>NT_166539.1:334245-467737 GCF_000002855.4 Aspergillus niger
TAGATGAAGAAAAGGAAATATCAATACGCGGTGATCCCGACGCATCTAACTGAAATTCGCTTTTTTTTCGCGTCCCAATGAGTATCCCTGGTAAATCATCTATACATGTTTCTATACCCAAACTCTCCGCAAGAAGTTAAGACACGCAATATTCATTACCCAGACATTTAAACGGCGTTTTCATACTTGGCGTTGTGAGTCGCAATAGCTCTGGAAAAAAAGGTCAAACATATCAGCTGTCTGTTTTCTTCTGCGTTCTGATGCATCATATGCTTACCTGCCACTCGGGTCGGTCTGCTTCGACCAGGTCGGTACCCAACGCTCAACAGTGCCGGCACAAGAAGCTGGGAAAAGTTCGTCGAACATCGTGCGGTACCAGTAGCTAATCGAATGTCAGTCCTTGTCTTCAACCATACAATGATACAGAACTCTAAACATACGCTTCCTTGGTGTCGGGGATATCGCTACCCCACTCGGGCTTGGGGTTCTTCATCATCTCGTCGGTGACGTGCGCCTCAGCCTGGTCCTTGAGGGCATCGATCCAGCTGTAGCCGACACCGTCACTGAACTGCTCCTTCTGGCGCCAGAGAATGTTGTCGGGCAGGTAGGGCTTGACGTCGGGCTCGTCGGTGGTGTCGAACGCCTTGCGCAGGATGTACTTCTCAATACGCTCCTTGGTGATCATCTTCTCGGCAGGGTCAACACCCATGCAAGTCTCAAGGAACTCCTTGTCCAGGAAAGGAACACGGGCTTCCAGACCCCAGGCAGAGGTGGACTTGTTGGCTCTCAGGCAATCCGCCAAGTGCAGGTTCTTGACACGGCGGACAGTCTCCTTGTGGAACTCCTCACGGTCGGGAGCAGCGTGGAAGTAAAGGTATCCACCGAAGATCTCATCACTACCCTCACCACTGAGAACCATCTTGACACCCATAGCCTTGATCTTGCGGCTGAGCAGGTACATGGGGGTGGAAGCACGGATGGTGGTGACATCGTAAGTCTCCAGGTGGTAGATGACGTCGGAGAGGGCGTTGAGACCATCCTCAACGGTGAAAGTGAAAGCATGGTGCTTGGTTCCGAGGAACTTGGCCACCTTGAGGGCCGCCTCGGTATCGGGGGCACCAGGCAGACCAATCGAGAAGGAGTGCAGCTGCTGGAAGGTGGTGACGGTGGACAGATCGTTGGAGTCGTCAATGCCGACCAACTCGTTCAGCTCAGCACCCTGGGCCTGAGCAGCCCTGGCGGCCTCCTGCATACGCAGAGTTTCCCGCTGAGCGATGGAGGCGACCAAGCTGGAATCGAGACCACCGGAAAGCAAGACACCATAGGGGACCTCAGCCATCAGACGCTTGCGAACAGACTTCTCGAGGGAAGCGCGGATGACCTTGTAGTCGACAGGGGCGGAGGGAACGTTGGCGGGATCCCACCAGGTAGGCTGGAAGTAGCGGGTGAAAGAGCCGGTCTTGGAGTCGAAGATGTGGCCGGGAGGGAAAGCCTCGATCTTGTCGCAAACCGGGTGGAGAGACTTCAGCTCGGAAGCGAAGTAGACGGCTCCGGGGGTCTCAGAGGACCAGCCAATGTAGAAGCTGGTGATACCGATGGGATCACGAGCGGCGACAACCTTGTCCTGGTTCTTGTCATAGAGAACCCAGGAGAACATGCCATCCAGGTGCTTGGGAGCATCGAGTCCGTGTTCCATGTACTAAAACCATCAGCAACCCTATACAGATACACGCCATGCCATCAAGGATCCTTTGCACATACCAAGGGAATGACGACCTCACAGTCGGAATGCGTCTTGAACTGATACTTGGTCTTCAGTCCCTTCCGGAGGATACGGTGGTTATAGATCTCGCCGTTGACGGCCAAGGCAAGGGAGCCATCGTCGTTGACAAGGGGCTGGGCACCGGAGTCTGAAAGGGAACCAAATTAGCACGGGTTTCTAAGAAAAAAAAGCTGCGGCAGGGTAAAACATCACATACCAACACCGACGATACACAGTCGCTCGTGCGCGAGGACTGCCAGACAGTTAGTCGCCACCTTCTTCCAGCCACGAAGCTGCTCAACTCACTGGTCTTGTCAGACATCCAGCTTCCACCTAAACACAAGTCAGAAAAAAGGTCCTCCACCAGCATGCCGGCCAAAAAGAGCATTATGACTCACTCCAATCGGGACCACGGTGGCGCAAACTGTTCAACGGCAATCAGCACCAAATTCACCACCAAAAGAGAAGGGATTATACTTACGCCTTGGCCATGCGCAGGGCCGTAAGCTTGAATTTTTGCACATCGGGGTGACTATGGCAGTTCAGATCAGAGGGTGTGACTCAAATGGAGAGCGATTTTGGCGCGGGGCCCGCAGAAAGGTCAAAGAGAGAGAGAGAGGGGAGAGAAAAGATTCCAAAACTAGCCCACATACTGATGACACGCGAAGATACCACACATGCTGACTACGATCAATTGACCAACCGACTCAAGTAGACAGCAAAAGGGAAAGAAAAGGAAGCAATTGACTAATCGAAGATAGGAGACCAAGGGGAAGAGAGAGAGATGAAGCGGGAAATCTTAAATATGGATTGGAAAAGCGACACCCGTTCGCGGCGGCGGGGCGGAACCCGAGGGGCGATTTCGGCCACAAATCTCAGTGACTCACTTCCGATAAGATAGCCGCGAAACTCGTACACAGAAACTGAATTTCTGCAACGGTTACTTTCTTTCTATGTCATCCTTATTGGTTGTGCCCTGACAGGTTGGGTCTGGTCTCTGGTCCCAACGTTCAACTGTTGTCCATTTTCCCTTCACAGCCTGCACATCCCCCACATTTTCTACTAAAAGTACTTTCTCCAGATTTTTGATCTTTCTGGAACTTGTTTTACTTTTACGCACTAAGGATGACAGATTGGAGACACTTTGAGTTGGAGTCGATTAGAGAGGACCCTTCCCCCCACCCAGGGGGCACAAGCCGTCTTTCTATGGTATGATCATCCGAAAATCGGTCACCAACATGCACCCCCTATGGTAGACGTAGAAGTGTGCGAGCATCCCAAGAGAAAGAAGAGACATAAGCTAGATAAATCGCATTAGAGTGTCAAACGCCGTCCCGAACCGCCCAGTTTTGTCAGTTCTATGTACGCCACGCTGCTCGCTAAGAAGAAACCCGAGTATTCGACACCCTCCAAGACAGGAATTAGTGAAGACACACCTGCGCCAATGCGACATTTCGAAACCCGTTTGACAGGAATGGCGCGCTCAGCATTATCGTGAAATCCCGGGTGGGTGTACTTGCGCTCTCCCTCTTGGAAGGCTTCCCGTCCTTCTACCCCACGTGGGAACAGCTGGTCTAAGACTATCAAGCCGCCATATCCGCCGTGAAATTCGCAGACATGGGATGAGATCGGGGGCCGAATTAAACACACGACGAGCGGGAGAGTAGCTTCATGGTAAGATAACAACTTGTCATGCCGTCGTTGAGCGGTATTAAAGGGCCGGGTTCTCCCTCACGACTTGTCTAACTCGCTTCTCATACGCTGGCCGATCCTTCTTGAACAAGTTGTAGGCTTCAGCCTGAGCTGGTGACTCAGGGTTGGGGTCGTCTAGCAGGTCCTGAATACCAAGAAGGATCTGCTTGATCGTGATTGCGGGCTTCCATGCCTCCTCCTCGTTCAAGATCGAAAGACACACAGTGCCGGATGGATAGACGTTGGGGTGGAAAAGCGGAGGCACGAATTTGCCTGTTGAATGTGGATGATCTGGTTAGCTTACTGTGCGAGAAGTGCCACAGGGGGGAAAACCAAATAGCGCAGAAGGGTGGCGTTGGGAATAGTACGGCAGAGAGGGGAACCTACACTTCGGCGGCTTAGTGGGGTATTCTGCGATAGAACGCGGGTTAGCAGGTTTGTCGCATAAAGCACCCGTCGATAGACTTCACTCACCATCGGGGAAAGTAACGTCAAGCTTGAAAAGCCCGCCTTCCCAGAGGGTTTGCGCCTTTCCGGGGATACCACACTCCCATCGTTTGAGGTCAAGTGTTCCTTGAGGAGTCCGATGCGGCTTTGCATAGAAGCCAAAAGGGTGGTCTCGGCGCCACTGCTTTCTGTAGATAGTCGCGTTTGGGGTTAGTTTGAGGAATGACACGCCATAAGAGGCATATGCAACGTTGTCAGCCACATACCTCTCCTCCGTCAGACGATTCTGGCAAAGCGACATTTTGGGATGCGGTTTCGGAGTACGTAGGTGGGCTGGAACCGAAGAAGGCTGGGTTGACGGCGAGAGGGTTGAGAAGGTTGGGAGGGAGAGGGGAAGAGGAGAAGGTAGTGAGGCGGGGAGAACAAGGTCTGAGGTATTTAAAGGATAGTGAGGTAGGCAAATTAAGGTCGGCCGTGAATGCGCAGACGAAGTAACACTGTCTTGGGCGTGCAGCTGCTCATCGCTGGGTTTGATGCCCCACAGCCAATCAGTCCCCGGCGGCGCTGCAGGTTATCGCTGTCACATGACCTCATAGATCCGCATCGAACTACGTACTTGGGTCGATATGTCCATCAGCCCGTCTTCGATTTACTAAATTCCTTTGCCTTGGGTTACAGGACCAATGGAATCTTCCATGTGTCCTTGCATTGTACATTGTAGTTTATTGGGTAGACACAGCTTACATGCAGTAAATAGTTCAGAAGATCGCCGTGAGCCAGCTCAAAGCACATAGTAGAAGATACCAATGCCCCAACGAGGGAACTTTACTGGCACTAAGTGACAGCTATTTTAGACTCTCCAACCACGACGGCAACTTCCTCACCTTTATTGCGTAGCTGCGTTATGGTAACGGCGAATATTTTTTGTCAAGGTGAATAAATCATCTCGTACAACTTGCGTTGAGGTTGTGAATTTAGACCACAATCACTGTGCAAGGAGCCGTCCGAACCCATTTCTGGGAGCCAGTCTAATTCACGCTTGATGCTACATGACTTCAAAGTAGTATAGATACCCATAGGATAAACCATGCTACCTGGTTCTTAAGCACTAATGGTAATACAAACAGTGACCTGGTTAATAAGTGGGAGTTGTTGGAAGGTATCCATTCTCATAGTAGTCTTGTTGTGGCACTCCAGACGAACATGCTAGATATGGATAGATGTGAGACAAATGTCTCTCGCTTGTATTCTTCAGTTCAAAACTTGTGAGGTATCATATACAGAGTTCCTTCCCGCTATTAGCTATCGTATATCCCCTGTTCGAAAGTATGTACATCGTAGAACCGGGCAGTGATAGCATTTCCACTGAAGATCCGACCCTCAAGAGCGTTGACAGCCTATGCATAGTTCTTAGCCGGATCCTTGAAATGGGCATGGGACATGGATGCAGCACTTACACGTAGAGCCGAGAGCTGATTGGTAAACTTGACAAAAACTGGCACTGGAGGTGCCGAGTCGCGGGGTATGAAGACACGTTCAACACGACCGTACTGTACCGCATTAGTTTATGCCATGTAGTGAGTAAACATCCACCTACCTTCTCAGAACACTCTTCGCCAATTTCTTGCATGAGACCACCGCCCTCGCCGTCCCCAGCCAACTCAGCATCCAAGTCCATTCCATCAAGCATACCCTTCAATATAATGACTTCACTCATTGGACCAAACTTCCCCTCCTCTTCATTCTTTCTTGCGCCACCAATGATCTTGCCCCGACCAGCGGGCGTCGCAAAGCCTCCACCTTCAGAGTCGGGTCGTTTCTTCTGTTTCTCAACTTTGACTTGCAGTGGCTTGACAATGCCGGAGCCCGTGGCACCCAGGCCAGAGCCCTTGGTCCAGCCATACTTGGCCATGAGTCGCTCAGCAAACCCTTTCTGTCCTGGCCGCAGCGAGCGCTGGCCCTCATCTTCCGGTTCATCTTCCACTGGCTGTTCCTTTGCGAAGACTTCTTCAAGTTCCGCCTCTGACGCAGGTATGTCCTCGGGTGGAGGAGGTAGCGTGTAGCGAACCGGTGCGCGGGATATAGTTGCGGAAGCTGGTTGTAGGGATTCTAGGGGCCTGGGTGGTGGTGGTGGCGCAGCAGGAGCTGCTGTAGGCTGGTTGCCCATCGACATTTGGAGGCGCCGTAAGTAAGCATCTTCGCCTGTAGGGTCATCCGGAACTTGTGCGGGCGGCTCATCGGTCGGGGGTGGCGGCGGAGGAGCATCCGACATTGAAATATCGCCTGGGGTTTCGCTTGTTCGTTCTGGAGGTGATTCGATGGGTGGCCTGGGCGGCATATCGTTGAGATTGGGAGGCGGTGCGAAGCTGCTCGGAGGAGCAAATTTACCTAGAACGTTTTTTGAGCAAATAGACATCTCGCTCTTGAGAATATATAGCTTACGGTTCATGGGTCGTGCATAATCATCGTCACTTTGCGAGTCCCTGCTGGGCGATCTGGCCATGCGGTGTGCGTAAAGACGGTCTTTCCACTCCCTCACCTCAGCTATTTGTTCGTCACTGTGCTTGTACTCTTCGTAGTTGTTCGGTCGCGACGGGTCATAGATGTCGTCCCAGTTTTGTATGAACTCCTGCGCCTCGCGATTCTTCTTGCGCTTCTTGCGCCCACCTCGTTGCCTCTTCGGACCGGCATAGAATCCATTGACATCGTCATCCTCGGTGGCTGCCCAATCTGCGAGAGTAGTCTTGACAGGGGCTGCTGCCGGAGCCGCTGGTGCAGCAGCAGCCTTTGGTAACGTCGGCTTCGGTTTCGGTTTCTGAGCTGCTAGCTGGGGCCTCTTGGTAGGCTGAAATCTGAGAGAAGCTGGAAACCACCGACGAGAGCAACCGGGCGGACAAGTGAGCAATCAGATCGTTCAAATATAGATAACATGGCTCAGTTAACAGAAGAGGGTATGAGTCTACCAGCACTGAGCTGCTGCTTTTTGGCAGCGGATTCATCGGACTGAGAGTCATTATTCTCGGTAGTACTACTCTGCTTGAAGACGACCGGGGCGCGAGCGATCGTTCCGGGAGAGTTATCGGCAGAGGGATCTAGCAGATTGGCGTAGAGTGACAAGGTGCCCCCTGGCTTTGCGGGGGTGGAATCAGAAGCCATTTCTGATATGAAATGAAAGTAGAACAAGATCCAACAAGGGACAGTTCAAGCGACAGTTTCCCAGTGTGCAATCAATCACTCATCCAAGCAATGTGAACGGGGCCGATAGAATGAGGAGAGGTTTGTCTAGTTTACATAGTTTGTCTGGTTTACATCATGTGGTGGTGACTAACCCGAATCAGCTGTCCCAAACAGGAATCAACGGGGAAGCGGAGCCCAAAGAGGAGATCCCGAGGCCGCATTGAGGAGGCAGGCGAAAGGGGACCCCTATCCCTTGAGCAAAATCCCCAGAAGAGTGGTCTTCGTGTTGTGGTGAATACTTTCTCGGATTCCGATTCTACATCTCACAAGAGTCATAAGCAATTGAGCTTCATCAATACTATTGATTCAATTCCGATCAGCATCCCTGCCAAGCCAAGACCCTAAGCGTTACTATCCTGCAGCATACTAGCGACGATGGCGACCTTGGCCCGGTCATTTTCCTCCGATAGTGCTGACCTTGCTGTCCTAGTCCCCAATAAACCCACTCCGCTGTCGATCTCCTATCAGCAGCTACACAACCATATCGCCGATTTCCAGGCTAAGCTAGCTCGACTGGGTGTCACTCATGGCGCTGCGGTATCGCTGGCTCTGATTAACTCCTATGAGTTCATAGTCGCCTTTCTTGCCGCCTCCTGGCAGCGGGCCATCGCCGCGCCCTTGAATCCGGCCTATAAGCAAGAGGAATTTGAATTCTACATCGACGATCTGAGCTCCACTCTGCTTTTAATTCCGAAGGGGTCATACATAAAGGATGGACCAGCCGTTCGCGCGGGCAGGAAGTACCAGGCTGCTATCGCGGAGTGCTACTGGAACGGTTCCGAGATCGTTCTAGACGTCAAGGAACATGGAAAACTGGCCGGCAATGGGGGCGCAGATATTCAGGAAGCTCAGCCCGATGACATTGCCCTCGTTCTACATACCAGTGGGACGACTGGCAGGCCCAAAGCTGTATGCTCGATCGACTATCCCACATCCTATTGGATACCTCATATCACTAACATTCCGATCTACTACTTGCCATGCAGGTCCCACTCACCCACAAGAACTTGACAACTACAATGAGTAAGTAGCAGTACAATTTCACATAGACACACTCAGAAGCAACAGTAAACAGTCGCTGAACAGATCCACTAACATACTACAGGGAACATCCAAGCAACATACAACCTCACCCCAGCAGACCGGACATACCTCGTAATGCCACTTTTCCACGTCCACGGTCTCCTCGCAGCATTCCTAGCCCCTCTATACTCCGGAGGCTCCGTAATAGTCCCTCCCAGATTTTCCGCAACAGATTTCTGGACCGACTTCACCACTCACAAAGCAAACTGGTACACGGCAGTACCAACCATCCACCAAATCCTCCTCAAAACACCTCTCCCCAACCCGGTTCCTCCAATTCGCTTCATCCGCTCATGTTCTTCACCCCTCTCCCCCAAAACCTTTCAAGACCTAGAAAAGGCCTTTAACGCCCCCGTCCTCGAAGCCTACGCCATGACCGAAGCCGCCCACCAAATGACCAGCAACCCTCTTCCCCCAGGAAAGCGCCAACCCGGCAGCGTAGGTCTAGGCCAAGGCGTGGAAGTAAGAATCCTCGACAACAACGGCAACGAAGTGCCGCAAGGTCAAGAAGCCGAGATTTGCGTCCGAGGCGACAATGTAACAAAGGGCTACCTGAACAACCCGTCCGCGAATGCATCATCCTTCACTGGGGACGGGTTCTTCCGCACAGGCGATCAGGGCAAGAAAGATGCCGATGGCTACGTTATCATCACGGGCCGTATCAAGGAACTTATCAATAAGGGAGGTGAGAAGATCAGTCCGATCGAATTGGATAATACGCTTTTGCATCATCCGAAGGTGGCGGAGGCTGTGTGCTTCGCTATTCCGGATGAGGGCCACTATGGGGAGGATATCGGGGCTGCGGTGGTGCTTAAGAGTCATGGTGCCGCTACTGAAGAGGAATTGAAGGCGTGGGTGGAGTCAAAGTTGGCTAAGTTCAAGACGCCCAAGAAGGTGAGTTGCCTCTTCATTGTTGTTGCTTTGATGAGAGATGGGTCACTGACTGATCTCAAATAACAAACAGGTGTGGCTGGTCCCGCAGATTCCCAAGACGGCGACTGGTAAGATTCAACGACGGAAAGTGGCAGAGGCGATGCTCAAGGTTAAAGCGAAGCTGTAAGAATGTGGTTTGTAGCTTTTTATCTAGATAGAATGTCTTTCATACTATGAGAAGTCTGAGTCCCGTTTAAAACCTATGTGGAAAATGTTACTTGTGTGATATTTCATTGCTACCGAAACAAGTAGTGAAGTATAAACCCGTAAGCAAACCCGCTTAATCCTACAATATGCGGTCTTTTGACATTTAGTTATTATCTAAGTAGTAGTACTAAGTATAATATGATCAAACAGTAAATAGCACAACAACCTGATTTTCACCGATTAATCATTAGAGTCATCGAAAAGGCTTATTGCTCGATGGCGACGCGTATCTAGAGCTCTCAAGACCGCCCAGGACGGACGAAGGCTTGGCCTTTGGGGCGTGGACAGACTGCTGCAGAGCAGCTGAAGGTTTGGGGGCCGGCTTGGGGATATTTCCTGATGCAAGTCGTGGAGCAACTGGTCCGGGGGTCTCCTCTTTGCCAAATCCTTCCCTGACTGGTGTCTTGATGGTCAACTTGCGTGAGATTTTCGGTGGGATCGAGAACTTGAAACGGGGTTCAGTGACCTCTGGAGTGGAAGTTAGTATCGGACATGAAAGTTATATAGAGGAATCACAGGTGATACTTACCATTGGCCGGTGGCTGCTTTGCCGCCAGCGGCTCGGTTCCAGAGGATATGGTCTCTCTACGCCTGCCTGGCAGCAGGTGGTCCCCAATTATGTGTCCCTCTGGCATGCTAACTCGGCGGTGTGGGCAGGGCGTTTCAGGCACGCATGTTGCATTTGAATCGCTTGAGAAACTATTCGACTGGGCGCGGAAGGGCGTCTTTGGGACAAATGGCGGCGCGGTTACGTTCAGTCGGCTCGAAGGGCTTGGACTCGCCATTGCTAGTCTGGCATTTTCCACGGATGTAGGCATGATCATTTCACCGACGCTGGGTGTTGCTTGTGTGTCTGGTTCGACTATTGTCTCAGCTTTGTTAGGGGTGAAGTTGTCCATGGATACATTCTGTATACCTAGACCACTGATAGTCGATTGAGGTTGTTCATCTGGCTCAGCTGCCGCTTCAAGAGTTTCAAGGACCGGCTTTCCAAGGAAAGGGTCTCCTTGTGTTTGAGTTCTTTTACCTGTGGAGTCATAAGCGCCGTGCAACTTCCCTTCGAGCGCTGTCTTGCATTGCTTCAGGCTTTCACGGTGCTCACCCGAAAGAGAGGTCGATTGCAAAAGCTCGCACAGCATATTGATCTGTCGATGCAGATCTTCGCTGGCTTCAGCTTTATCATACTGTTTCGTAGGCATGAGATCATGCACATTGGTGGATGCTTCTCTTTTGTCAGAAGACATGTCGAAGTCAACTCTTCTTCTAGTAGGAAACTTGGGGTGGATGTCCTGTTTAAAGTCAAGGCCTCTTAGATCTTCAAGCGAAGGGGTTAGCACCTCCGTAGGAGCAGGACTTTGGCCATGGATGCTTTGCTCCGGTGGTGTATAGCTAAAGTCAAGCAGGATGGCTTCCTTGACATCAGTCGCTGCCTTCGGACTGGTATCTTTAATATCCGGTACGGGAGCTGCCGCTGTAGACAGGTCAGAGTTAACTTTTTCTTGTGTTCCAGTTTGACTTTCAGGTATTCCAGAAATAGATTGTCCGTCCTCAGTCGACCCCAAGCTCATAGATGCAGACCCTTGATCCTGACTGGTGGCATCAAGTACGGCTGAGGATGGCAAGACTGGAAGCGGTTCGTCCGCCTTGGTTGTACTCTCTTGCTGCACAGCTGTGCACCGAGGGGGAATTGCCGGTAGCTGAACTACTGGACGGGTAAAAGGCTTGGGAGGTTCCGCCATTTGGGGCTTCGGTTCCTGCTGCGTTTTCTGAACGGTAGGCCTATCCGTAGTATCCATTGGGCTTGAAGATTTTCGGCTGGCCTCAGATCTGCCGCCATCGCGAGAGATTTGGGAGGCAGGAGTAGGAGCAGCCGGCGTAGTTCTAGCGCTAACCAGACTGCGAGCGGCAGCAAGGAAACTCTGTGGCTGACTGAGCATGCTACTATAGTCAACCCTGTATCCAAATGTAAGGGTCAAATTGATCTCATTCGGGGGAGGCGATTGCAACATACTGTGACACGGGTCTTCTCGGTCTGGTCGTAGAAGACGTAGGCCTTCGCACAGCTAGAAGGATCCTGTTAGGCGACATGTATCTCATAAATGCGAATACCGATAGCTTACAAGACCGTCTATTTTGTGCTCTCATGGCTTCTTCCTTCCTTGAAGCGTTTCCTTCACGAGCCGTTCGGTAGAAGTCATTGTCATCAAGAGCTGCATCTCCATGGGACCGCTTCGGAGGCTGAGTAACATGGCCTCTGGGTGTAGGATTGGATGGCCTGCATATCACGTATATTTTAGCCAGGAATCTGTGATAGGTATAGAAAAAAGGTTTGAGACTCACGGTAAAGAGCTCTGCCTTGTTCCACGTCCTCGGGTGCCTATCACGCCGCCGCCACGACCGACCGGATGCAACGACCTGGTAGCCGGAGCAGAACCAGAGCGCCTTTGACTCCCTATGTATTTTTGCCCTCCACTTTCACGTATGATGGCGCTTAGCTGAAGTCGATGGCTTTGTCCATCCAGGAGGCTGTCGAGGTTCTCCAGGTCTTCGGTATCACCTATCGTCTTGTGGACATCTAGAGTATAGAAATTCAGCAAGATGAAACAGGCTTGATATTTGGGAGTTTCTTCTTTTCGATGACTTACTTGCCCAATCCTCAAGTCTCCCCTGGTTTACAGTGGCCATGCGTTGAGCAGCTGACCCAGGAACGTTTGTCATTCGTATTGCCTGTATGTCTTCCAACCTAGCCTTCTTGTGTCGCCTGTCATCTGCAGTTGAGATATACTCCCGTCGTGCGGTTCCAAGGTTTTCCTATACGGGCGAAAGTCTCGATTAGCCATGGAACCTACTCCGAAATGCGTGTGCGACGAAAGAGTATCCTGTTTTCTTGCACAACGTACCATCTGAAGCCTCTTGAGGCGATCTGAAGTATTGGGATCCATCTTCTCAGAGAGATGATGTTGCGTTTGTAGAAGCAAGTAGATGTTCAGATATCTGCTCAAGAATGAGTTGGGACGGAAAGTTCCATGAGTTCACTCAGGAAGGGAACGCGTCTTTTAAACGCGTTAGCTTTACCAGAGAGTGAAGTAGCTCGAGGGGAAATCTTGTTGACCGGGCATCACTAGCAGGCCGAAGTGAATGGCATTCTCAAGGTAGCAGAGGTAGTCAGGAAGGCGAGGGTGAGGATACGGTACGAGAATGTTTTTGTTCGGGAGGAATAGTAGAAAGAGTGTCGCCACTATACCAGTCAAAGCAGCATAGATACTCCGAATACTGGAAGGGGAATCACAATGCGGGGATAAAGCAATAACAGTAGGTATTGCAATTGAGTTTTGGGAGACGAATAAGGGGTTTGGCTGAAAGACAGGTGTAAAGGTTATGAAGACAAAACAAGTATGATGACAACTGGTGCTTTGAGCAGATATTTCAAAAGTCAGAACGATTAACAGAAGGAAGATACGAGAATCATATGAAGGCTAAGTGAAACAAACAATTCAGTGTTGTGGGTGAGTACATAGCTGCTGTACTAGGATGACTGCAAACGCAGCTTTGCAGCCACTTAAAGATAAGCACGGCTTGATTGGACATGTTTGAGACTTTTGAGTAAGTTTCAAATTGGAGCAATCGATCAGGTACTAGTCTTCGTATGCCAAGTGTATCGGTAGCCACTTTACTACAATCCCTATTCCGTCCCTAGTATTGCCTTCTGAAGCGTCGCGGGTGGCATAACACAGCTAACACAGTTCGATCGAAATAGAAACCGATCTCGGAACCTGAAAGTTATGGAAAGGAGGCAAGAAATGGTTGAAGAAACGTGATGGCGGCACGACAGTATGTACATTTTTATCGAGGCAGCCAGAAAGAAATAGAGTCTATCATATGGGAAGTGAACATGAATATGCTCGAAGACCGGATGGTAAGTTTTTACACTAAGCACTGCAGGTGCTTGCGCCGCCTTCGTCTATGGCAGCAGGTGGAACTTGTTAGCAAAGCCATTCCGGAGGCCATAAAATAGATTGGGTCTTGGACCTACTACTTATCATCTTCATCACAGCCTGTAACAGGCTGACTCCCATTACGGTTATGCCAAATACGATGCACACATATGAGGGAATCTTGGCTTTGTGCGACGCATTGCTCAGCTTGATATAGCAAAGAGGTGGAAAGATATAGGCCAGCGCAGCAGCGCTAGTCGCGCCAATCAGTTCGAACACTGCACCCAGGTCGCACGTTATCAAGGCCATAGCCATAGCGGACACGACCAATGCCGACGTGAATATCAAGTGTCGGTTCATGTTGAAAGGCTCGTCAGGAAAGTAGTAAGTTGTCATTACCGATCGACATACAAATGCTTCGAGCGGCAAAGTAGTGAGCATGTTTAGGCCAAAGCATCTTCTTCGGGTCAGCTTGAAAATCCGCGAAACATGGGCCGTGATCTTACAGTCGTGCGATATTGACCAGGATATTGTCGGATGGGAAATTGTTTAGGACGTTTCCTTGAGTCTGCGATCCAAAGAAAAGGAAACCAAAAATACCCATAGCTAGACACATCAAGAGTGAGACACCGGTCGAGTAGTGGGTTACCCTTGCAAATCGGTCCATTGTCGGTTTCTTCAATGAACCGTAGATCAGAAGGCTATTGTGATCTTTGTATTTGTTAGCCTCAGGTCATGTAAAGGAACAATGCTACATACGGCATACGAATGCTGCAAACAGTCAGTACGGTTCTTTGATCGCATAGTCTACCAATGGCCAGAACATACCGAATGATATCACCCCAACAGCCTGGAAGAAGCCATCATTAACCAGGAGCAGGCTCTTCACTTCCCCGCGTGATTCTGGAGGTACGCGAAAACCCTGGGTTATCACAGCTACCACAATGACTATCATACTGATCAATGCGAAGGTAGACGCTTTTCCTAGCTACATTGAACAGTCAGCACTGTATAATTCAGCTTTGTGGATTACTGATACTGTACCTTAGCAATGTCTCGGTACAGAGACAGCGGATACGAAATACCAAGAACAAGAAGAACAATAATAGCGCGTCTGTCGGTTAAAAGCCAGAGGAACGACATATCTCGAAGGGAAGGAAATAAGGCACTCAAGACATGCGGTATGGTATCTCCAACGATAATACAGAACGCAATCATGCCGCCAAACGCAAACGCCCACTGCGCAACCGATATGGCGATGAGTCCACTCTTGCCAAAACAATGCTGCATTGTCGCCTGGAAAGAATCCGCACCGCTCAACTTTGAATTGACCACAATCAGACGGATTGTCCAATCCACGGCAATAGTGAGGACAACCAGGAGCGTTATTCCCATGAACATGCCAGCTTGTCGGAGGGCATAAGGCTGTCCTATTATCCCCGCTCCTATAATGCTATTGGCCATATTCATAAAGGCCATGCGCATCCCACTCCTCGGCCTCGCACTTTCTAGGTGTTCTTCAGGAAAGAATTCATCGGAAGTAGCCAGGGTCACACTCGGGGCCTCAATGTCTGTCAACAGAGGGACCATTTGCCTTGCTGACCGGTTGCGGTCCGCGCGGCCATAGTCCTCTTCCTCCAGCCATGAGTCTTCGGAGTCGCGACGACCATTGGGGTGGCCCTCGTCCTCGGTCTCGTCGTCAAGGTCGAAGCGAACTCGGTTCATCGTTCGAGGGGTGCGGCGCTGTCCTTCTGGTACCGGCTGTGATATGGAAGACTGGTGCGGCTGTCCGCGGGGAGTCGAGCTAGTCGGGACCGCATGGTTCACAAGCTCGAAGTCCTGTGTCGGCGACTCGGAGAGAAGTGACTGCGATTCTGGCCCATCGGGGCCTTTCTGGTCGGCCAAGAGAGCGCGCTGTCCTTCATCACTGGGCATCGCTGAATTGTGAAGCTCCTGAAACTAGGAATCCCTGATGCGGAGGATGCTTAGGGGCCAGGTAATCAATCCCCATGCACGTGATCTCCTTATCGATAAGCCGGCTAAAAATAAATGTCAATAGATCAGTCAATAACACCCAAATAGTTACTGCTTCGGGCAGCGATCGTACCTAGCATGTAAGCAACTGCAATGCTGGCAATTACGGTGCTTATATTTGTCTGTGGAATGGTTACTCAAGTCGCTGAAGTTGTATTGGTGATGCACAACTCCTTTTTTTCTTCTAGGAGTATATTCGCGATAAGCTTCACGCACTTCCGATCCCGCGCGCTTGTGACACAAGGTCAGTGGAGACTTTGAGTCTTCATGTTTGAGAGTAGTTCCTAGCTTACTACGGGATTTCTGGTCTTTGTTGATCTCTTTATTCTGTCGTAGTGCTAACATGCTTCGGCCATGAGACCATACACTCCACATAGTGAAGGTGAACAGAGCTAGAAATGCAGGGAATTGAGATCGGCGATGTCTATCCCGCGCGTCTCCACAGTCATAGATCCCGCCTCCCTTTCCTCTTTCGTCTACTACAAGCACTTCCTCAGTTAACCGGGGACCTGCTTCACAGGAAAATATGTCCATACTGACTACCCATTCTATAAAGCCGCGGGATGGCTTTGACACTTGTTCTTGGAGACGACCGACTTAGTTCTCTTGATTCGATTATCGATCTCAATATGCATGCTTCAGCTCAGGTACTAATCCCCAAAGACACCGGCTTAACGGATGCAACCTGTATCAAGAGGCTGCTTGAATCGCAAGATCTATGGGTGTCCCATGCCCCCGAACTCAAACTCTACATCTCGATCAGTGTCGGTGCGTCGATGGCCCTTTCGGCCTCGTCTTTCAGTTCGCAGATCGGGGAGATGCTGTGTAGTCCCAAGGTATTCTCTGGGTCAGCCTATGAGCTAACTCACCATTTGAAAGGAGCTAACAATTGGCTTCCTTATCAAGCTCTGGTCAGATCTTGGCCTTGTCGCTCTATTCAAAAGTTGTAATCACTTCCACTACAGCGATTTGACTTCTTTCGAGCTCATTATCGGGATAAGAAGGGACCTAAAACAGTCATCGAAGACGAAATCTGCACGAAAGACAGCTTTGTTCGATCACCTCGACGATGTCCAGACTCCAGTCCACATTCAGACTGTTAATTTGTCTACAGTCAACGCATTCATGTCCTTCACTTCCAAAACCGAAAGCGCACAGCTATATATACTAGATACAGACTCTTTGACAAAACCGAATTTGGTAGGAGACTATTACTACAAGAACTATATACTAAAGCACACACAAGACACCATATTCTTTGGTCCCCAACAAAGCGTATATAAAGAAAGCTCCGAAGACACTCAAGTCACATCCTTCGTCGACGAGCTAGAAGAGTTGCATGAAAGTGAACAAGTCTCCTCGCTTCTCACCCCTCAAGAAGGATTCTTCGAGAGAGCTTCTCCAGCTGGGCAGCATGAACAGCTATACGATCTCTTCAAGGTCGGCCTCGAATCGCTTCTATTCGGACGCACTTCATCAACCAACCATAGCGATCTCCAAAATAAGACCCTGCAGCCTCTTTCACAAATTGCACCTTCAGTCTTCAGCCCGAACTACCACAAGGTAAGCTCATCACTACCACTGAAGGAAATACCAACTCACCCCTCCACCAGGAAATGAGTCAACGGTCACATCTAATTCCCTCAATAACGAAATCAATCTCATCCATACTCAAACTCCCCAACCATCAATCTCTGCAATCCAAACTAAGCAATCTAAATCATAATAGCACGCCCCGACCCTCTACAACAGAAACAGACACAAACAGTATTAGGAATAATATAAGTACAGCACTCTTCCGCATCGCCCAGAAACAACTCTACAAGCCACAAGCATCCCGAAATCTGCGCTTTCAGACCCCATCACCTAACATTCAATGCAAGGACCAGCCATCGCAAATCGGAGAAAGAGTTTCCAGAGATCTAATATATTCTTCCGATGGAGAAGAGGAACTTCTTCGGTTCAGTGAGCCCGATGAGGATAGTAGCTGCGCGATGTTATCTACTACTGCTGCTGCTGCACCTTCTTCATCATGCGGGTCACTGCCGTTTTCTCAAGATGATTGCGAAGATGAAAATGATGATATTATGTCCGATCGATTCAGTGGAAATGATATGGATCACACCCTGTTTTCGGATGATATGGCAAAATTTGAAGAATTTGGAGATGACAACGATGACGATGATATGCTCTGCGGTAGTTTTTGAGCGGTATATTTATCAGGATCTGTGTGTTGGAGGATGCATGTTACTTAGTAGTATATACAGCAGATACTATATCATTATTATACATTGCGGGGCTTTATGACGATACTACTAATAGTAGTACTTTTAACACTAACAAAAAATCACCCCTTTTTAAGTTTGGTAGGACGATTGTCTAAAATACATGTTAGCCATTACAATATGGCTTCTTGTCTTCCCGTGTCTTTCCCTTGACACGCACGCCCTGTTGAAGACTGTAAATCACCAATCTACTCCCGCAGTAAATAGTACACTAATGGCGGAGTGGCAACAAGCACCAGGCATCAGTCTATCTTAGACATTTGGGGGTATAAAATAAGCGAGTATAGCAAGAGTGAAAATCCTTCGACACAGCATTAAAGCTTCTTTAACACGATCCAGTCGTCGACAAATATTTTATGCTTTTCAGTGCAGGAAAGAAACAGTTAGGGAGTAGTCCTCATAGGAACGAGGTAGTGCGGGGTCCTGAAGTGATTATTCCTACTGTCCCTAAGCAAGGGACAGATGGCTGACAAATTCGCCACTAGGAGGATCGATTGCCAGGACGGAGGTCGTTTGACCAATGGAAAGTCGGAGGGTGGAGGTTTGGTTAAATCTATAATGTGACTCATGGAACCGCATGGATCTCTTTAAAGAGACGGAGGGACGTGGCAGTTAGTGAGTTCCTTATCTCTATCCTGTTCTCCCGATGGCATCTTGAAGAGCCCAGATGGCTGCCACGTCTTGACACCGGAAGACTGAGCAAGTTGATGAAGTTTGGATGGGTCAAATCCGTCGATGTAGTTTTCATCAAGTAATCTCGGTTTCGGAAAAGCATATCGAAGGTATTCTTCGATGACGTCGCATGAATCCCAGGCCTGAAGTTTTCGAAAACAGGCAACCACGCATCCAGTACGATGCTACAAGAGCAATTAGTTACGCGTTAACCATAAATAAGAACAAGTGCTTACCTTTCCCTTGTTGCAATGGACGAGAATAGGATGGTTGCTTTTATCAAGCAGAAGCTCAAGGATTCGACACATGACAGAGTCAGGTATCTTAACAGCAGGGTCCTTGTTTGCCTGAACCAAAATGCGGTGATGTGCAATGCCGTTCTCCTTGACGAACATCACATGGCTTGGAGGGTACGGTTCATCAACCAGTGTGCTAAGGCCTTGTTAGTTAAGTGTCATGGGTGTGCAATTCCGCAGAGACACGTACATTATGGTCTTCAGACCCAACTTCTTGAGTGCTGTAAGATTCCAGGGATAGGGAAAGGAAGAGCGATATATCCCTTTCACGACCTCTCCAAAATTAGCAGGTAGCTCTGACTGTACAGACTCAGACTCCACAGAGGAGGCTTTATGACGAGCTATATCTAGAATGTTGGTTAGCTATTGCAAGCGATAGACCATAATAAAGGGATCAGGAAGGCCCGGTATGTTTCACTGTTGTAGCGAAATAATCACTCACCATTGATACTCTTAAGAGAGCTGTTCGAACTTTTCTCGGTCAACGGACAGGCCATGCTGGGATCCTGATTATCTAGACACCCAGCGGCTGTATGACTCAACACCTCCGTAGAGAAGTAGCAAGACTCAAAGGTCTCACAACTTCGAATTTAAGAGAGAGGGGGAAGTAGTGGGGGGGTGCTATGAAGACCACCAGGAGCAAGAAGAACCAGCCTCGAGCTCAATAAACGGAAACAGCCTTGGGAAGAAAGGGATTATGCGCAAGAAGAAAGCTTGTGAGACACGAGTAAGGCTGACTCGCAAGCCTCAGACGGAAAAGATCCGACAAGGAGACATAATGACGATAATGGAAATCCGTCTGTTTGCGATGCTGAAATAAATTGAAGGGATTCTTCGACAGCCAACGCACAGCCTAGGGCCAGAGACAAGGTGCGAGTAGTATGGTGCTGGGGACAGGTATAGGCGGTGAGCTGATGTAAATGAAGGTCAATAGGAAGAGAGCTAGCTTCTGCCGTCAGACCTCACGCGAGCACAATGCTTAAGCAGGAACAGACACGTGCTGCGCACCTCCGGTGCAGCTCAAGTGAAGCAAGAAGGAACCCCTGCGAGCGTCTAGTGGCAGAGCAAAGCCAGATAGCTACTCACGTTGGTAACTCCCTGGATGCACCTACCAGAAAGGCTGACGACAGTTGTGCTTTTCGTTCTTCATGACAGAATAAACAGAGGGGGGTGGGAGATTGCAGTATAGAATTTGCGTTCAGCAGCAGTGACAAGGAGCAGAGTCTAGCCGTTGTGAGGACCATGGTTGGGGGCGACTGACTCAGCGTCTGGAAACGGGTCTGTGGCCGGGCGCGACTCCAAAAAGGCACCAACATAACATCATTAAAGGGATAATTTTCCATCATTATATCTATCTATAATAAACCTAGACAGTGAATATTCTTCAGCGGGTAGCCGGAAGTCATGGAGGGGCTATGCGAGGTTAGTGAAAGCTTTGTAACGGAGCACCAAAAGACTATTTCTAGATGTAGGATCATTATGCATCTTCCCCAAGTCCAAACATTTTGATCGAGTTATTCCAAGCACTAGAAATGAGACAAATTTAGCGACATATTCAGGCTATATCCGATGGTATGAGGAAATACTTACGCTTCGCAGACCTCTTCAACGGTCACTCCCTTGATCTGGGCGATGACGTAGGCGACATGGGCTATCGCGGCAGGCTCATTGCGACCCTTGACCATGAGACCCTTCTGCCACCTTTCCTTCTTGACGGCCTTTGGCAATTCCGGCGCACCCTTGAGGTATTTCGACGAGGCATGGGAAGGACGAATTTCGCACTAGAGTTCGGAGTCAGTAAATGTACTCATTTAGTGACAGAAAAGTGAGACATACCCAAGGGCCGTCTGTCTCGATCTGAAGTCTCTCCAGTGGGATGGCCTTCACCACTTCGAGGTTCTCCTCTGTCTTCAGACTGCAGCCGTTCACGCCGATGTCAAGTCCAAGAGCAACCATCCGCTCCATCTCTTCCAGGGTCCCTGTAAAACTATGCACAAGTCCTCTCTTAGGAAGCTTGGCAAGTCGCGGCCCCAACAATCTCTCGAAATCCTCACTAGCAGCACGAGAATGAAGGAAAAGAGGAAGTTGGATTTCCACAGCAAGATCCAACTGGGCTTCAAAGTACTTCAGCTGAGGTTCTTTCGCACTCAGGAACAAGCGATCATAATCCAGGCCGATTTCACCGAACGCGACAGCCTGTCCATTCTCCTTCGACTGCAATGCGAGCGTCCTGAGCTCGTCTAGCATTTTGGAAGGACCACCGGGGTATTCATCGAACATCTTCGCCTGACAAGGGTGGACACCAACAGTTGCATAGCAAAATCCAGCTGCAGAATAAAGTCAGACGGAAATCACTGCTGTTTGAGGGGAGATAACAACTTACGGTAGTCATGTGCAAGTTGAATCGCCCGCCGAGACTCCTTTAGGTCAGAGCCAGTCACCATGAATTTCTGGCACCCGATGTCCTTTGCACGTTGTACAATGTCGTCCAGGTCATTGTCGTGAACCTGTTTGCCATGGTAGCTACCCGAGAAAACGGGATCACTCAGGTTGATTCCAATCTATAGTCTCTCCATTAGCTACTTAGGACAACAAACAGCGAGGGTTCCACAGGGCAACAGTGATTGTCCACCTACATCAACATATCTGATAGGTTTACTAGTGGTAGCAGTAGCAGTAGCAGTAGCAGTAGTCACAGGCTCAGAGTCACCCATTTTGATCGAGCCCTCAGCCAGGTATCCCTGACTATAACGAAGGGTAGTAGAAAAGCCTCTTTTGCTTAATACAGAACAATAAGAAGAATATGAAGCACGCTGGCGATGCAGCACCCGACTAGTACCAGTACTAGAACCCAAAGTCACTAGATCTTAACATGAAGCAAATAAGTCAGTCAGTCGCCATCCGCATCAACCCTTCTTTCCCCGCTAGTACCCTCCACAAGTCAAAAAATTAGAAAGCAAGGAGAGGAACACCCCGCCCCCACAAAACCTATATAATCTGGGATCTCCGTAACATACCTAATAGTGAACTAGAACGACGATAACAACGACTCCCCAGCCAGATAGACTTATTACTATTGATGGTAGCAGCGGTCCCAAACTGATTCACGAGATACCCTACGCCAGTAGTAACCCGTTGCATCAGTATGCGTTTTTAGCTGGAGAAAAGTGTTTCCCTAGGTGCACACGCACACACGCACAAAGCCTTACAGCGGCAAGAGAGGAGGGGCAGTAGAAGTGGGACAGGGATAGAACAAAAATAGCTAGTTAAGTAAAAGTACCAATGCCTGACTGACTCACAGGATTGCGGTTGCGGTGCCTGAAATTCTGGGGAGGATTAATGAGGCTTGGGAACAGCCACAGTCATCAATCGAATTTGTGTGGCTGTGATTGTGAATTGAATTGATTATGTCAGGATGTATTATTTAGTCAGTTTTATCGGTTATGTAGGGCCGCCCCCGCCGTCGGAGAAGGGTCTGGGTTCCCCGGTGGATAGATAGGCAGATAGATAGGAGAGAACAAAGTAGCTCAAGCTTTAACGAGTAGTGAACTTAGGATGCTGGATCCATCGAATGCGCTTGCTGGTGCGCTGTACCATGAAGATTATGTTTGTGACTCGTGGCATCCATGTCGGTAGGAAGTTGCATGCTTTTGGTCTGTGAAGTTTATTTGGGCCATGTGGTTGATGAATTTTACGACTGCCAGTGTAGCCTGGCGGCGGCATACAACTGTATAAGTTAAGCAAGTCTCTATCGTACTTTCAGGATTGGATGCCCCGATGATGCGTTCCAAGATGAAGATAGAAAGTATGTGGATGAACTGGCACCATAAAGTGTGCTATTTGCTAAACAGCACTATACCATGTACTAACGGCCGTGTTTATATCAAGCCGGTGGGTGGCATATAGAGGTGCTTTACTCGCAGCCCGAGCATACACGTAGAGTCATTATTCTCCGAACTGATTAAGAATAGATCGTCAAATGGCCACTTCTCTTCGGAATGGGCTTCAAGACGCATCCACAAGGAAAGCTAGCTATTGACAGTCGACGAGTTACATGATTCATGCTTCATTGATAGCACTCGTCGCATCAGTCCCTGGGTTACGAGGGGCATGCTAGAGATAGAATGCAGAGCGACCAGAATGCCACACTTATCAGTGTCCAACCATGAGTTCATAGATAGGCAGTGCGACTCATGGAATGGGCCTTGAGATACGTGGAAGTAGCCGGACGACGCTTGCGTGGATCCAGATGATGGTGTGCTTTTCTAGCTATTGTGAAAAGAAACGCCAAAAGGACTTCTATTTGCCTCTCGAGTCCACGCTATGCTATGCATGCAAGGGATGTATATACCGTTAAACAAAAAGGGTAGGTAAGTAACTAAAAATGTGTATGCCTGGACAGGGGGACGTAGGATCCGCAAGGTAAATACCGCATTAGGGGTTCGAATAAAGACGATGGAAGCGATTCACATGCTTGGAGGGGTTATCAAATGCATATGAAAACAGACTTATGCGGGGCTAGAGTCATGGTTTCTTGAAATTCCTACCATAGATTAGAGCTCCTAGACGCGACAGCCAAGTCGCCGTGGAGAGGTCATATCGAGTTGATTATCGTAGCTGCACGTTCTGCACGTTCTAACTCCGATGACTAGATGGCTTAGCCTGGTCGATGCAATCAGCAAACAGACAGGGCCTGATAAGCACTTATCAACGTGTATCTAGCCAGATTTAAAATGTGCTTCTCCGGAACCCAAAAAAGGAAAGGCCATAGAAGGGCACCATCAGTTGATGATGCATGAAGTACGACATCCAGACGAACAAGAAGAATAGAATGGAAGATGGAGGGAACGACCGGAATCCTGCGGAGGATACGGGAGTCACCGAAACAACTTCCCTGAATTTTACTTTTGCCGATGCAAGCACCAACAAGTCATGATGGATGACGCTGCATTTGTTGAGTCCGAGCAGGATCAGGGGCTGAAGTGAGATGGGGGGGAATAGTAACCCCGTAGAGGATGTAGACTACGGCGTATATCAGAGTACCTTGTTGCGGAAGGGCTGGAGGAGGAGAAAGGGGACTCCGTAGGGTATGGGGACTACGGCGTAAATCAGAGTACCTTAATTTTAGTCGGGGGAAGGATCCACGGGGAAGCTGCCGGGCAAGCCAGATCGACCTCACGTGCCCCATCCCGTCCGTCTCCACTTCACCGCTCCTCAACAGTTGAGAGTAGGCACCCCCCGAGCCAGTCATCTCCAGCCTTGAGCGTCGCATCATGCTACAGCTCTGTGAAGTAAGCATCCATCGTCCCATCCAACCTGCCAATCATCGCTTCCACTTAGAATCACCCGATTAAAGATCAGCCTACCTGGCAGGTTGGATGAGGGACGGTTGTTGGGTCTGTACACGCATCCCTCTCGGTAAGAGGCATAGTAAAGTACGGTATTGGCTGGTTTTATCCCGTTGGCGCTAGTAAGCTTCTCGAATGCCGTTGGTTGTTTCTTCATTGCGTCACGGCCGCCGAGTTCCAGCAGGTTGCGACGGACGGAGATAGAAGGTGTCGTCGCAGGAGGACGGACTACTGCTTTAGGAAGTCACGTACAGAGAAACAGTCTACCCTTATCCTGTCGTAATACTGTCACACTCAAGTGTTGAATTTCGGATATCTTGTTGATGAGGAAAGATAAAGACCATCTTCAGGTTTAAAAGTGGGCAACTAAAGTCCGGATGGGGGATGAAACTCAAAAGTGGTTGATGTAATACGAGACAGTCGCAGAGTTTCACCAGCTCCGATTGCTAGTGACGAGCGGGAGACTACCTATCAGTCTAGCAGGCATGGAAGAAGCAATGCCCACGACAAACTGTAGAACCCTTCAAGAAAAGAAGGGATCATCTCCTGCCCCTCTCGCGCATCGCGCTAGATAATTAATGCTCGATGATATATTCACGGCGCATCTCCATGGATGTTGTACCGCTGCTGCAGAGGAGGGGAAGGACATGCTACTGCTGCAATGAGGGGAAGCTAATCTATCTGCCATTCGAGGAACGGCATATCCCAGACTGTGCCAGGCCAATGCGTGTTTCCAATGCCCCTCGATCAGCAACTGACCAGTGACTCCGGTGTACCGAGTAGTAATAGAAATGTCCGTGGAATTCAGTTCATTGGCTGCTCCGACCACCAGTCTGCATGATGGCGCCGGTGATTATGCAGGCTGCGATTGGAGAGTCCCATCCCATCCGTATTGCACCAGATGGTAAAAGTAACCTCTCCGTATGGGCTGCAGACAGCCTTGAACAACATGGTGGATATCATGATCTGGGAGAGTTGGGGGACGGGTCATTCGTACCTGTTACCGTGGTTGACACATCTCTCTACCCCTCACGAGCTAAATGACTATCATTTCCATTTATTTTTCCCTGGAAGAGTTGATTTTCTGTTTGAATCAGATTCGTAATGAAACCGGATAATAGGGGGGTGTTGAGGATGGCCAACTCATGGAAAACAAATAATCAGACGATCATTTTCCAGACAAAAGCCGATCAAAGTAAGAGTCCGAAGGGCAGAATTACCTGTTTGGGGGTCCTGGAGGATCATATCGATCGATCTATTCGGTCGGGACCAAGTGGTTCCATTCTACTATTTACAGCCGGCAGACTTGGCCAGACCGCCGGCCCCAGTGAGTGTCCACCCCAGCAGGGAGCGTGTGGATAAGGCAAGGTCGCTTGCTCATCACTCCCCCAACTGGTTCCTGCAAAGCAACGCCTGTCCGGCTGTCCTTCAAGTACGGCCTGCTTCCCCGTCTTGCTTCTTTCTTTCTTCCTTCTTCTCTCTCACATTCCATTGCTTTATCTCTGGTGCCTAAACTCCCTTTGACCCCCCCTCTGCTGTACATAGCCGGTCACTTCCCTCTACAGTACTTGCTTGAATTGTTTACTCCGCCCTATTGAATACTTAGCTCTACATTCTTGAGCTCAACTATTTGCCCAGACCATTATAATTGTCCCCGTCAACCAAACCACCACATATCAACGAGCTCAACTCTTCCTCGTTCTACCTCCCATCACATCTCCAATGGCAGCTCCTCGTTCCAGTTCGTTGCGCGCTCTCCGCGTGCTCTCCCAGCAGCACTCTACCACCCCATCCATCCGTCGGGGCTTGCACATCACCGGGGCCCAGTCTGCACAACCCGCCAATGTCTCGGACAGGGCTTCTCTGTATGCCAGCCGCACTCTGGCGGATCTGAAGAATGAATGTGTGAAGCGGTCCTTGAGATCTAGTGGCTCCCAGTCCGAGGTATGCTATCTATGACATCTACACTCCTAGTCAAACCACCTGTATGGCTAATCATTATTTTGTGTCGCTTAGCTTGTCGAACGCCTTTCCAATCATGACTTCCTTCAGTCCCGTGCCTTCAGCATCGCTATGAAGAGGATCAACGGCAGCTCTAGCGCTGAGTATGTAGATCTGATCATCATGACAGCCCGTTACCTCGGGTAAAGCCAGTTCGGAACTAACATTCTTGCTCAACACAGGAAGAATCATGGCCGCCAATTCAACACTTCCCGTTCTAGCAAGGCCGTCGGTGACTCATCCACCGTTGACTTCGCTTACATGCCATCTATGGCAGAGATCGATGCACCTGCTGCTCGTGCCGATCCGCAAATCCCGATCCTTTCCGACATCTATACCCACTATGACCCGACCCAGTCGCAAGAGGCCCCCATGAGGCCCCAGGTTTATACCGTGTCCGGGGGTGCTGGTGACATCTCCGCAAGTCCCATGACCGAGGTTGTTGACAATCACTCCGTGGACATCGATCCCTTCTCCCTAACCGAGACGGTTGGGAAGTCCAGATTCGGCGAGGAGCTGAAGAGGCAACAGAACGGTACCTCCGAACCAGGAGTCGTCCGGGAACTTTGGAGTGGTTTCTTGGAAGATCTTTTAGGTTCCAAACAGCAGCAAGCTCAGAAACACTAATGCTGCCTTCATGTTTGATTATGTCTTCTGTCTCGTTTCTAGCGATGTGTGATGGTTACTTTTCAAAGGGCCCTTATTGCCGTCTTTTTGTCAATGTCTTTCGGGATTGAAACATAGTTATGATCCTCTGTAGAAGGATCTATCAAATCCATTCTGGTTTTCCCCAAGGATATACGCTACAGTATACCTATTCGTCATGTAACCATCCTGGTATAGTCCGGTAAGAGATCACGACACATGCCCCGGATGATGCAATAAGTGGACCATCGGGTGAAGCACGATCAATCAGCTCATCCGGTTGAGCGGTTTAACCTAGGTATGATTCGGATCATGCATGCTAGGGCGCATCTTGTGCACGCCGGGGAAATAGGGCTTATCAGATCGGAGCCGGGCATAATCATCATCACTCCGCTCTAACCTAGGTAAAACCCGTTCCCGGGGACCCGGAAATGGGTAAAGTCAATCAGTAAACCGTCGTGGGCTGATGGATTGTCCCCCGATATGTTCCGACCTCCAACCGTTGGGGATCGGTCCATGTGAATTTGTCAAGGCCTGTTGTGAGGTCACTGGTGTCTTACACCGTGACAGAATGTAACAAATACCGCATATTGAAGTAACGAGGCTCCCACTGCACTTTTTGATCCTTTCTGCGGATGCAAGTCTGGGTGGTTATTGTTCCTGACTTTCGGGTGCGGCGGGTGTGTCAGGGGAGAAGATGTCCGGGGACGGTTTTAGATTCGGGCAAAGCCGCTGCTGTTGGTTCCAGACTGGTAGCTTATAGTGTGCATAATGCAAGGGACATTAATATTCATTATGTTTATTTCGGGAATAGTTCTCCAGCACAAGATTTGATTGTTAAGCCCTCTTATGGGTGCGTAATTTCGCTGCTGTAATTGACAGAGCTTAGACTGGCCTAGCCCGGCCACTGTGGCTGCCTCGGCTATGCTGAGTTGTTTCATGTTTAGCCTCGCTGGAAATTGGGAACCTCTTTGTTTTTCATCGAACACCCCCGCCTTTTTTTCCATCTTTTCTTCTTCTTGCCATTCTCTGTACTCACTGGGAACGCGAGCGGATATTGAATATGAGATTGTCTCTCATTCCTTGGATCGCATTTGCGGGGTTGATCGCCTACCGACCTTCGCGGTGATGGAAATCATGGGTGGTGTTGTGGCTGTCAACTTGAACGAACAGCGAGCACGGAACCCCGGCATTGCAGAACTCCGGCATTATGCAACAGCATTCTTCATATAGTCGTTCGATGACGGTAGTGTCTCAGATCTATCAGCCCACGAACTCCTCCGTGATATTTTCCCTCAAAAAGGTCCCGCTGGGAGAAGCAATGGATGCCTGGGAATACCAAGCTTTATCGGTCATCGTCATCTCGCAACTTGGAAGCCTGAAAGAGTGAGAAGACTTGCTACCAATCTACCAATGGGTGTTTTCAGATGACTCGTCAGTTTTGGTTGTTCGCTCCCAGCCAACTGACCACTGGGTCAATTTCGGCGGTCGTTGGCTTATTGCAGCTGCAATGCGACGCCTTACGGATCCACTAAAATGCCAAGCTACAGTTGGAGGGGGGCTGATGATGGAGAGTACGTCGACTACGAATCCCCTCAGTGGCGCAGGAGTCGTCATCGCGAGGGTTGATGCATGTTCTGGACACACACATAAGTAGCCAGCCCCTCTTAGGTAAGATGCGAGATGAACGGGCCTGGTCGTTGTCATTTGGATATTAGGGAGGGCCTTTCTTCAAAATTAGCCGACGAAATTACTATCTTCCCGGATGTGGCTTGAATGCAATTATGATTATGAACTCGTAAGTAGGTAGGCTGTACTATATATATGTACTGTTTTCTCCGCCAAGGGTACCGGATATCTAATCTATCACTGCTAAAAACCTATAGTAGGAGGGTGTGATACTAAGAATGGAAAATTGATGTCTCACGGACTCATTTCTGCCTGTACGCTCTCATTTGTGCTCAGGGGAAAAACATGACCGGTCGTGCCTGGGCTCCACCGCCGCCAAAAAAGGCCTGTAGATCGAGGCCTGGATCATTGGCAGCAGCCAGTCGCAGGCGTCCGTTGCGCCGCGAAAACCTGCCGAGTGGGCCGTTTAGGCTTTGGGTCTCCCCACGATGTAAGCATAATCATTCTGTGCCTGAGTGTGAATTCTCCTGTTGGAGGCTGCATCTTAATTCTTAACTGCATGAAAAGCACTTGGGTGCTATTTTCTTTTTCCTTTCTTTCTTTTCCGTGTTCATTTCCATTCCCTTGCTCTTCTTCTTTGTGTCGACATTTACAAATCACATTTTTCTTATACTTTCTTTTCTTCACCTCGTTTCTTCCTATTCACTCTCTGTGTTCAGCATTCGTTATCAGCACTTTATCTTTTGCTCGTCTCTTTTATCTTCACTTGTTTGTGCCTTTCCACTAGCAATCTATCGTTTGATCTTTCTAGAGCATTGTCTTGATTGTGTCATTCTGTCATTGACTCCGGCTATGAAATATTATTCTCAATCTGCCTAAAACCAAATTCTACTCTATCACTACACATTTGTATCACCTGATCTGGCTGAGATAGGAGAGTCCGGCATCTCATCGTCTGCATCAGACAATTGCGATAAATTCATTGCTTGCACCTGTTATTGATTCTTCCAAGTTATGCATCTCCCACAGCGTCTCGTTACAGCAGCGTGTCTTTGCGCCAGTGCCACGGCTTTCATCCCATACACCATCAAACTCGATACGTCGGACGACATCTCAGCCCGTGATTCATTAGCTCGTCGTTTCCTGCCAGTACCAAAACCAAGCGATGCTCTAGCAGACGATTCCACCTCATCTGCCAGCGATGAGTCCCTGTCACTGAACATCAAAAGGATTCCCGTTCGTCGTGACAATGATTTCAAGATTGTGGTAGCGGAAACTCCCTCTTGGTCTAACACCGCCGCTCTCGATCAAGATGGTAGCGACATTTCATACATCTCTGTCGTCAACATTGGGTCTGATGAGAAATCTATGTACATGTTGCTCGACACAGGCGGCTCTGATACCTGGGTTTTCGGTTCCAACTGCACGTCCACACCCTGCACGATGCACAATACCTTCGGTTCGGACGATTCTTCGACCCTTGAAATGACATCGGAAGAGTGGAGTGTGGGCTATGGAACTGGGTCTGTCAGCGGCTTGCTAGGAAAAGACAAGCTCACGATTGCAAATGTCACTGTACGCATGACTTTCGGACTTGCTTCCAACGCATCGGATAACTTCGAGTCGTACCCAATGGACGGCATTCTCGGTCTCGGTCGAACCAACGATAGTTCCTACGACAACCCAACATTCATGGATGCCGTTGCAGAAAGTAACGTTTTCAAGTCGAATATCGTTGGCTTCGCCCTTTCACGTAGCCCCGCCAAGGATGGCACGGTCAGCTTTGGCACTACTGACAAGGACAAGTACACCGGCGATATCACCTACACCGATACCGTCGGATCGGACAGCTATTGGCGCATTCCCGTGGACGATGTCTATGTTGGCGGCACTTCATGCGATTTCTCCAACAAATCAGCCATCATCGATACCGGAACTTCTTATGCTATGCTGCCTTCAAGCGACTCGAAGACGCTGCACAGTCTCATTCCCGGCGCCAAATCTTCGGGGAGCTACCACATTATTCCGTGCAACACAACTACTAAGCTACAAGTGGCATTCTCTGGTGTGAATTACACCATCTCGCCGAAGGACTACGTGGGAGCAACTTCAGGTTCTGGATGCGTTTCGAACATTATCAGCTACGACTTATTTGGTGATGACATCTGGCTCCTGGGTGACACGTTTCTCAAAAATGTGTATGCTGTGTTTGACTACGATGAGTTACGGGTCGGATTTGCAGAGCGTTCCTCGAACACCACCTCTGCGTCGAACTCTACGAGCTCTGGAACAAGCAGCACCTCGGGATCCACTACAACGGGCAGCTCAACGACTACGACGAGCTCTGCTAGCTCTAGTAGTTCATCTGATGCTGAATCAGGAAGTAGCATGACCATTCCCGCTCCTCAGTATTTCTTCTCTGCTCTGGCGATTGCTTCCTTCATGCTTTGGCTCTAGTTAACCGCATCTTACTCGACGCCTGAACCTCGGGAAACATATGCATTATTTACACATGCTGCTGATTTGTATTTGCATATATTCTTCGAGCCTGGACGGCGTGCGGGTCATATTACCTTACATTCGAAGTCCTTCTCTAATCAATCAACATTTATTCTTACTCCACCAGTTCTGGCTCGCAATTAACCCTGTCTAAGAAAAAGTTGGTATAGAACATGGCATCCACTACCTGGAACATTCAAAGAACCTTGTCCGGGATCAGTGTGTATGACTTCGGGTACGATTCTGACATGACAGTTAGCGTCCATCCTGAGGATTCATCCTGATCTCCTTACCTAGTATGGACTTATCAAAGTCCTTGACGCTATTGTACCCTCCCACAGCCATCAGGATATCGAAATCGGCCAACAGCGACTTCATCACATGGCGAACACCCTCCTCACCCATGATACTGAGGCCCCAGATCCAGAGCCGGCCGACGAAAACAAAGCGAGCTCCCAAGGCCAGCGCCTTAGCAACATCACTGCCTCCACGAACACCAGAATCAAACATGATGTAAATCTGATCACCAACCGCATTCGCGATATTCTCCAACGCATCAAGACTTGCAATGGCGCCGTCCACTTGTCTCCCTGCATGATTGCTCACCACAATTCCATCAACCCCATACTCAACGCACTTCTTCGCATCCGCCACAGACTGAATTCCTTTAATAACAAACGGCCGACCCCCAGAGATCTTCTTCCACTGTTCAATCAACCAGGGGATCTTCTCCCACGACCATGCGCGCCCATGCCAGACAGAGTCAATCCACTTGGCTGACGCAGCCACCACATCCTTCTCCGGGTCGATGCCAGCCTCGCGACACCGTTTCTGGAACACGGGATCCGTCAAGCCAAGGTCCGCCCCGATGCCGCGGTAAAAGGCATAATTGGAATTGGCGACGTCGTCATGTCGCCAGCCCAGTTGCCAGGTATCGGTTGTGAGAATCAGCGCATCGAACCCGGAGTTCCAGGCTCGGTTGAGCAAGGACAAGGTCAGCTCGTCATCATGTGGCATGTATAGTTGGAAGAAACGGGGCCCTTGGCCGTTGGCTTCGCCGACTTTCTCGATGGGGGTGCTTCCTGCTGTGGAGAGACAGTAGGGGAGGTTGAGCTCGCCGGCGACCTTGGCTACTGCGAGCTCGGCAGAAGGGTGGTAGATCTTGTTGATCCCGATGGGCGCGAAGCCAATTGGGGCGGACACTTTGTGGCCGAAGATCTCGGTGGTGGTATCACGGAGGTTGGTGTCCACTAGTTGGTTGGGGATGATCCGATGACGGAAGAAGGCTTGCCGGTTGGCGAGGTGGGTGTTGGACATGCCGGCGTTGGAGGATGCATAGAACCTAGGGATGGGTTAATGGGGCATCTACGGGGGATGGAACATGCATACCAGCCCCCTTGACTTAATTTCTTGTGTGCCTCCTCTTCGAGCTTTCTGGGGTCTGTTGCCCAGGATGCCTTGTCAGCGAGCTGGTTGAGATGGACTGGGGGTGTGGATGGGATGCGTACCTGTGTTGAACGGGACGGTTTGGCCGTCGTTTACTTTCCAGAAGTTCTCACGCTGATAGAGAGCCCATTGGGGAGTTGTTCGCTTCTCGATGTTGGGATTGGTTGGGTCACTCATGGTTGAGGTATAGTAACAATATGTTTCTTGCAATTGTATGAAGACAATGGGAGACAGAGATTATCTAAATGGAAGAGAGTCTATCTGATATAGACGAATTGCAGAAATAGACGAAAGATAATCTACAATGGATACTATGCAAAAAGAAAACCACAACAACTGTACAAAATAAGTTGAATTTATACTGGGGATGACTTCACCTTGACGCAGCTCTCGGGCGAGAGACGAGTTGGTTCCTGAGGCCACAGAGCAAGCTGGCCTGAAGATCAGCTTCTGCCTGACTCGCAGGCCCTCCCTGGACACTCTCTCAGGTACAGAGTAGCTCCTCCTTCAGGGGCCCTTAATTCCTCCTGTTAATGCCCCCTTTTAGTGCATGAGATGGTCGATATCGGAGGAGAGCAGCGGCGATGATGTCATTGCACAGCAGCCCGGGATCTTCGCGATTCAATTCTACTTCAACTTCAGCATCCGATCCCATTCTTGAACAGAATACTCATCTACCTCCAGTTAATATGCTAAGCATGTAAATACAATGTCAATGACTCACCTGGCTCATACCGAACCCGACATGTCAGCCTAGGGAAATATACTTTGTCGCGTTACCGACTTGCTCCGGCATCCAAAGCCGGAGCCGGAACAGCCGTCGGGAGATCCGCTTCAACTACCGAAGCCGAAAGTCATCTTCGTGTTCAACACATCATCTTAATCCATATCCATTTTCATCTTTCACTTCTGCTCCTGTACATCATATTCCAGACACTTATTATATTTTGGAATTGAACCACCATGTTTGGCTTAAGTACAAGACGGTCCGCTGCGACGCGCTCCAAATGTCTTTCCAATGCCCCGACCAGCTTATGTAGCAGTGTTCGCTCACCTGCGCACCGGTCGTTGCTCTCAGTCCGGGACTTTCACCCCAGTCAACACAATGCCGCATTTCGACCTACGTGGATGCCTATGAGAGTTAAGACGCCTTGGATCGATGCGCTCACGAAAAGTCGCGAGACTGCCAAGTCTGGTCAGGGGGCTGCTGCTCCCTCGGCGAAACCTGACCTGACGCCGAAGAAGATGTCGGATAGTTATTACAGCGCCGTAGGTGCATTTACTGACTTGGAGGGGGGGCTTTTGCTGATGGACGTGTCTTTCTTTTAGGTTCTGCCTCTGGCTCAGGATAAGTGGCTGCTTGATACGTATCTTAATGCTTCGGGACATATTAGGTGCGTGTCTCTGATATCGATCCTTGGGGATGAGGATTACTGACAGTTACAGATTGGGGTCCCTGCTTATGGACCTCGATGCGCTGGCAGGTGTCATCGCCTACAGACATACTGGTGACTCGGTCACTACGGTCACGGCGGCCGTGGACCGCATCACCATTGAGCATCCGCTGATGGAGATTTGCGATCTCGAACTTAGTGGCCAGGTCACGTATGCGACAGGTCGCTCGAGTATGGAGGTTTCCCTTCAGGTGGCCAAGGCTCCTGCTCCGGGAAAGCAGGTTGAGCCGGAGGATGTGCTCATCACCTGTGCGTTCACAATGGTGTCGCTGGATCCTGCGACGAAGAAGTTAGTTCCATGCCACTCTATTTTTACGTCTGAATACTGATCTTGGCAATCCAGGCCAGTCAACATCGCCCCTCTAGTCGTCGAAACGGCCGAGGAGCGCCTCCTGTTCAAGCAGGGCGAAGAGAACTACCAAGCCAAGAAGGCACTACGATCCAAGAGTCTCCTCGAGAAAGCCCCCGATGCGGAAGAGAGTAATCTCATTCACTCCATGTGGACCAAGGAGATGTCCTATCTCAGTAAGTGTCCTCTCCACCAATACAAAATATAGTTCAGCAATAACCGAACGACAGACCCCGAATCACCCGCCCAACGACCCTCCAACAACGTCTTCATGAGCGACACCGTTCTAAAATCCGCCATGATCATGCAACCTCAAGACCGCAACCGTCACAACTTCATGATCTTCGGTGGCTTCCTTCTCAAACAGACCTTCGAGCTCGCCTTCTGCTGCGCCGCGTCTTTCGCGCACGCTCGCCCCAACTTCATCTCCCTGGATCCTAGCACATTCGAGAACTCCGTGCCCGTGGGCAGCGTGCTGTATCTGCGCGCGACGGTGGCGTACACGGAACCGCTGGAGCGCGAGGGCGTGGAGAGCAAGTACACGAAGGTGCGGGTGCGGGTGGACACGAAGGTGAGAGATGTGGAGCATGGGACGAAGAAGCCCACAGGAATGTTTAATTATACGTTCCTCGTGGAGAAGGATGTGCAGGTCATGCCCAAGAGTTATAATGAGTTCATGATCTGGACGGATGCTAGGAGACGGTCGGAAAATGCGGCGGCCATGTTGCATGGGTCGAAGGAGCCCAGTGCGTTGAGAGGATTGAAGGATAGTGTCACTGAGTAGATGGAATTGTTGGATAGACTTTGTGTTTTGGTTCCCTTGGGTCTCTCTGTATCATATCGGGATATATTAAGTTCATGTCAACACATTCACACCATCATTACTACATGACTGTCGTGAACCTTCACGTACTATTCTACCAATACAAAGTACCATCTGATAATGAATGTATTTAAGAAAGTCCAATAGTTACAGCATAGCTAGACAGTAGTATGATTCACATTGTATCAATATCCATATATACATGCAGCCAATACCCCTGTCACATGACATCATCGACCAATTCCCCGCCTAACCAAACTAAACACCACACTTAATCTTATCAAACAATTCCTCCCACACTTTTCTCAACAAAGCTTCAACATAACCCCTCTAGCCCCGAATCTATACATAGAATAGACACCATGTCAATGTCCATCCAAAACATCTGGCATCTGCGCCGAGTAGCAGATACAGCCGCCAAAGCATGTTACATTTGCTATAAGCCATCGAGTAGTGTATTAATCACGCCTGATAATCGGGTATGAATATCCCCTTTCCTTTCCCTCTCTCGTTTGCCTATCATAGATACGTGTCCCTCTTTATCATCTCTATACTTAACCTCTGAATGGAATTCATGTTTGGGTCATGACTGATGATCGATTTCAGGACTACTTCTACGTCTGCCCCTCTCACCTTCAAGACCGTCACTTCTGTTCTCCTATTGTCGATACAGAAGCTGTGGCCGCTAAGGCGAAAGACGAGGCCATGGCGAGGGAGATTGAGAAGGTGAAGAAGGAGTATGAGGAGAAGCAGCAGCGGAAGAAGAATAAGGATGCTGAGAAAGAGAAGGAGAAGAAGAATGATGATAATAAGGATAAAGAAAAGGATGATAAGTCGGCTACGAAAAAGGGTGATGAGGAGGATAAAAAGATGCAGAAGGAACGGGATGATAAGGTTTGTTCTTCTATTTACATTTCCTATCTTTGGTTCCTCTCTCGTTTGTTTTCGTTAAACTTTAGATGTAATCGCTGACATCTGATAGATCGAGAGTATCAAGAAATCGACCACTTCGTCGGATGACTCGCCGAGGGTTTTTGCGTTGCATAAGTATTACTCTCTGCTCTTGTATGGGTTTCTATGTGATGATTGCTAACTCTTGTAGGAATTTCTATCAGATGCGCATTGACAGGATGCGCAATGCTGAAATGGCTAGAAGGAATCGTCAACGCCTGCAGGATCCTTCTCTGTTCCCGTCTGTGCCGACAGGAGGATTGTGAGCTTGGACTTGGAGCCTCAAGATGATGATGTGCTTGTGGGCTGGATGTCGGAATGCTGACGATATTGATGGGTGCCTACTGCCTACAGTTCACATTATGGGTCGCCTGGTATGTCCATGCCTGTGGCTGGATCCTTCGTTGCTTACCGTGACTGTATCGGGCTTGTTGGGATCTGATCACCTGATGATTGTCTGACTGAATGAGAGCTCAGTCTCAGACATCTACAGTTGGGTGTGCCGGATACGGATTCGCGACGCGAGTACATCAGCTCGTGCGTGAGACACTGTTACCGCGCTTTGCAATGCGAACGCCACATGTCACGACCAAGTCATTATGTCAATACAGAGACTGTCGATACAACTGCTACTCTTGCTTCAGTGCTCTGCCTAGTCACTACACCGCTGCTACTACACAGCTCAAGCGACGATCGCTCAGCTCTCTACCGACGTATCCGTCACTCAGAAACTCATATCCGCCCTGGCCCACTAGAGAATAGCCATCAACTAGACGGCTCACCGGAAGCAATGCTGTCTCACAGTTCCGGCAAGACACGGAAGCCTCAAGAAACACACTTTGCACAGCCTTAACGGATTCCGGAAGTACAATAGCTTCTAGAAGCGAACTGCCCGCCTAACGGAGAACGACCGCAAAGCGTCTGACAGCCTTACGCAATGCAAAACCTACAAGGCTACAAACAGGGGTTTGCAGCCTAATGTGGCAACCCGATCGGAATTCGTAGTACTCAGAAGACAACAACCATATGACCGTGTTGTGTCTCAATCAGAAAAGCGAACTGCTCGTATCGAAGAACAACCATACCCGGGCTACAACTAACCCAAAAATAAGCACGCCCAAACAGAACCAGAGAAAGAGGAATTGCGCGCGGACCATGCCCAGAAACCGTCACATGCACTATGCTCCATAAGCGATAAATTAAGCATCGATGTTGATGCATGCAGTGGTAGTAGATTCCTCCATCTCAACTTACAACGTAGATAGAAACAAAACAGACAATGTATCCATCCAACCAACCATCCATCAACAACTCTATCCCGTAAATACACATATTAGGCAGATAGATAACTCACATAACAACACAAGATACTAACACCCCTCCTAAAAGAAGACGAGTTAGCAAAAAACCCCCTCATGCAAAGCAGTGGATCCCCAAACGAGGCAGTGCAACTTAGTATGCCTACCACCACATCCAATCATTCCAGGACTAATTCTTAGCCCCTCCCTCTCTCCCTCTCTCTTTCTCTCCATGTCCGTGTCCCAAGCCTTAATGCACTCAGCTATACAATCCCACCCACTCTCTTTATAGAACATAGTAAGGGGGTTGGGTTGGGCTCGGTTAGCTTTTCCTGAAACTAAATAGCAGGTTGTTGTCCATGGAACCGAACCCCATTTTTCAGCCCGTAGTTACTACTAAATGGATAGTTAGGCTGGCCCTGTAGGGCGGGTTGGATCTATCCCTATCCCTATCGTTATTGCTAATGTTATTTATTTCTAATTTATGTGTTGTTTATGTTGGGTTGGTGGAAATTAGTCTGTGTATTGCAAAATAATGCCAAGCCTTAACGACGACGACTTGAGTCTTTATACTATCTATCGATTGGATAGTAAGTTAGTTATGCTAGCTAAGTGAAGATGAGGCCTGAGATGAGGTTGACGTCATGTAAGGCGGAGACTAGGATACTTTGGGTATTAGTAGTTGTGAGAGCATACTGGACAAAGTACAAGGTTGTTTTATTAGGGTAGGAGGTATAGTAGTGGTATACTGTTTAGGGGGGTTTGTGGTTAGGTTGTTTGAGGAGTATCTGAGAGCAAGGATCTCGTGGTATGAGGGGGAAAGAATGATTATCCGGCTAGGTAGCTACATACCCTACCTATCTAGGCAGGTAAAGCAAGTTACTTACTGATGGATGATGAATGATGAATATGCCGGCTTGCCACTTAGGTAGGTATAATAACTCCATCCATAGTGTGTATACAATCAATACAAGGCATTAATACAGAGGAATGAAAAATACGTAGTATACTCTTCTCACTGCAAATAATACCGGAAAGAAGTAATAAAGAAGTAATCTTAGAATACGGTATGTACCAGCCGAGGATCAGCTCATCCATGGCTAGCGCGCCCCAGTTGCGTAAGAGCAGTTTGCACAGCCCCCGAGCCGGCGCTAGTGAAGCAGCCTAGACCTTCGCTAGTCTGCCCCCCCTCCCCAGTCAATGAGACCCAGCCGGACTTGAGCAAAAGCAGCAGCGGTGCTTGGCAGTTACAGTTGTCGCGCCGGGTGCATTAGTCATCGGGCCCAGGAACTTGTGCCAGGCCCCGAGAACTCTTTTTCTCCCCGATCTGCCCTTCTGGCTTCGCAGATCCCGGGTCTTACGTCACCGCCTGATTGGATGCTGCATCGCTGGGGCCCGTGGGGCTGCCTTAAAACAGCCTCGTGGGGTCGGTGGGGTTATGCCCTGGATCCTGACAGGTCCTAGCGCTTAGAGTCTACAATTCCCCTCCCTTCTTCTTCCCCCCCCCGGGACACGAGCTGAATCCAATCAGTCTCTTCGGCTAACTGATTTGATAAGATCATCTGGCTGTAGCCGCCGAGGCTTGGGTTGAGATAGCTGAAGCTAGTGGTGTGCATTTGCTCTTATTGGCTGGGTTCTGCTTGCTGGTCCGGTAGTAGTAAAACTGTATGTCTATCTCGACCTTGCTCTGGTCCAACTTGCCGCGGGATGATCGGCATCAGGGTCTGAAACCTGTCGAGCGCAGACCATACCCAAATCTAGTCTAGACCCGAGTCTATATTGTGCATGACTGCGTTGTGTCCTTCCTTTCGTGCCTTCAATAGTGTACGCATTCGGGCTGTTCCGCCAGCCTCCGCATACCATACCATAGCAGAAGCTCTGAACGCCACACTTGCGTGCGTGGCCCGCCTATTCACGGACCATCTCTGTTTTCAGTTCAACTATTGCTTCCTAAACTTTTGAATCAGATGGCGCCGCTTCTAATGCCACGTGACGTAATTTGGCTTTATGACCCGCTGGTTCGTCATTTAAAGGCATGGCTAAGGGGAGCCTATCAACGAGCGAGCATGCTTAGACTTCCGACGGAGCCTTGCTGCGCCGTGATCTACCCCTGGCGGAGTCAACGTTAGGTAGCGCTACCAAAGTCTATAGGTTTCCGCGTCCGTTGCTCTCATCCGCGGGGTTAGACCGCATTCCAGGCGGCAGACGAATGCCCATCGCGGCTGGCAAGTTGCCTGGTCCGCGGATGATATTGACCCTCTCGGAAATGTCCACCCTGGCCTTTGCAAGGCCAATCGCAGGGACAACCCACTCGCCGCAGCTACATTGCATGCCTTGCCAGGCAAATTTGCCAATATTAGCTCCGCAGGACGAGTTGGGACAGGTCAGACGGCCAGACAACGGGGCATCTTCTGGCGGCGCTCCATAAGGCGAGCCGGAAGATTCTGAATCAGTTCCAGGAAAGAGTGACGGGCGCATCCAAGTCAGTGGGTGTAAAAACACATGAGCGCAATCAGCCGTGGATGCTCTGGCGCTCTTTTGGGAGGTATGGGGGATAATGAATTGCGTGGTCGCCAATTTGCGCCTGGTGATGTGGTCAGGAGGAGCTCATAGATAAGCTTTAATAATGATCGTAACTGGGACTAACCGGCATTTGCGACATTTGATCTCTGTCATACGACCCGCGGGCTCCTGTGATTGGCGCGGCTGCTCATCCTCAAACAGCACGGACTTCAACTCAGGTGCTCGACCACATGCGACACTCTCTTCCACCTCGCGGCGGTAAAGCCACCGGCTGTAAAGTGGGTGGCTAGTGACATCATCTGGACATCCCATCTGATGGTAGACTGAGAGTTGCTCCATGAACCCAGGATTCGGCTCACATAGCGGTCGGTTCTGTCTGATGATGTCAAGGGCGGACTCTGGTGTCAGTGCACTAGGCTGACGGCTGAGCATATACGCGATACAAACAGTGGCTGATCGGGATTTTCCCATCGCACTATCAACTGTCAGCACAGCTTGTCATGCTAGAAGCACAATAGAACATCCTTGCTACACAAGGTCAGGTGAACGATAGTAAACCGGTAATATCACAGCACGGCTTCAGCAGCGACATTATACAAACACAGATTTGGGGAAAGGAGGTTGAGTACCGATCCTAGCTAAAGAGCCCGGAGAAGGCATCCCAAGGAAACATGTGGAGAAACGGTGTATGATATAGTCCGAAAAGAGCAGATGAACCGAGGACAAACTAACCAATGTACAAGTACACCTCCGCCGGCATCAAGACCGGACTGGATAAACTTTACAGCAGCTGGAAAATGTTCTAGTAAGTTCTCATCGTCGACATCGTCGACCTCTATGCAGTGGTGTTGAAAAGACTCGAAGACATCATCAGCTGGCTGGAGGCGTAACACGGAAACAACATGTGTAATGTTTGCTCGAGTCAAGGCTGCCTTGTTCTTGAGTGCCAGTATGCTATGTAACTCGACGTTAGCAAGCTTTGTGAGAGCGAAGCGCTATACCTCCTCTTAGACCCTGGCCCATCATATGACGGGCCAAAGGCAGGCTTAGTATGGTAACAGAAAGTGGGGGACAAGGTAACCAACCCTCCAACATAGATGTTTTGCCCGGGAATCTGATTCATCGCCATGATGACAATCTATCAAAGCAGCGACCTAGGTGGATAATGATGGCTCTAGATCAGGTCGCCGATGCAAAAGAGTATGACGATGATAAGAGGCAGAGTGGCCATGAATGATAGCCAAGATCGGACCTGACCATTCAGTATGGTGCCAAGAAATAGTCACGCCGTCTGATTGGTTGGCAGCAATCCTGCAAATGGCGGCACGAAAGTAGACAGTTAGGGTGTAGGGCAAGGGCAAGGGTAACATAGCAGCAGCAGGTTTTCTGGCAGCCTGAGGCATTGTGACACAACCCCCGCATAACTAACGGTCATTCCTTCGGCCGGCTTTGGCATGTAAGCACGGACTTGGCCCAGCGTATCACTCTCTTCCTTTATACGATCATTGGCAGTAGTTTTTTCCAGAGTAGTAAGAAACACGCTGCACAGCCCCCTTTTGGTTTCTCTAATCGCTCCATTACCCCTCATCCATCCCGCAAGTCTACAAGATGTGTGACATGCAATTGGCTCACCATTAGCCAGCACATCCGGCTCCTGAATCCCCGAAGACCCCTCCCGCTGCCAGCGTGATCCTCACATAGGTCCCCTGGTGGCACAGAAGCGCTGGCTAAGACGGTGTTATATGCCCGGAGCAATGTTGGCCTGACGCCGTTGGCGTATCAGTCTGGTTAACCGAAGCGGCAATTTTTGATAGGAAACCAGGGAAAGGCCTTGTCGTACTACTACTGCAATCATCGAGACGGTCTCGACCGGATCACTAATCGTTTGATCCGTCACATCTAGAGCCGAGGAGGCCAAACCATCTCCAGTAATTATTTAGATAGTCCTCGGTCAGGCAGGCTCAGATGCAAGTGCTCGCTATACTAGTCTAGTGCCTGCTCAAACAACTTGAAGTCACCGGTTCCGGTCGTCGATCTAGCTCATCGCTTGGACCTTGTTTGCTGCCAAGGCTCCGAGAGCTGGTCTGGAATGGAAATCACACTATAGTCCGGCCGAGGTAGATAAATGCTAGTGATATCAATTGGTCAAAAGAGAGGCACTCCAATTATATGGTCTATGCGCAGGTATAGTTTGGCGTGTGAATCCCCTAGCGCCTGACCGTATCATATTCGGTGAGACGTGATTTGCCTGTCCAAAGCAGAGTCCTACCTGTAGTGCGTATCGAATACGTGTTCCATTCACCCATCCAGCAATACTCAGTCTATTACTGGCATTTATTGGATGCCAACCAGTCTCAGTCGCCGAGAATGGTACTGCATAGGTACGACCCAGGCCAGCGTCAATCGGTGACAGGCCAAGAAACAACCAGGTTTCTTGGTCCGCAGTGCATGCAAAGGTAATTACTAGGTAGTCTAGATAATGCTTGATTGTGTCCTCGGTGACCAATCAAGAAGTCCATAAAACATGGACAAGAAGAAGCAAGCATGAACCGCATTTAGAAACAACAATCTACCCACCTGCAGAAAACAAGGTCTATCTCATTATCGCAGTGTAACCGACCATCCATACGTATTCAGAAGCCCGCAGAGTGACCGTATTGCAGGGTGGGTTGTCGACTGTCTGATGACTTGGCTTTTCGTCTAGTAAGTGCATATGCAGCCTTACAAATTAAATTGGTTCCCGACATGACTGAAGCATGCCAAATAAGACCAAATCATTTGATATGACCAGAAATAGGTGCGGTAGGTGATCGTTGCTTTGCAGGGTCGGAAACTACTTACTATCATGATACCTATCAACTATCGACCACTAATTCAAGACACGGCCTGTGCACGAGATTTAGTCTGCAGCCCCTTAGGGCTTAAGGCTGACGGCGCTTTTTTGTACAAGAGATACTAAGCCTGACCCGACCTTTCTCCTCGGACAATTATTACTACTCATTCCTTCGTGTCCTTTTCCTTGCTTGCGCGGGTTGCCTTAATCCTTTTTTCTCTTTTCAACTGGTTGTACCTGTCTCTCTGTCTCTGGCGCCTTACAGCATGGGGGTGACAATACACGGGGCGACCATCCCAACCAGCACAATAATGACCTACTTACTTACAGTAGTATAGTAACTAATTAAAGGAGACATGGTTATCTGATGTTCCACCCCTGCTGCACTAAGTGCCCATGGAGTTAGATCCGTAGCGTAGGTAGGCGGACTGGACACAAGGGCGACCGGGGGTCCTATTGGCCTTGCAAGCCATATTAGTTGTCCATAGCCATGCTGCCCTGCACGAATCGGGCCAATAAAGTCCGATAATTGAAATTCTTGAAGGACTTACTTACCCAGATAGTAGTAGATGGATATTTAGTAACTGCTTGTGAGGAAACCCGAAGGGCCACACAAACGGTGTATTTCCCCGAATTGCCACCACCATAACCACCACTACCACCTGGGTAACGACTAACTAAGCTGTGGATGCATGAATGCGTGTTCAGTCTGTGCGACGGTTGGGTTTAGTTGGGTTGAGTTTGTCGGTGGGCGCGTAAGATTCGCCCAAAAATATGTGTATCTATAGCTAGTTCGCTACTAGAATTATAGAGGAAAAAGAAGTTTTATTGAGTCCCCTCCCCAGCCCCATTTCTTGGCCGTAGAGATTGAGTGGTGGATAGTCATTAATACCGCAGACGATGCCGTGTGTGTGGTGCGCATTGATTGATTGCACTTTACACAATAGATTCGTGAAATATATGGTCCAGGCAGGAATTCAGGCTGATTGTGGCAAAAATGGGGTTCGTTACTTGTTAGTTTAGTTGAATTGTTTACGAATTAGATACTTGCATTCCGTGAAACTATAGCTAGAGTCCGATGGACTAGACTACGTACTTGGGGTTTGCAAAAAAGTTTGCCTTGTACTGTGTACGTAGGTCCGTCTTGCCCCTCCCAATATTTTTTTTTGATTTTATAATTGTCACTATTATTTTATTATTTTTTACAGTTTACTCCTGATCCCTTTTTCTGGTACCTCAGACGGAGGACGGATAGAAGTTTGCTTGTTACATCCGATCCGTTAAGTCCGGATTATAGGTTACTTACTTTACTTGGTATGGCACTGGACACGAGACGAGGGCCGACTTTGCTTGCCGGCTGGCTGGCAGTTTGAGAGAGAGAGACAGAGAGAAACAGAGCGAGCAGGGAAAACTGGACGAGAGGGGGAAGGGACAATCAACTGATGATCCACAGGGAAGCAGGAAACAAGATCAATTAAATCAAAATTTGGCTTACTCCGCGAGTTATGTTCAGAATTTTCGTGTCTCTCTTTTGCCCAGTCCGAAGGGTGTATTTTATTTTATCTTTCTTTTTCTATTCCCTTGTCTAACACTATTTGGCGTTGTGCCTTTTGATTGTTGCTATTCTTCACCGTAGAGCGTTATCTACTTATCAACTATCGATGGTCACCCACCCCTCTGATGTTGAATTTCACGAGCCAGCACTGCTCGCTTAATTTTCAGCCCTTTGAAAATGAAAAATAAAAGATTTAATTACCTAGAAATCATGGCCCGCCTTTCCCCCCTTCTTTTCCCTACACAACATCCCCTTATGCCAGCTATCCGGTGGTTTCCAGGGAGTTCCTCGGATCGCAAGGTGCGACGGGGGGAAATGCCAAATGACAGCAATGTGGCAGTGCATGTATCTAAGGCCAAAAGTGGATCCCGCTAGACCATGATTGGCAGTGGGTCAAGCCCAACAGGGCCACTAATAATCATTGTGACGGTCTTCCGCAACAACTCACAGTGGGGCGCCATGGAAAGTTGGAGTCGGTTGGAAAAGTACTTGGGCTTAGGATGCACTCGGTACCCTACTCCGGCCTGGTCGGCTTTAGGGCCCCTGCCGCTGGTAAGTTATTGCCTACCCTGGATGGTTGTATGGTCCTCTTTTCTGGAATTATCCCTGAATTGGGGAAGGAGTTGTGTGATGATGATGGTGATGACATGACGATGAAGGAGGAGGATGACGATGATGAAAAGGAAAAAAAGAAAAGGTGGCGGTAATTTTCGTAAAACCTAAAAATTGATGCTGTCCCTGTATTTGTCGAAAAATGGACGCACGCGGGTAAGGCGACGGAGAAAATAATGGGCAAAGCAAAGCAACCACACTTGCTGCATACCACTCTTTTGGCAACTTCTAGGTAACTGTGTACCGGGCTGAAGGTACACCTTAGAAAGGTTTTAGTAAGAAACAAGCAGACATAATAATGATTGTGATAATATACTTGAGATTGGGCTAGCCAGCCCCGGTGTTTTCCGTATTTAAGTCTCCCCTATCAAATTCGAAACGTTCATTTCTTCAGAATGAAGAGTGTACCACTGTATGTATCTAGTATGACCCGCAGTCGCTCGACGCAGTATCTTGTAGCTGGGGGCATGTATCACCGGAACGTCTGGATGAGCGCTAAGCCGATGAGAGGTACCTGACAAGAACTTGGTCGCCTTGGACTGAAAATGAGAATATTGCTTACAATTACATGGGGAGCATTCGCCTAGGAGTTACCACCGTGGAGAACGGGCCCCTCTAACGTATTCAGTCTGCCACTTTTGATTGATTATTTTGTCCTGGAAACTTCACGCCCTCATTATCTGATGGCGGCAAAAACCTTGTTTTTCCCTTTTTGCTTTCCCACCATTACCACCATAACCCAATGGTGTAAGTAATAGTGATGGAGCACTGACTGGAGAAGGGGAAGCAAGACGGGCCTATGGGACGTTGTCAGAGGTAATGGCTGGCATCCAGTGGGACACAAGTTGAGCAGTGTGCCGAAGAATCAACATGGCACTAAAAGCTGAACTACTAGCACTGCCTCATTCCAATCTAACCGTCTCCAGTCGTCCTTGCACTGTCAGAACCAATCCGGTTAGCCCGCGGCTTCACCGCTCTGCATCTGGAATAAGTCCTGGCCGCTTTCCACCTGCAGTTCCCTGACTCGGTTCGGTCAGTTGGATCCAAGCTTCCTAATTCATGTTTCTGTAGCTCCAGGTTGAACAAGATACCTTTTGTGGTACATAGATGCCTGCTCGGGTTTCAGTCATAACGATCCTGTGTTTATTATTTGCCGCCTTGCGGATGGGGACAAGAGAGAGGGGGAAGGGAGTTATAAGAAAGAAAACCAGACACGTGGGGACTCCTAGTTCTGTGATATCCAATGCGTGTCCCCTCTTCTGCCGTCAGTAGTACTGTACTCTCATCACTTTGAGGACTGACCAGCTTCACCTTTAATTAACCCGGGTGACGATGGATATCGAGGACTATGGGGTATCACCCCAAAAATCCACACACATAATACCACCCCCTCCTCTACTTTTAGGCGGGCGAATTATTTTCCTCCTGAGGCACTTGCCTTACGGAATTCCGCCTGCATGGCAGTATGCAAGGTGGAGAGGTCGATACGGGACACGCATAAGCATGGTCTGAAGACATAAGGCGGATTAAACTTTCGTAGGGAAATCCCAAACGGGAAGGTAGGTTATACTATCGTTTAGGGACGGCGTAGAAGGCTTACGGAAGCTCCAGTGAGTGAGCATGAGTTTGGCCGTGTCATACCGCTTGCACCTCACTAAAAGATCTGATAGATGAAGCCCTTGAAGCTGATATTAAATGATCCATGCGATTACGATTGCTTACCTTTAAAGCCCCTCCGATTAATTAATATCCTGGCTGATCCATACAAACTGGTCGACGATTTTCTACTATCCCGCGTGGGCTGTGGCAACGGCGCGGTTCTCGAGCCCAGAAAATTAGGTTAAGTGACTGGACAAGGCCCCATTGAAGGAATATCAAAAGAATGTCAAATTCACGGTAAGGAGAAAGACAGTTCCCAGTTGCCTTGAACGGCTGGTTGTGTGGTTTGTTGTCTGATTAGATTCTTTCTGGATGTTATGATTCCTTCCAGGCTGCTTTGACTTTTGGGAGAAAGGGCCTTGTCATGTATGTATCGGGTAATTTTACGGTTTGCCGTACTGCAATAACCACCACATGTAATCTGACGAGCGGCAAGTAGTTTTCGCAGTTGATGGTCAAACAAGGCAAGGGCAAAAGGAGGGGGTTTTTGGGGGGAAGGAGAAATAATAAAAACGAGGGAAAAGGGGATGGGGAAAAGGAAGTGCTGACAAGTGGAGGAACAATGTGGCCTTAAGAGTAGTTGCGATCAATGCTTCAATCATAAATATAAATGTTTAGTTATTATTCCTGGCTCTGCTGTTTTGTCTCCTTCACTGGAGCTTCTCTGCTCCATTCAGCCCGGTAGGCAGATTACTAGAAGGGTATTATACTCCATACATGCCCCCCTTCGAATTTCTGGCCTTGCAAATTTCATTTGCCGCTGGTGCTGCGTGCATTACCGCCGTGACATTGAAGGAAAAGGCACGCTGCTCCCGTTGGCCAGCCCAACTTCAAAGGTGCCCACCCGGACCAAACTCCAGTTTGAAACGGATGTTCAAATACCAATGTTGTATCATCATCGCAGACGACCTTAATATTATCTGCGTTTCTTGCCTTCTTCCCTCCATTCTCCTCTCTTCAACTTCCTCTGCCTGGGCGTATCAACCACTATTCTCTTCATCTCCCCCCTTCCAGCCTTGAATCCTGCCAGTCTCCTGGGCGCCTCCGAAGTTGAGACTCAAATCGAGACCCTCCGACTGTGAGACAAACGAAAAACAGGGAATTAGTCCTTGCAAATACAGCCCATTTCCTTTCCCCGAGCCTTGTAGGGACAAGTAAGGCCGGGGTCTGCAACCACCATCCTCTGCCATTCTACTTCACCTATCTATCTATCTATCTACTACATCAACACCACGTCTCTTACTTTCTTGATCCGCTACCACAAATATTCACCTCCGTTCCCGGTTCTCATATCCACTGCGCCTAGCACGGCAGTTCCAGTACCTCCACCACAGGGTTCTGCAGGTCTTCTTTTTCGCCTCCGCGACCTCCGCCCGCCATCGCCCTCAAGCCATTCTTTCCGCCGCCATTAGCATTGCGCCTCAATCCGCCTTCTGGTCGCTGACTTTCAGCTCTCTGACAACATCCCATTTTCGCCTCTTTCTCCTCGTTCTCCTTCTCTTCTTACTTCATCCTTTTTACGCGCCAACTAGCTCACTTACGAGTAGCCGGTTTTTTAGTGAAAGCATCTTCAGGTGTCGATCAACTTCAAGCCTCCAAGTGTAGGCATTGAATAATCAGCCCGTTTCTTACTGATTCTCTTCTCATTCTCGACCCATTGAAATTCGCACCCATCCTCGAGCGCCATTCTAATCCAGTCAATATTCTTCAGCATGTTTTGTGGTCCCTGCGCTGTTCGTTGTTAAGTTGCCGCTATCCGGCAATTTCATGGCACACAGACAGTTTCGCAAACTTGTGCGCAACTGACAGAAAGGCACCAACACAGTTGATCGCTGGTACTTTCAACGGCTTTTTCCAAAGTGAACTCTAAAGTTTTTCCTAGTCAGGTAGTGTGCTCTCGTTCGATATTCTGTCTGTGATCAAATTCACCTGACTACCCAGGACATAAGCTTAATCTATCCGAATTGCCACTTCCCTGCTGCTGAGCAACCATTCGACTTCGTCCACTCATTTACCGACATCCCCCGCAGCATCTGGAACGGGGTCTAGAAGCAGGTTCTTCTGTCGAGAACATCCATCTTTCGGCACAGCTTTCGGCACCGGCGTCGCGAGCCATTCACGAGAGCGATATACACTGCTTTGTGTCGTTTACGACAGTGCAAACTTACACAGCCTTGACCATTCCTTTCTGTTGTCCATGAACAGCTTCTCGCCACCTTCTGTGTACGATGGACATTCCGCGAATTGCGCCTCCTTCGATTAACGTGTATGACTTCAACAGTGGTAGCTTCGACCGTCAGAATTCCCCCGCCAGGTCGCCCTGTAATATGCCCGGGCAATCGTTCTCGGGACCTATGCCTATTCCAACGAATTCAATGAGCAATCTCGCTCCTCCGCCACTACCCCCACCACCCCGAATCAGTGACCTCGAGGACGGCTATGACGCTGGCTGGCTACATGCGAATGTTAGAGGGCCACACAAACTCGCACCGATAAATCCCAACTCGAGTCTCCTCGGCGGTCACCGTCGCCCGGAAGCTTCGCCTCAAAGTGATAGAATGGCTATCGACGAGTTAGATGGTCGACACAGCGGTTTACCTTTCTCTAGGAGCCCCGAGGCTCACATTAGAATCGAACCCCCACCACCGATGGATGAAGGGTTCCGGAATGCCATTTCAGTCAATAGTCCCAGCCCGATCTTGAAGGGAGAAAGAGACTTCTCTCGACGAAGCGTGAAGGATTCATCAGATGCCTACGACCAACACCTCTTGTCGAAAATAGGGAAACCGCTTTCTCCACGACAGTCTATCAGCTCCGGTAGCGAGAACAAGGGCTTACTTTCGACACTCACCATACCCTCGAGGAATTTTGGTGGTCTCCCTTCTCCCGGTGGTTCCGAGGGGTCTAGCCTTGATGTCAGGTGGCCGAGTAGCTACCAGTCAGGTGGGGTATCGCCTGGGACCAAGATCGGCTGGAAAGATTATGTCGGAGGGCGAAGTCCAAGCGTTGAGAGTAGTGCCCCATCGTCTGCGGTGGACTATGACCAACCAGGGTACATGCGCGACTTGTCGCGCCGTCGCGGCGGTGGAACGACTCCCTTATTCGATGAAACTACCAGTCTGCCCAGTCGATCAAACCGAGGAAGCTACGATCAAGGCGTCTTCTCTGATATAGAAGGTGATTTTTCAACCGACGAATCTCTGCCTCCACGAATCTTCAATGTCCGACAAGCAACGCCACCTTATCTGGAAGCTACTAAGCCAGGCACGAAGCGGAGGGCATCCTCTCCTCCCCGTGAGCCGATTAATGGCGATAGGCATGTACTTAACGTGGCCACGAGTAACGGTGACCTCTCCCAGCGACGGACAAGCGGCCATCCATTTGGCAACTCTCTATCGGTCAATGTTCCTTATGCACCCAGTCATGGAAGCCTCTCAGCTGCTTCATCATTGAGCCTACGAACATCTGGGTCTTACTCCTCTGCGGCCTTCTCTTTGGGGGCAAGCAGCATGACGAGCTATGATCGCTCACCCGGGGGACTGTCGCCCAATTCCGATCTTGATACCTTCCATGACAAGTCGATTCTCAATCCTAGTTCTCCTGTGAATCTTCCGGGCTCGTCCATCTCTCGAAATCCCCCAAGTACCGGCACCTTAGAACCATCTAGTGTCGACACTGCTCGGAAAGTATCTATGCAGACGTCACTTGCCTTGCCAAAGCCAGCAGGTCCTAAGATGGGTGGACTGTATATTTGCGATTGTTGTCCTAAGAAGCCCAAAAAGTTCGACAGTCCAGAGGAACTCCGGTAAGTTTCGTCTAGCCTCTTGCTTTTTATTTGTCTCGTCTAATACCTTTAAAGCGCCCATGAGATGGAGAAGCAGTACTCATGCTTATATTGCAACAATCGGTTCAAGAACAAAAACGAGGCGGAGCGTCATCAGAATTCTCTCCATTTGCGGCGTCACTCTTGGTCTTGTGCAGCACTTCCGGGATACCAAGCAGCGTTCCATCCTTCGTCTTCTTCGGCCCAAACGAGCTCTGGGCCTTCTCACGACATTTGCGGATACTGTGGTGAAGAATTCCCGAATTTCCCCCAGCCAGACTGGGACCGCAGATTCGAGCATCTCACTGCAGTGCACAAGTTTGGAGAGTGCAACAATGCGAAGAAGTTCTATCGTGCCGACCATTTCCGACAACATCTGAAACACAGCCATGCTGGTACGAGCGGGAAGTGGACCAACATATTAGAGAACGCCTGCATGAAGGAAGAGGCACCTCCCGAGCCCAAAAATTCTGGCGGCAATGGAAGTGGGACGCTTGCATCAAATAAAATCAACGAGGTCCTCAGTGGTTGCTGACAGCAAATGTGCCTTGTGGGGTTTAATTCCGCCCACGCCGGCCGATTGCTGAAAGAGGGCAATGCTCTTAGTAAGAGCATACTTCATTTAACCTTCTCTCATATACATACACACCTTTCTCCCTATCTATTACATCACTGCGCCCATGATCCAACCTGGCGTTCAGCGGAGATTTTCCATTTGTGGTCCTGAATCTTTGACGCATTTAGCATATAACGGGGAATCTGGGTATCAAAATCACACCGGGAAAAAGGGGGGGGATTATAAAACGGATCTCGGGGCACAGTGGTATTGATGTGACATGACGGAAACATCTTTCTTTTCAAATCTGTTTCTTTGGCGATAACAAAACTCGGAGTCCTGGACGGGATGATCTTTGGCGGGGCGGCTGATCGTGAGTTTGGGTTTGCATTAATGGCCTGCTTGATTTCTTTTTCCCTTTGTGTCACCTTTTCTTTCAACCTCATTCACACCTTTCCGAGCATTATACGGCGATGACGATTCGACCAGCCTGCTTTGAATGCGCCTATCTATCTACATGTCTTGTTGTCTTGGAATATGTATGTCCATGTTAGAACATCTCTGAACCTGGCTGCGTGCTGGGTATATGTATATACCTAAAGTAGAATTAAGAAAAAACTTAAATTCCATCTATGGACGGATATAGACACTCTTCGAACTACTAACTACTATCCAAGTGGCACATGGAGAATATTTTCGCACCTCAGGAAGTTTGTGTTAGTAGTAAGTAGTAGTAAATAAACTCTAAACCCTCTCATTCACTAAATGAAGTAAATAAATAATACATACATACAGCCAGTTATACTCACTGCCTGCCCACTTAACGCCAGAGCAATGCATAGCCAAAACCCACAAAGTCTAGGTCGTAACTTTTCCAAAGGGAAGGGGGCATTATGAAAGAAATACCAGTCACGAAGAAACAACAATAATATCGAAAGGCAGTGAAGAAAGCGACATCAAAGCTAACTGACTCTATTCATTGCAGCACGTGACCGTGGCGCGCTAGATGGATGGAGTCAGTTAGATGTGCCATACAACAAGGACAACAGGGACATCTCTGGTGGGAAGTTGAATGGGTGATGTGATAAAAGCGGTAAAGCAAGCAAACAATCAAGGACACACTCCAACTCCCGAATCAGGCCCCCAATCAATACGTACACTACATGCGCCCCACGCGCACTGCCTTTAATTAAAGGGATCCTCTTCCACGACACCGGCTGCTTCCTTGGCCAATCTTAAGTCCTTGGCTCCAAGGCCGAGGTTCTTGAAGTAAGGGCCGAAGGAAGACAGAAGGTCCTTGAGGGATGCCTTCATTGTGTCCAGGACGAGGTCGACATCAGGGACACGGCGAGCCGCAGCTTGTGCTTCCGGGTTGCTGGATGGGGGGAAGTTGACGTCTGTCCAGTGAGCATCGAGGCCGCCGTTAATGAAAGGTTCGAGGGTCGTGATGGTATCGGTCAGTAGGCGTACGACGGTGGCTACGTCGGCTTGGACCTTTCCGTATTGGTCCTCCGCGAGACTCTTGATGAGAAGGCAGGTGATGGATTCGGTGGCGTCGATGACGGAGCAGAGGTTGGCGTGGGGTGTGCCGAGGACAATGCCGGAGAGGCGACGAGCGTAGGTTTGGCGGAAGAGTCGGCCTAGTGGAGAGCGGAGGAGCTGAGCGAGGAAGGGGTGCAGGTTCTCGGGCTTGCTAGTTGATGGCGCGGTGAGCATCTTGAGCTCCTGGGAGGAACCGAGCAGCTTCTGCTTGCGTTCAGGGCTCAGCATGGCGGAGGAGGCGCGGTCCAAGACATCGCGGGCTTTGGCGCGTGCGGTAGGCGTCCAGTCTGGGGAGTTGCCGTAGGCTCTGGCGGTGGTGGTGAGGGCTTCGCCGAACTTTTGTTGGCGAGTTGTTGCCTTGGGGGACGGAGCGAAGATGTTGTCCGCCTTAGGGGGGTCCGTCAGCCGTGGCAGGGAGTGAAGGACGGGCTCGGACTGCTGGACTGGTGCAGGCTTAGGGCCAGATGATGGATTCTTAGCCTCGCTGATGCGAGTGGTAACGCCCGTGATGACATCTGTGGCGGCTTGCAGGATTTGCGACCAAGCTGCACCCTCCTCGCGATCGATGTCGTTGAAGATGGCTTTCCGGCGGTCAGGGAATCTCTGACTGATGAAGTACAGCTCCCAGAATGCAAAAGCGCGAACGGTTTCCTTCTTTGCTTTTAGTCCATTCAGCAAGCTGCCGTTGGGATCCTTGGCTTCAGCCGTCAAGGGCTGGCCTCGCTTGAGCGGCTCTTTGCTGAGGAACACGGAGAAAAAGAGGTTAGCTGTCTGCCAGCAGAGAACCAGGAGGCCTCCTGAAATCAAGGTTCGCACGATAACTCCGAGGATTGGCGGGATAATGCCGGGAGGGGATGCAGCGGATCTCGGGAAATCCCAGAATAGCTTTGCAAAGTACAGTGTAGTGCTCCATGCCGGGCGCCGGAGGACGAAGGCGTATGCGAATGGGCAAAGAATGGAAACCAAGATACTCCGTTTCATCCCATCTTTGATGAGCTGCGGCAATGCTGACTGGAGGCGTTTAGAGATCGATTGCTCCTGCCGGCTATCTTCATCAGCGGAGCCAGCGACCCTCCTGGCAACGGGAAGAGGGACGCGATCGTAGTCGTAGTAAAGATGAACCACTGACTGCGCGACTGCCAGGAGAAAGTGGTAGGTATAAAGGTAGATTGCTCTTTCGTTTAAGCTTGCTCGTTCGTGAGGTCTAGCATAACTAGTTAGGCGAGTTCAAGAGAACCGCTTGAGCTCGTCGTCGCAGGAAACATACCTAGCTCGGTTCACCAATTCCAGGTGTGCGCTACTTGAAGAAGACCACCTGTAGATTTCAGTGAACCACCAGGCGGAGAACAAGTACCAGCCAAAAGTCTGTATAACGTCGAGGGGAACGAGGTATTTGAAGGTGCTAAGCGGGGAGGAGGTTGTCCTGGCACCGATGTGCATCTGACCAACACGGAGGACGAAGACAACGAGACTGCAGAGGAAGAGAAGAACTGTGCGAACTCCACATCCTCCAATGGGGAACCAAGCCCACAAGACTATCGAGATATCACAGCTGGTTAGCGATCACAGCTTGTCAAACGCCGCTCGGTGTTGGTGTAAACTTACAAGATGACTTATCGCCAATAGCAAATGCCACTACATAGCAGACCAGAAGCGCCAGTGCCGACGCATGAACGAATCGTCTGTGCAGCGCAGAGGTCAAGATGCGCCGATACGGGCGAGGCTGTGCTGCAGCCATGGTGCAAGGTGGAAGAGGGACTGTGAGATCTCTAGGGAGAGAAGAGACAAAGCAATTTCACTGCATGATCAGATGACAGGAGGAATTGAGGTATCCGGTCAGCCTGTCAGAACGGAAAGCTCCGAAGGGGGGCAAGTGGAGCTTCAAGGAGGAGTGTCGGCGTCGGATGCGACAATAAAGTGAAGCTTTTCGGGCAAAGCATCAAAACACGCACCAGCCACAAACGGCATGTCATGTGACACCCCACCAGCCATCGATGGCGTCAGGTGAGTGGCAGCCTGCGAATCATGGCATCTGTGCGGCCAGGCAACCGTCGACACCTGACAGCGATAACGTACTACTACTTTAGCAGGGAGAGAGCCGGCCGGTTGCATCGGCCGAATGATCCCACCTTCATCCATCCACTGTCGCATCTCATTCCGCCATGTCGTTTGATCGCTTGAACTCGCTAGAGGCACAGCCTACAACTTTCCGTCGCTCCGACGATCCCCAGTATCGCGATGACCCCGAATTCCATCGTTTGACCGAGGGTCTCTCCAACCAACTGTTTACCCTGACCTCCAACATCACTCGGTTGTCCGATCAGATTGCCCTTCTGGGAACGAGGCGAGACACTGAGCGTGTGCGCGAGAGAGTCCACAAGCTCCTGGAGGATACTCGGGGGGGTTTCAGGGATGTCGCAGAAGGGATTAAGAAGGTCCAGACATGGGAGGATGTCAGTGTATGTTACGCCCATATATAACCCCCCACCCCCAACTGCGCTGCGACCGAACAAGCAATACTAATGTATTTCTCACTAGCCTTCCCAAAAATGGACTCAGCAGAAGCTCTCGTCCGAATTCAAATCTACCCTAGAAGAGTTCCAGACTGTTCAGCGTCGTGCCTTGGAGAAGCAACGGGCATCCGCAGCAGCCGCTCGGACTGCCGTAGACGAAGCGGAGCCTGGTTCCGGAGGTGACCATCAGCCGCAGCAACAGCAAGACCAATTGTTGGAGGAACAGCCCCGCCTTGCGAATCAGGACGAAGTGGACTTCCAGGAGGCCCTCATTATCGAGCGCGAGGCTGAGATCCGCAACATTGAGCAGAGCGTTGGCGAACTCAATGAACTGTTCCGGGACGTGGCTCACATTGTCCATGAGCAAGGTGGACAGCTTGACATTATCAGCGAGAATGTTGAACGAGTTGGCGATGACACTCGTGGAGCAAACGTCGAGCTCCGTAGCGCCAGCCGGTACCAGAAGAATGCGCGCAACAAGGCTTGCTGTCTGCTTGTCATTCTTGCTGTTATCCTTACCATCATCGTCCTGGCGGCAACCCTGGGATAGACTTGAGCGTTAATTCTGTATTCTCGCTTCCACACCCCGCAACCACGACACCGGATGTCGCACATCATGACTGTCCCCTATCTTGATGATATCCTCTCGATGTACCTTTACGCATGTGCTTGTGCTTTTTCGCTACTGCAGGCGGCTTGTTGTGTTCTGTTACGTCGATCGCTATGGGTTCTCAGGCGCATAAGGAGCGAGGATGTTCTATTTACATTTGCCGTTTCTATCTTTCCATGCTCTATATCATACATAGCTTCTGTTATACACGAATTGTACACTGCGTTGCTTGCCCAAAACCATTCCCAAAACTCCGTTTTTCGCCTCTGATGCAGCGCAAGAAGAAGAATACTGGGGAGCTTCATAGTCCCATAATCTTGCTGAATCTCATCCGGCAGCCCTCTACTGTGTTCAGTTTTGGCCGAACATCCAGATAGAAGCTAAGCTTGCCGGGCCCAGCATTGGCAGCCAGGCCGGGAGCATTGTTTGCACCCGACGATTTCCCTTGGTAGAAGTCAATGACATATTCGATCCTTTCACCACCGCATCTCTCTACAACCCAGTCGTGCCGATCAAAGGGGAGCTGGTAGCCCATCAGGTTATTTATACGGGCGCGAGGGCTCAGGAACTGCGGGTCGACACCCAGACCGCGGAAGGCATACAGCTTTGGGCCTCCACATTTTTTACTGCCGGGGTCCGACATGGGAGCTCGACTTTCCCATTGCAAGATCTGCTGCCAGGCGCGCTCATTGACGGCGTTGTGGATGGGAATGATGGATGCGACAGTGGTCGCCAGTTCCGAGGCGGATGTTGTGGAGCTAGGAGTGTTGCCCTTGCGCACAAGAGCTTCGAAGAATTGCCGTTCTGACGGATAGATCCAGTTTCCAGTATTCGGGTCGTGACCTGTTTCGGCTTCTGCATTGGATGGGGTGCCGTGCGATGCGGCCGTAGCAGCGTAGGGTGACGCGGGCGCATTTGACGAGTCGGCATTCGACGGCTGGGAGGTAGTATCAATGGCTCGCGGTATACTGCTCACTTCACGGTCGGTTGACAGAGGCCTTTGAGATTTGCCTTTCGAATGCTGTCCATCTTCGGAGGGTAGAGGATGAGGGGGTGCAGCGCCGCCAGATGCTTGATGCTGCTGCAACCAAGCCTCGCGGGTTTTGTGATCAACAGGGCATACACCAGCCGCAGGCGGCTCGGGTGACGGAGTACTCGCACCGGCACCCATTGTTCTAGGTGAGGATCGGGACGGAGAGACAAACGGAGATTCGGCCGCGACACTTGGAGCGAGAGGAATGGATGGGATAATGAGGTTTGATTGCAAATCGATTGGATCGAACGGAAAGGCGGACAAATTCTGGCCGCTCACCGCCTCGGGAACCCGACAACAAAAGCCCCGAACTTTCCCAACAAGGAAATCCCCCGCCTTTTCGTCGCTCGTCTTTAGCTTCGCCCCTGAACGTTTCTTTCTATCTTCCCTCCTCATTTTCTCGGTCTTCAAGTCTTCAAGACACTCTTGCTTGGCTCAATTCGTCTACAATGGCTGCCTCCGCTGACAGTCAGGTCTTCCGGGCCACCACCACCGCCCCCGTCAACATCGCCGTCATCAAGTATGTTCCCCCTCCACACTCACCGATAGTACGTACGCTTGGTGGATTCTAATCGTTACTGAAAAGGTACTGGGGCAAGCGCGATGCTGTTCTCAACCTTCCTACCAACTCCTCTCTCTCCGTCACCCTTTCGCAGCGTTCCCTCCGCACGCTCACCACCGCTTCCTGCGCTCCTTTCTACCCCGCCAAGGACGAGCTCACCCTGAACGGCAAGCCCCAAGACATCCAATCCTCTAAGCGTACACTTGCTTGTCTGGCCAGCCTGCGCGCCCACCGTCGCGAGCTCGAGGATGCAAACCCCTCGTTGCCCAAGCTGTCCAGCTTCCCTCTTCGCATTGTTTCCGAGAACAACTTCCCCACCGCCGCCGGTCTCGCCAGTTCGGCTGCCGGGTTTGCGGCCCTCGTTCGTGCCGTGGCAGACCTTTACCAGCTGCCCCAGTCGCCCCGTGATCTGAGCCGCATCGCTCGTCAGGGCTCTGGTTCCGCCTGCCGTTCTCTGATGGGTGGTTATGTCGCCTGGCGCGCTGGATCCTTGGAGGATGGAAGCGACAGTTTGGCAGAGGAGGTTGCGCCGCAGTCTCACTGGCCTGAAATGCGTGCCCTCATCCTGGTTGTCAGTGCCGCAAAGAAGGATGTCCCCAGCACTGAGGGTATGCAGACGACCGTCGCTACCTCGAACCTTTTTGCTACCCGCGCGAGCACTGTTGTTCCGGAGCGGATGGCTGCCATCGAGACCGCCATCCAGAACCGCGATTTCCCCGCCTTCGCAGAGATCACGATGCGCGACTCCAACAGCTTCCACGCCACTTGCTTGGACTCCTGGCCTCCGATCTTCTACATGAACGACGTCTCTCGCGCTGCCGTCAGACTCGTCCATGATATTAACCGCGCAATCGGCCGGACCGTCTGCGCGTACACCTACGATGCGGGCCCGAACGCTGTCATCTACTACCTTGAGAAGGATACCGAGCTTGTTGCCGGTACCGTCAAGGCTATCCTTGGTGAGAAGACGGAGGGCTGGGAAGGTCCCTTCTACACGCCTCTGAAGGACGTTACCACCCCCGGCGTGTCCCTGGATGAGATCGACCCCCGCACCGTGGAGTCGCTCAAGGATGGCGTGAGCCGTGTGATCTTGACCGGTGTTGGCGAGGGCCCCATCTCAGTGGACCAGCATCTTGTCAGTGAGAAGGGCGATATTCTTTCTGCCTAGAGACTTCATCTCCTTCTGGGAGGCTTGAGACACCAGCAACTAAACGAATCGAGGGTCTTCGCGCACACACACCGAACACCCTTGAGATAAGATACCCATATGCTTTGCATCTATTGCACACTTCCCAGACTACCAGGCCTTCTAGCACTTCCGATGGTAGAAGGTCGTGTCCCTCTATATAATATAGACATCTTTTCGGGCCCCTTCAACATTATTCTCAGTCCATACCCATTTAATATGATAAACAAAACACTTGACGGATTGCATGAATTTTTAAATGATCTATGTATGACTTTTTAGTATAACCTAGTAAGAATAACAACGTTACCAAATGCAAAAACGACCTAGGGAAAGCCCCTCAGTTCAACAAAGCCGATAACTTGATCTCCTTAACCGCCGGCACCTCCCTCCCCTTCCCAACATTCGCCGTAGCCGTAACACTATCCCAAAACACACTCTGTCCTCCCGTAGCATGAGGCACCCCATCCTCCCCAAAGGCAGCACCAGCTCCATTCTCCCCCTCCCCAGCATCACCCTCCCCAGTCTGTCCACCAACCGCCTCAGCAACCAAAGCCCCAAAGACCTCCTCCCGACTCTCCTTACACAACTTCAATACCTCACTCATCGCCTTCTCCACCGCCACCGCCCGCTCCCTCATGCCCCTCCTCAACAACGCGTCAACCAAGCCCTCCACCTCACTCACCGTCGAGTTCGCCCTCTCCAGCAACCGTCTCACACTATTAACAAGGTACTCCTCCTCATACACCGTGCCCTTCTTACCACGCGCACGCTTCCTCTCCTCCTTCCTCCGAGTCTTCGACGTATGCCGCGACGAGCTCGTCTTCCCCGTCTTTCCCGTGTTGCCCGTATACCGTGTGAACATGGACCGGCCCGCCAATGTCGAAGCGTCAGTGGGCGCCAACGACACATTGTCGGGGATATCCACCCCCGCGGCCCCGTCGCCGAGGGTAGGGTCGCCGCCGAAGTAGGCCAGTGGGTCGGTGGCGCGGCGGACGCGCAGTTCGCGGATCCGGGGCACCTGGGCGTTGAGTTGTGAGCGGAAGTCCGCGAGCAGGTCGGTCATGCTGCCCATTGAGTCAGCGAGGCCGGTGTCCACGATCTCGGGGATTAAGGCGGCCTGGTTGTGCAGGGTGAGGAGGCGCGTTGCCTCGGAGAATTTGGAAGCTCGGCAGAGGAGCCGTGATGCGCCGGGGATGTCGTGTAGATGGTCGGCGTGGATGGTTGCGGCTGAGATGTAGTCCTTGGATTCTTCGATTAGGGTGTTTATCAGGGCTGTGGCGTGCGTGGTTAGCTCCGTGGGGGTGAGGGGCACGAGCATCGCGCAGTAGAGGGATTCGCGCCAGAGATGGGCCAGGTGGTAGCTCTTGTAGGCGTCGGTGTAGAGTTGCAGAGATTCGTAAGCTGCATTCGGGGTGGTGTTCGTTAGTTTGATGGGTGTTGGGAATGGGGGTAAGGGGTGGTTATTGGGTACGTACCGATGCCTGCCTCCTTGTACTTGGACCGGTCGAAGAGGTAGTCGGCGTACAGGTTCGTCATCTCGCGCAGTTGCTCCGCCTGGTACTTGTAGAGGTCGATGGCGTCCTTGTAGAGGACGTGCTTGATTGTATAGGCGCGGAGTTCATCGTGGGCGTTCAGAGCGTGTAGATGCTTGATGGCTTTGGATGTCCGGCCCAGGTAGTTGTCGATCTCGAAGTAGCGGCGAAGTTCGGGCTGCTGCTGCAACTTGCGCAGGAACGGTAGGTACTCGCGGGGATCCTGGTGCGGTTGGTTAGTATGTGCGAGTGACAAGGTTTCAGATAAGGATGCTTGCTCACCCGTTGGGCCTGTTGGGCGACGAGCAGGGTGAGCTCGAGGTCGTAGAGCCCCAGCGCATTATCGTACAACTGGTTAGCATCCGTCAGGAAGCACATATGCTCGATTGCGTCGTCTGCCTGTTCGGGCGATTGTTCTGCAGGAGAGGTAAGTATTGAGTAGGAACCTGGGAGTCTGGAATACGGACCTCTCAAGCGCGCAACCAGTTGCAGACCGGACTCAAGATCCGGTGGTGACTTGCAGACATGCGCAGTGATCAGGTTGTGCAGGTTGGTGTCAATGCGCTTCTCCAAAGTTGACAAAAAGGCGTCGCAGATTCGGTTGACTTTGCTACCCTTGTTTGGTGCTACTGCAACAATTCCGGTCGGCGCATTGTCTGCCTTCGGTGTTTTCAGGGTGTCTTTGTAGAGAGTCTGGGAAACATCCTCCTCACTGGAAAGTAATCAGCCAGCATGCTTTGAATACAAGGTGATGTGCATACCTAAGACGGGAGATAAACTCGTCAATAAAATCAATCTTCTCCACCTGGTCCACAAACAGTTGGATGTTGTCCATGAATTGTTCCGGGGCATAGTCGTGAATGATATTCATATCCACCATCTGACTACGACAGGTCAAAAACGCAGCCCGGTAGTTTTTACGGTCAATGAAGTTTCTGATACCGGCCAGAACGAGGGCTCTGGGATAGATGGTTTCGAGGTTTCCACGGGGCATCTGCAGAATAACAGCAAATGTTGTGGGCATCACTGTCACCAGACGTCCGCCACGTTCAATACTTCTGCATCGTTCATCCGTCTCGGGGGTGTCGGGAGGAATATCCATCTCTGTAGAATGGGATTAGCTGATGTGATTAGGGCTGGTAGGCTGTCCATATTTCTCACCTTCCACTGTAGTCAAGTGCACAAATTTGATCAGGTGAAGGGAGGTTGTAAACAAGATATGGGCCTGGGTTACAAGGAAGGATGTGCAGTTCTTCGCAAGGAGCCGCTTATTGGCATACAAGGCTCCGGATCTTGTCATGGAGACCAGAACATGCTTCAAAAGGTTAGTCATAACGTAATCTGAGTTGCAAGAAGGATTTACCTCATCCTCAGAGATTTGCGCCGCCTTGGCCCAGTAAGTATCAACTGTCGGGCTCTCGAGCCAGGGCAAAATCTGGAACTCCTCGGAGGAAGGCATGGAAACATAGGAGTACGTAACCGGCTGGTTAGGCGCTTTAACGTGAGAGAACCACAAAGCTTCATGCCCAAGGGAGGTGAACATTGACAAGATTTGCTCGGAATCCTCTGCCTGATAAGCAACTTGAGTCGTGCGTGTCTCCAAAGCAGTGCGTTCAATCTGAGTGTTGTTCGGGCCACTGTCCTTGAGGATGTAAACTTCATGCTCGTTTACAAAGGCAATCTGTCGGGGTCGGCTATCAGGCGCGTCCGACAACGGATAACTAGATTCAAGGATTGGAGATGGAACAGGTCTCGATTTGAGAGACCAAAGGAAGATGGAAAACCGATCCTTCATAAGAACAGCCATCCGCGTTCCCGACTTGCTGAATGCCACATCAACGATGTTTGAGTCTAGTGTCAGCTCATTGTGAGCCATAGGAGGAGGAACTCCCGCCAGCCTCAAAGGAGTCAATTTGAGGATTTCTTCCGCCCGTTAGAATACGTTCGGTCAAACATGTATGGTGGAGAGACTTACTTCCGTCGACGACAGCAACAGCGCCAACATCATCCGGGCTGGTGGTGGATCCCTGAGATACGTCGAAAACAAAGTCCACATCCAACATCGACCCTGAAACGCATTAGAAAACTGACCATAGATAGTTGCAACTTATCAATTACCTGAAGCCCCTGCAATGAATCGTAAGGCCTTCTCCTGATGCCATTTCAAGGAGAATGGATACGGATATTCTGCATTCACTCCAATTGGAATTTCTTGCTTGAGGTAGTAGTGGTAGTTGCCTGTTGTCCAGAACTGGGTTCTGTCGTGGAATTGCACCGCAAGCACCGTTGAGTCGACATTCCAGCTCAAATGAATATTCGAAGCCCATGTCGACCGTTCTTCTTCCGTCAGGCGGAGAGTGAATTCTCCATGGCGCAAGCCGTTCCTTTCGAAGAAGACCACGTCAGTTCTATCTTCGCGGCGCTGGATACCGGCAATAAGATTGCCAGAGGGTCTCCAGCTGAGGGCACCTTCCAGTCCATCCACTGGCTCACTGACGCTATCCAAAGTTCCCTCTCTCGAGTAAACCCGGATCGCACGTCTAACGCCAGCTTCGATGCTATTCACGGCAACATAAGCACCATCACCACGCCAGCTAATGGTCGTCTTTCCATCATCGCTAGCACTCAACTTACCCTCGTCCACCTTCTCGGGGACAGTAGGATCACGAAGAGCCTTGGCACGCTTGCCCTGGAACTGGGTCTCGCGCTTTCCCCAGCCCACAGAGACATGCTGAGAGGCGCGGAGGTCCTCCTGCGTGAAAGTAATTTCGGCAACGTTTTCGAATTCTCTCGTCATGTAAAGGAAAGTGTTGGCTCTTGTAGTCAAGGCCAGGAGCTCCTCATCGGGGGACCATGCAGCAGCCGTGATACCAACATCAACAGTACCCACAATCTCAATCTTGTCCTCGCCAGGAAGGGGTTCTTCACGGACAATGACAATGTCGCCTCCTTCCAGCACCAGACAGGCTGTGAGATTGTCAGCAAAGTAGTGCAGCGAGAGCACCCGGTCGCATTCCAGATCTGGTAGTGGGCATGGCGCATCCCAAGATGCGATGATTTCAAATGCATCCGCCCCTACGGGGTCCGAAAAATAGGCGTCATGGCGCTTTCTGCGAAGCTCTATGACTGGCTGGGACGCAGAAGGCCCGAATGTGCAAACGACAGCATCTGAAGCTGTATCCCAAGCTGTTGCTGTCAAAGGGAGCTCATTCTGGAGCTGCACCTCGGCGAGGCGCACGATTTTGAGGTTGCGCATCTTTTGAAGAGTAGTGTTCTACCCCGCCGCCATGAATCGACGGAAGCTTCACTGGGGAAAAGAATGAACGGGGAAAAGGAAAATGCAAAAATAATTTCTAAAGGAAATTTACTCTCATAGAGTTAATTATTTGATCTTGCAAGTGTAGGTTTTATTCTCCTTCAAGCGCGTCGCCAACGGAATTGCGAACAATATCATATCAGAAGCCGAGCCAAAGATTTTAATTTTCCTACTGACAAAAAATCGACCAATGACTTCATCCATATTCTAATAAGGCATCAGACAACCACCACCACACCGCACTTCGTCCCCCAACTACAGATGTTTTTGGTGTGAGTTTCACACCGGGAATTTCCTGAATCAGAGCATAATAAATTCTCTAGCTTTATACACAATTTCCGAGCGCTTCCAACGTAGGATACATTTTCGACCAACTGCCAATGCCCAACAATGCCATTGCATGTGGAAATACAGCACGAGAGAGCGTTTAGCGGGTCTTGTAGGTCTGCCAGACTGTAGGAATGGACATGTTAGAGAGACGAATGTGGACTGTCGCAAGACGAATGGTAACATACCAGCAATGGCGAAGGGGGCACCGAAACCGGTAACTAGAGTAAGCAAGTCAGTCAGACGTCCAATCCGCAACGACTACAGCGTCCAATTGGGCCACATACCCATGAAGGCCCAGTATCTCCAGAAGAAGTACTTGGTCAGGGGGTTGAAGGGAATGTTGGAGCGAGGGCCCTCGGCGTAGTGGTAAGGGCTACCGAGCTGAGCGCGGGTGGTGGAAAAGCCACGACGGGCAACGAGGGAGGTGGCCATTCTGGCGCGGAGGGCGGTAGCAGCGTACATCTTGAGCTGAGTTAGAGGCAATTGACTGGATGGGGTATGAAAAGCAACAGGTTTCACCCACTTTGAATGAGGCAGAGAAGCACGACGGTCGAGACAATCCTACTGGTATCAACGGGCGGAGGTGCGAGCAAGTCGAGTGGAACGATACTCCCGGCTGCTCCCCGGCTGTCCGCTCACGTGACTTGCTCTTCCGAACGGCAAGTTTCGCCGGCAGCCATTCACCGCCTTGAGAGGCCTGGGCCAATCACACGCCGCTTCCCTTCACGGGTTCATTGAAATTTCTCGGTGCGATCGCTCTTCTGTGAGACGGTGCAGAACGTCAACCACCGTCCAGGCCAGTGTGCGTTCCCGCGTCCTTTGTGGCAGACTGTCGACGATGGATGAGCTTTTCGACGTCTTCGAGGACCAGCCTCAGGCCGTTAGGCCTGCGGACGGAGCTCCCAAACGAGCGAAGAAAGACAAGAGCAAGAAGCGACAGGTCAATGGCGACGTGAAGGAGGACGGTGCTGCTACGGAAACCCCTGAGGATGTCGAGATCACGGATGCGCCTGTTGTCGAAGAAGAAGAAGATGAAGCGAAGGAGGACGAAGAAAGCCCCGCCGCCGACAACAATGAACAACCGGATGCGAAACGCCCGCGCCTCGAGAAGGAGCCGGAGCCTGTGGTAGCGGACTCATTCGAGACGGAGCAGGAGCGCGAAGTCGCGGGATCAGCAGGCCTTCAGGGCGTCAACGATTCTACCTCTGTCAAGTTGTCCCACCAGGTGCGGCATCAGGTCGCCATCCCGCCGAAGTACCCATACGTGCCCATTTCCGAACACAAGCCGCCGGAGACCCCCGCCAGAGTGTGGCCATTCACTTTGGATCCTTTCCAGCAGGTTGCGATTGCTTCGATTCAGAGAGAAGAAAGTGTCTTGGTTTCAGCCCATACTAGTGCCGGAAAAACCGTGGTCGCCGAGTACGCCATTGCGCAGTGTTTGAAGAACAACCAGAGAGTTATCTATACGAGTCCGATCAAGGCTTTGAGTAACCAGAAGTACCGAGAGTTTGCTGAGGAATTTGGAGATGCGGGCTTGATGACTGGAGATGTCACCATCAATCCCACAGCCACTTGCCTTGTCATGACAACTGAGATTTTGCGGTCCATGCTGTACCGGGGTTCTGAGATTATGCGCGAAGTTGCCTGGGTCATTTTTGATGAAATTCACTACATGCGTGATGCGAGTATGTCCAATAGATCTGATTCTTGTTTGCCAAATACTGACCTACGCTATAGTCAGAGGTGTCGTCTGGGAGGAAACCATTATCTTGTTGCCCGACAAGGTTCGATATGTATTCTTGTCTGCCACCATTCCCAATGCTATGCAATTCGCCGAATGGGTAACAAAGATGCACAACCAACCATGCCATGTCGTCTATACCGATTTCCGGCCGACCCCACTACAACACTACTTCTTCCCTAATGGATCGGAAGGTATGCATCTTATTGTGGATGAGAAGGGAGTATTCCGCGAGGAGAATTTCCAGAAAGCCATGAGCAGTATCGCCGACAAGAGGGGCGACGACCCGTCTGATGCGATGGCTAAGCGGAAAGGAAAGGGCAAGGACAAGAGATTGAACAAGGGTGGCACTCAGGAAAAGAGCGACATCTTCAAGATCGTGAAGATGGTCATGCTCAAGAACCTGAATCCCGTCATTGTGTTCAGTTTCAGCAAGCGCGAATGTGAGAGCTGTGCTCTGCAGATGAAGAACTTGGCCTTCAACGACGATTCCGAGAAAGAGATGGTTCAGAAGGTCTTTGACAGCGCGATCGAAATGCTGTCCGAGGAGGACAGGGATTTGCCCCAAATTCAGAATATCTTGCCTCTTCTTCGCAGGGGTATTGGTGTCCACCACTCTGGTCTGCTCCCCATCCTCAAAGAGACGATTGAGATTCTTTTCCAAGAAGGTCTGATCAAGGTACTCTTCGCCACTGAGACGTTCTCTATTGGTCTTAACATGCCTGCGAGAACTGTCGTCTTTACAAGCGTCCGGAAATTCGACGGCTTCAGCCAGCGTTGGGTCACGCCTTCGGAGTTTATTCAGATGTCTGGCCGTGCTGGTCGAAGAGGTCTTGATGATCGCGGTATCGTTATCATGATGGTCGGTGAGGAGATGGACCCCACCGTGGCGAAGGAAATTGTCCGTGGTGAACAGGATCGACTTAATTCGGCTTTCCATTTGGGTTACAACATGATTCTTAACCTCATGCGTGTGGAAGGCATCTCACCCGAATTTATGCTGGAGAAATGTTTCTATCAATTCCAAAACACCGCCGGTGTCGCAGAGCTTGAGAAACGTGCGTCCCTATACCCTGCTTTATCGAATGCTGCTTGCTGACTGTGCTATAGAACTTACGGAAATGGAAGAGAAGCGTGCCAATCTCAGCATCCCCGATGAAGGAACCATCCGCGAGTACTACGATCTGCGCAAGCAGCTCCGCAAGTTCGGCGATGATGTGCAGGCAGTGATGAGCCATCCCGAGCATTGCCTGTCATACATGACACCTGGGCGCTTGGTTCAAATCAAGCACAAGGACCTTGAGTTCGGGTGGGGCATCGTTGTCAACTGGAAGCATCGCAAGCCGCCGAAGAATTCGAACGAAGAGTTCAACGATCATCAGAAGCATGTAGTGGATGTTCTCCTTAACATTGCCGATGGAGATTCCGTGGGCACCAAATCGTTCGAGGACTTACCGGCTGGCGTCAGGCCACCCAAGGAGGGCGAAAAATCTCGCATGGAGGTCGTGCCAGTTGTTCTCAGCTGTATTCAGAGCATTGCGCATGTTTGCCTCCGTCTTCCCAAAGACTTGAAGCCAAATGACACACGGAACAACTTGAAGAACACCCTAGAGGAAGTGAAGAAGCGCTTCCCGGATGGCATTGCCACTCTTGATCCTATCGAGAACATGGGTATCAAGGATGACGAGTTCAAAAAGACGCTCAGGGTAAGTATCCGGAAATTTACAAATAGAGGTGACACTGTTGGCTAATCGACTTTGTAGAAAATCGAGGTTCTAGAGTCCCGTCTTCTCTCCAACCCCCTGCATGAGTCGCCACGGTTACCCGAATTATACGATCAGTACTCCGAGAAGGTGAATTTGGGAACCAAGATCAAGGAGACCAAGAAGAAGATCTCGGATGCCATGGCAATTATGCAACTCGAAGAGTTGAAATGCCGTAAGCGTGTACTTCGTCGATTCGGGTTTATCAACGAGGCCGAAGTTGTACAACTGAAGGCACGCGTTGCCTGTGAGATTAGTACTGGTGACGAATTGATGCTCAGTGAACTTCTCTTCAACGGTTTCTTCAATAACCTTACGCCAGAGCAAGTGGCAGCTGCCTTGAGCGTCTTCGTCTTCGAAGAGAAGACCAAGGAGACTCCTGCTCTGACACGGGAAGACCTCGCGAAGCCCCTCAGGGAGATCCAAGCGCAGGCTCGGATCGTCGCCAAGGTCTCCCAGGAGTCCAAGTTGGCGGTCAACGAGGAGGAATACGTGCAAGGTTTCCACTGGGAGCTGATGGAGGTCATCTTCGAATGGGCGAACGGCAAGTCTTTTGCTGACATCTGGTAAGTTTCAATGTCCACCATTCGCAGCCGTTTTCTTTTTTGTGGTAGTATTGGATTGCTGACTGGTCCCTTTTTCCCTAATGCAGCAAAATGACCGATGTCTACGAAGGCAGTCTGATTCGCGTCTTCCGCCGATTGGAAGAGTGTCTCCGACAGATGGCGCAGGCGGCCAAGGTCATGGGAAGCGAAGATTTGGAGGGTAAATTCGAGACTGCCTTGACCAAGGTGCGCAGAGACATTGTCGCCGCCCAGTCCTTGTATCTCTAAGGTACTGCTACCTATCATTAGTAGTTCTTGTATCTATCTACCTTCTTATGTGGGTCAGTATTGTCCTCCTCATTCATCATCATCATCTCTGTTGTAAAGGATGGTTTGCGCGGTATATCTGGGTGGTCGCATTTTTTCTGGCGTCAGGCTTCCCAAAAGGATTTGGCTTTGTTTTTCATTTATTCTTACTATCTGTAAATGAGATGTCTCATTCCCTTTCCTCCTTTGCTTTCTGTTACCTGAAGCCTATGTGATGTACACAATGTTTTTAGACTACATCAAGAAGCAATGGTTTCAATCAGGCTTCATATTCATCATCATCATCCACTCCTATCTCTCTGAACTACCCACTATCCGTACCACACAGTGTCACCTCTTATTTAAAATCCATTTTGACCCCCTAGAATCGCAATCTCAATTCCGGTTCTTTACAAACAGCACCCGGCTTCGTTGGTCCACGCATATATGTGAGAAGTAATTGTGTGGTGGTGTTTAGGCATCCCATGGACATTCAGACTCAGACACGGTTCATTTAATAACCAACGAACGGTAATGTTACCCAGTCTGTATTTGTCGTACGGACGACTGTAGATTTGCAATGAAAAAAGAATACTGACTACAGTGTGATTTCTTTGTACTTGGTTGATGGTTTTTTATGCTTGATAATCCTGGGAATTGGTTCGGTATGATGGGGATTATCGGTTGGTTGATTGGGGGGCTTTAGTACTTCTAAATTGGTATGACTACTATGGGATGTGTGTCCATAATGCGCGCTGTGCGGAGAAAGTGTTGTTTTATTGTAGTACTTTGAGGTTGGCTATGCTATTGTGTGGGCACTGTTCCTTATTAGGATCATATGAAGGATATATTGAGCATATCTTGGCACTATAAGTGACACTTCTACAAATGGTTGACGATATGTCAGGTCGCCCGGAGCCAGGGATCTATACTTTCGATGTCGTCGTTTGCAGCCAGTAAGCCATAGGGCTACGACCTCATGCGGTCTCAGGTGGTTGGACGATAACCCCAGACCAATAGCCCAGACACGAGCAAAGTGTCATATGTCAAACGCTAAAAGTCAGACCCATCTATCGCCTACCTGTCAACCGAGTGGCTTGCGAACAGTTCAATGAGGATGTCTGGAATACGGCAAGGTTACCATGACGCAGTGTTCAACGGGAGAATGTTTCAGCTGAGGGCATCCTCACTGCTCGATGCCGTGGGTGAGGCGTTTCTCTGGAGGTTACTATAGGAACTTTCATGGCCCTAGACCGTAAGCCCCCTCCTAGATTTTGCTTGTGGGTCCAGTATATGAGGTCTTAGTCGGACTAATCCCTCAGCCAGCGTTAGGTCAGTTCCAATGATGTAAAATCAGATATGAAAATTAATGAGGCAGCAGAATTGAACCCGAGGAGTGTATGATTAGCCCCAATTCCGGATACCAGGGTAGCTGGACAACATTAGTCTGATGTTCCACTAAAACAAGAACCCAGGGCTCGTTTTCTGCAAGGTTGACCAGGTTACAGCTTGAGGATCATTCCTGCTCTGGGGTAAGGTGTGCAGATGAATGTCAATCGGGGGTGGCAGAAATTTGAGACTGCAGACGTAGTCACGACAGCGTCACAGGGTTAGCATGTAACTTCCTCAGAAGCACAGCATTTTGAAAGGATATTGCAGGCTTGGATAAGGGAAAATGAAAGTGATGGTAGCATCAGGGAACATTGATAAATGGCTGGTCCCGTATCCCAAGATGGCCACGCGGTGGAACAGTCCGGTCGACTGTATCAGTCATTGACAAGATGCTCCGTTTATCGGGCGGTTTTAGAGTTGACGCTTGATGAGTTGGGGTCATGCGGACCTTGGGGATCTGTAAGTGGTGCAGGGCCAAGTTGACGCAGCAGCCGCAAAGCCTGGGATAATAGTAACAGGGTTTTTGCCACAAATCAGGAGGGAGGAAGAGGGTAGTATTCCAAGGTGGAAATGGGTGGATCACATTGAGCAAGTGGGTAAAAGGTAGAGGAGAAGAGCAGTCACAGACTTTCAAGTCAGAGTCATGGATCCGCGGGAAATGCATCTCAGGCCCGCGTTGCCTCCCGCAACCCGCCCGTCCACCGCTTCTCGCTCGTCTTTCTCTCTTTCCCCACCACTTCAGAAAGTCTCCCCTTCATCCTCCATCCTGCACTCCGTCTTTCCCTTGCTTGTTCGCTTTCCTTATCCTTTCCCCCTTTGATATTTTCCCTCGTGCTCCTGGCTGACCTTTGGTCCCTCATCTCTGCTTTCCCCCCCGTCATCTCCCGTTACCTCTCTTCCTCCCCTCCCTCTCTCCCTTTGCCATCCAGCTGTTTGTGGTCATCATGAACAGCTTGGTGGCTACACCACCTGTGCCTCCTCATCACTTTTACGAATACTCCCGTCCTTCTCCCTCCCGTCCAAGTAAGCATCTCCCTGTCTTTCCCCAGTGCATTCGATGATGATTCCCTTGCTATGTGACCTTTGATGACCGACTGATATCAGTGTCTACCCCCGTTCACACTCCCAACAACCGCAAACGGAAAGCCGACGATGAGAATGATCACGATGGTCGAATGTCAGCATCACCTACCAACTCTCCCGCCTTGACCCCGAGAACCCTTCCAGTCAACCGAAACATCAAGCGTGCTCGTCCGAATGTTAGCGGACGGCCTCTCGCTCTCCCCCGACTGCTGGAGACCTTGGACACAGACGCTCTTCGGGGCATCCTTCGGACCGTGTGTGAGCGTCATCCAGGTTTGGTTGATGAAGTGGTGCACACAGCACCTCGACCCAGCGTGGCATCTGCCCTTCAAGTCCTTCGACATTACGAATCTGCCCTTCAGTCGTCGTTCCCGCTCGGTGGCAACTCCGAATCAGATTATGCATACAATCGTGTCCGACAACCGCTGGGGAATCTTCTAGATGCTCTGAGCGACTTCACTCCACATTTCCTACCACCTCACGAGACGCAGTCGTCTGTTTCCTTGAGTTACCTGGATGGTGCGACCGACATAATTCACGCACTGCCCCGTTGGAGTACACCACAGAACAACCTCGAGCGGGATTCTGCATACGATGAGATATGCAAGGCTTGGATTTTGGTGATTCGGGAAGCAGCCAAGCGTGGTGGTGGAATTCAGTTACAATACGGTGGTTGGGATCAGAAGTTGGCGAAGCACAATCACAACTCGGGCGGTAAACTGCAGGCAGCCGTCAACGAGCTTGGTTCCAGTTTGGGATGGATGCACAGACCGGATGCCCAAGGTTATGGAAGCCCAGGCGGCAATGACCTTGGGTCCATCCGGGAGCAACTCCTGTCGGGCACATACGGGCTCGGTACCCCCGTCAAGGTTGGGCCATGGTGAATCCGGTCAGCCATCGACAACCGCAATCCGCCTTTATCATCATTTCCAACCATAACATCAAATTCGCGACACTTTTACCTGCCCTCTAAAACTTAGGGCTACTGTCCGAATCCTCGACCGTGCACGTCCACGTATGATACGATCACGACTACCTACTGCATGAACTAGAGTTGAGGGTCACCTTGGCGTTTACTGTGTGCAAGCAAACATATTCTTTTCGTTTTATTTTTATTTCCTGCTTTTTTGTGTCATATTTCTGGACGCCAACCCCATGATTTCTAGATTGTCAGATCAAGGCCCAGGATCCGATCCTTCATTTCGTTCCAAACTTGCACCATGATCCTGCATTGTCACAGCCGAGCATGGTACATTCTTTCATTCCTCGACGTTCTCTTTTTATCATTTCCTTTCACTTCTATGTGTTCCTCTTCTGTCTCGGCGACATATACTCGAACCGCCGTGAGAAAAAAACCGCTTCATTCTTTCAGCCTAGCTGCATTTTCCTTGTCTTTGCCCTATCTTGTATACCCTTTACTATTTTCCCCTTAATATCACTGGTGTCAGGTATATTCTTCTTCGGGTTTTGGGAGGCTTCTTTCATTTGGTGGGACGGGTTACACTACATGTCAGTAAAGCATAAGAGCAAAAGGGAGCATCATTGTCCAGATAGTCACAATACCACGAGAACCAACCAACCTCCCGAGCCGTCTCGGGTTATCAACCAACTGATACTCTCGTTACATTCTACTGCTCTGATAATTTATCCTCCTGCTAATGTTCCACATTTGAGAAACCTCCCTCGCACTGCAGAAATATATCCTGCCTAACCAACAACTCGGTAGAAACATTGGTATACATGCGCCTTTAAATCAGTCCCACGCCATCGCAACACTTGCAACCATGATGATGTAACTAAGTAGCATTACAACTTAGGTAGTCAGAGTTATTTGTACGCTACAAGACTACACTAGTATTATTCTGCTACTTACTAGTAAGTAGCGAGACATAGTAATCACATAGTATGCCAGATCAACTAAACAGCTACTAAACAGACCTACTCCATAACCATCCATCCCATAGTATTAACTCAGTAGCAATTTTCAATGATACAGACACCGTGCAACAACTCTCACCAACCAGTCAACCCGGCGGTACGCTAACCACGAACTTAACTAAGTGGCCATGTCAGCATGGGGGGTCATACGTATGCACTTACGTGTTCGCAGACCGTCGTGCAGGATAAGAAAAACAAGAAAAAGAACTCAGTAAGTAGCTAACCCTTGTCCCGTGCTCACTTAGGTAAGTCTTTACATGGCTTAGTTGCTTAATACTACTAAGTACTATATGAAGAAAAGAGAATATTATTGGTTACCCTATCCATGAGTATATATACCTTGCTATTAGTGGTTGTATTCTCATAGAGAAGAGAGAGGATCCATCCATGGTTAAATTATACAATAAGTATGGAAGTAAGTAAAATTGCCCTGATCTACTTTGTGGTCTTCTCCCGTTCATGACAATGCACGTTTCACAACCCTGAACAACCATCCGGCATCTTCCCACCCGCCGCGGGTTCCGGGTTTCTCTTCGCATATGGAAGCGATATCTGACTCTGTCGCTATGGATATGGTGTCTGTTTCTTGGGAATGGATGTTCTCATGCATGAGAGATTGAGGGTCGTGGTCGATGGTCTCCACTGATGTTACTGCTGGTGGTGCAGTTGTTGTGGTAGTAGAGAGTGGCCAGTCGTCGACGCCGAATAGGGTCCATTCTACCATTCGGTCGATCCAGCTGCCTAGTCCGAAGCCTCGTTCGCGGGTGAGACGCTGGAATTCTTGTTCGTCTAGTTCGTCTTCGGAGGCGTGGAGGGAGTCGGAGGTGGATGTGAAGCTGAGGTTGTCTTCTTCTTCTCCTTCATCTTCTTCGGAGGCTATATTTGCCATCTCGGCGCGGATGCGCTCGTCCACGAAATCGGGGAGCATGTGACGGGATTGCTCTTCTTCGAGGGGCGTGTGGATGCCACTGCTGCTGGTTGTGGTGGGGATCTCTCGTCTGCCGGAAAACCGGCATATGTCGAGGCTGGTCATGGCCAGGTCTGGTCTGCTGGATCTGCGGCTTGTTGGGCGTGAGCGGGAGGCTCGACGAGAGTAGGCGGCAGGGGTGGATATGCCGGATTGAGAACGGCGGGTGCTGCTCCGTGAGGTCCATGGCTGTTGATGCTGTTGGCTGTCTAGGTCGATTTGATGGCTGTCTGAGACGAGGCTGGTTGAGCTTTGGCGTTTAACGAGCCAGCTTTGACCCTTTTCTTCGCGGGTCGAGGATGCGAGGGCAATGCCTGCGCGGAGCATCCATTCTGTGTCTGGATTATGATGGTGGTGGACGGCATCGGGGTGACGCCGGGAGGAGCGTGTTCTGCTTCGGCGGAGTTCTTCATTCTGCTGGTGATGAAGTGGACTGGCCACGCTCCGGGACTGTAAATTGGTGTCGCTGGAATGGATGCGAGTGGAGCTCTTGCTTCGGGAATGGCGACGAACGCGGGACCCGCTACGGGAGTGAGAGTGGGATAGGACGCCTGGGGTTCCGGGGACGGAGAAACTAGAGAGATAAGAGGTCCTGGTTGTGCTGGGGGTGCCGGTGATTTCGTGGCGAGGAGAGAAATAGTCTGGGGCATCGGTATCGTCGTCGATGGGAAATCGAGGGTTCAGTGGAGACAGAGATACATGGTGTAGGGTGGGATATGAACGGCGTGATCGAAACCCGCTTTGAGATTGTGAAGACTGATGGTGATGGGGAGTTAGTGAGTGGGTGTGGGTGGATCTGGGGCAAGGGACACTTACATCCATGGGGGCGTTAGGACCACAGGGTCACCAGATGATCTTTTGCGGGTAAGTATTCGAGACAAATGAGGTGAGAAGATTGTTGAAGATGGAGAGAGGACACAATGGGCTATTAAACCCAGATCGTGATGATCGTCGGGGTTGGAGGAGAAGATCGAACCACCTTCGGCTGGAGCTCGAAGGCGCCCGTGCGCGGCGGAATGGCATGTGAAAATGCGGGCATTCATTCATGACTTCCGGATGACTGACAGCAACCTTTTTTGGGTGGTCTTGAAATCAATGATCTCTTGCTTACAGGATAACTAATAATAAGCTTAACTGCGGTAAAGCATGGTTGGATGAATAGACGTTAGTGTCTCGTCAAGTAGTATCTATCTAACTGGTCGCTGCTATCCGTTGTTCGTTATCGTGGCGGCCACATTATTGACTAGTATATAGTACCGCACTACTCCAGCTTATGCAGTCTATGGAAATTAAATATGGGCATCAGAGCTCCACTCTGACTGTAGTTTATCTATCCAGGAATTCCTATCGATCAGATCAGTGTATCAACCCCTACTAGGCTGCCGGTGACAGTATATTTATAGCGATGCGAAGTGGTACTACTAAGTATTGGACTCGACCAAGTACATTGGGCTACTTGGATCATCCCAGTAGGATTCAGAAAATCTCCGAGTAGGGCAGCAACAAGATCGGGGGCCTACCGCTTCCAGCAGATCATCGAATCACTTAATGATTTAGTAAGAGTCTGCCTCACCTTGAATTCTGGTATTTGATGGGAGAAGTTGAATGCATCCCCCACACCGCCCGGACCAGCCTTACTTACGTTGACGATCAGCCGGATTGGACTGGCCGGGATGCTCTCCACGTACCCAATCAGTCTGCCTGTCAAGTTGTCACTCCTTCAACGCATTCCCTCAGCCCATCATTGCTCTCTCTTGCCTTCCCGCTGCTTATTTATTTCCTCCGATTCCCCCCATCTCCTTCCCCTTTGCCAAGCACTCACTTTCATGCCACTTGCCACAACTCGTGTTCACATCTCTAGTTGCTCTCAGGAGCGTGCCATTCTGTCGTTCCCAACCCTGATCTTCTCCCCGCTCCCTAGCGCCAGCCACCATGGCTGAGGAGGCAAGCCGGCCTCTGCTAGAGCAAGAGCCACGACCTATCTCGCCTCAGCGCTCCCCAACATCCATTGGCAAAGCTTCCCATCACCCAGATTCGGAGCCTGGTCCGTATGAGCTCTCTTCCGAATCCACCCCTCTCCTCATCCATCACAATGACGATTTACTGGGATACGGCGGGACCGGTTCCAGGAGGCCGTCGTCTGTCCGACCTCGAAGTCTCTCGCCCAATGGGTCACTCAAGAAACGCCGTGGACGTATACGATGGCCGATTTTCTGTGCTCTCCTTACAGTGGCTGCTGTAGTCGCGATTCTCATCTTCGCCTTCATCGCCCCAGCTGCCGTGAAGGAATACGCCAAGGAGGCGGTGGTCTTCAAGCCTACCAATGTCTCAATCGAATCAGCCACTGCCGATGGCCTTCAAGCCCGGGTACAAGGGGACGTGGTGCTCGATGCGGGGCGCGTACACAAGAGACCGGTGCGGGACATTGGTCGTTTCGTCACTTGGATCGGAAGGGAGGCTGAATCCGGCCAGTCAGAAGTCGAACTATATCTCCCAGAGTATGGGAACGTTCTCCTTGGCACGGCAAACTTGCCTTCCGTCAGGGTCAACATTCAGAATGGTCATGTAAACCATGTCAATTTCCTGGCAGACTTTGTGCCTGGAGACTTTGAGGGAATTCACAACGTCGCACTGGACTGGTTGAACGGAAAGCTCGAGAAACTGACGGTCAGAGGAACAGCAACACTTGATATCAAGTCGGGCTTCCTCAGCCTGGGCCAGCAGTTCCTTTCCGACTCCCTCACTATTGAAGGTTGGTCCCATACTATTCCGATTCATCGTATAACCTATTAACCCGGATCTAGAGGGCGACTTTCCTTCTTTGCCGGCTGTCAACATCACGAATTTCAACGTTCATGATGCGGAAGACCCAGGACAGCAAGGCGCAATGGCAATTGATGCCTCAGTTGCTGCTCAGTTTGATTCACCGTTCGGAGTGAACATTCCTCCGCTCGGGTTCGAAGTGCTGGTCCCAAATTGCTCTCCTGGTGATGCCCCGATTCGGGTAGCTGCTGCTACGACTCGAGGGTTCCCCATTACTCCTGGCCAGCCAACATCAGTTGACGTCGCCGGCATAATTCAAGGACTCTCTGAGGACCTGACCAGAGTTTGTCCAGGAATGAAAGGTTCCCCTCTGGATTTCCTGGTCAAGAGCTACATTCATGGAGATGGAACCACTGTCTATGTCCGTGGAGCGGACCCACCTTCTCTGGCTACACCCGGATGGGTTGTAGATATCCTCAAAAGTGTGACAGTGCCGCTGAGCTTTACCGGGCATGCCCTTGACAATCTCGTCAGGAATTTCACAATGTCGGACGTGCATTTCACCCTGCCAGATCCCTTTGCAGAACCCGATTCCCCAGAATCACAGCCGACGGTATCTGCGTTGGTCAAGGTGCTGATTGGGCTGCCGAAAGAACTAGGCCTTCAGTTGGATGTTCCTAGGGTCCGGGCTACTGCTGACGTGTTTTACGGTGGCAATAAACTTGGAATCCTGAACTTGCGAAAATGGCAAGCTGCCAACTCGACCCTGCTCGACGATGATGATGGCTCGCCAGCGTTGTACGTCGACTTCGGGATCAAGAAAGCGCCGCTTGAAGTGACGGATGAAGATGTCTTGACTGATGTTCTTCAAGACTTGATTTTCCAAGGAAAACGGGTCAAGCTTGATGTCGCCGCCAGTGTAGATGCGGAAGTCACCACCGGATTGGGCACTTTTGCTGTTCGTGAGATACCCGCACAGGGTGAGATCGTGGTTAAGCGTAAGTCAAATCTGGCTGACACCCTGGCCTATCGACTGACTTTCCTGTAGCCCCATACGGTGGTTCTTTGGACGAATTAAGCCCGCGTATTGCATCGGTAGAACTGGGAACTACTACTGCCTCATCTCTTCTTGTGAAGGCTCTGGTCAACGTGACCAATCCCTCGCCATACTCAGCATCAGTGCCATCAGTCGATTTCCTGCTTCTATTTAACGGTTCTAAAGTCGGACATATCACTGCGAAGGATCTTACAATTACACCGGGCGCCAATGATGGTCTCCCCGTGGACCTCACATGGAGCCCACTTGTTCTGGATGGGGAGACTGGCGTCACTGCTGGCCGGGAGCTACTCTCCAGGTATATTTCTGGTGAGCTTCAGAAAGCCCTTTTCTTTCCTCCAATTTCTAATTACCGTCGCAGGATACAACACCACTGTTACAGTACGGACACATGAGGGAACGATCCCGGGACTACCCAAACTTGGGAAGGCACTATCGAAACTAGGGCTCGAGGTTCAAATTCCTCGGGTACCCGTGCCTCATGCCCCCGGTACCGGGGACGACCCTGATGATGGCCCAAAAGGGTTCATTCAAGGAGCTACGGTATTATCTACTTTCATAAATATCGTCTTGGAACATAACATATAAATCACCGCATATACATTCTTTCATAATCATAACGAGGCATTTGTTCATCCAAGGAGCGCGCGCTCCGTTCAAGACAAGCGGAAGACTAACTTGCATGAGTGCTGCTAGATGCACCTCTGGTCATCGACGGCCGAGTTCACACTATCCTCACCATTCCCCAACACCACCATTGACATCACTTCGGTATATGCGCAGGCCTTTTACGAGGGCGACGAGGAAGTCGGCACCATCGACTACCGCGTGCCGTTCCCCGTGCCGCCGGGTATTTCAATTACACCCCGGCTGCCTGTGGATTTGAATCTCGGCGGTATTGGCTATGACGCGCTGAAGAAAGCGCTGGGAGGCACTCTTGGATTAGATGCCGTGGCGAAGGTTGGCGTTCAGATTCAACACTATCGGGATATAGTGTTTTATCATGGGAAGGGGATCAAGGCGCGAGTCAAACTTTAGGAGTTTATTCTTTCTTTCTTTGTTTTCCATTTCTGGGTTATTGTTTAGTTCATGCTTTTACAAGCGGGCTTAAATCGGTCTCTCATTCAGCCTGAGCTGGCGTTATGAATAGAACGGGCGTTTTGACGTTGGGGTAATTAGGCTATTCCTTTCTTAGTCTATTGGGCTTTTCGCTAGGATACGGATGACTCATTTTAAATACGAAGCTGAGCATGATTGGCTCTCAATGGAAAGTGATACTATTATTACTAGTAATATTAGGTTCAATTTACAGCTCTACAGCCGATTACTACCACTGCTTATGACCCTATCCATATCGCAAACGAGAATGCTCGAAGGCGGAAGATATAGACGTACATAAAACACTTCGAATGAATTATTAAACATGGGAATTTACAACATATTATTAAGCTTAGCTTAGACTTGCAAAGGAAATATGGATGAAATACATTGTGGTTGTGCTTTTTACATTGAGGGATATAGATAATGGATAGATAAGTAAAAGCGCACAGACGATTACATTTAACCGGGGGGAAGGGTGCTGGCGTCAACAACGTCAGCGGCGTCCTTCTCGATCTCCTCGCTAGGCTCGAAGAGAGGAGACCGGGGCAGAGCCATCAGACCGGTACGGGTGGACTCGAGGACACCGAAGGGGCCGATGAGCTTCATGAAGGAGTCGATACGGGAGGGTTTGGCGGAGCTATATCACATATCATTAGCACCAAGAAAAACCAGAATCGTATGACTCATGCTGGTTAGGGAGGAAACTTACACCTCAACAATGCAGTTGTTGGTACTGATATCCAGCACCTTTCCACCGAACTGATGAGTCAAGCGAGTAATCGCATCCAAATGCTCATGCTTGTGTCTCAAAGCCTGAGAATGGGGCAGATTACGGGGGTGGAACTCGGTCTTCGCAACTTGCGCAGCCTTATCCTTCTGACCCTCAGTCTGCTCACCGGGGGTGGTGATTTCGCGGTGGTGCTGCAGCAATTCCTCGAAGAACTCGGGGCCCAAGATGCTGACCTTGGCGAGGAGGAGTTCGCGCTGCACCAGGGCGGAGTCAGTGTAATCGAGGACGGCCCAGACGGGGACGAGATCATCGAGTTGACGACGAGCCTGCTCGACGACGCCGTCCTGACCCTGCAAGACGATGGTCATACGAGACAGATCCTCGACCTCGGTGTTGCAGACGACGAGAGAGTCGATGTTGAAGCCGCGAGCAGCCAGGATACCGGACACGCGGGACAGCACACCGGGCTCGTTCTGCACCAGACAGTTCAGGATATGGCGCTTGGGAGGGTTGGTGGGGACGGAAGGGGTTTCGTAGAGAATGGACGAAACGGCCGTGGGGGCGTCCCATTGCGGCGAGGCATCGTTGACGGGGAGAGGGAGGGGAGACCGGCGATGAAGGGCCTTGTAGGCTAGGGCTGAGGTCGAACTGGAGGAAGAGGCCCGAATGGTGGTGCTGAATCGGGAGGCTCCCAGGCGTGAGTTGCGGCTCGCAACGGACAGGAAAGGCGTTGATGCTGTCGTTGACAGCATCAAAGGACGCCGGAATGCCATGATCGCCGCGACGGATTAGGCCTGCACTTGTGGGAAACAGTGGCAGGCAGCAAAGTCCGGAGATCCTCGCAGGGCTTTCTGGGGTCGCGGAGAATAAAGTCCGCAGGTTGAACTTCGCATTGCATTTTATACGCGGCGGCCTTCCGACCTCGGGGCGCTGACTCAGTCCCGGCGGTAAGGATTCGTCGTCCCGTGACAAGTTTTATTACTTACCATACTGACTAGATAGTGTTTGCCGCTTGGCTGTTTTGGGCTTAGTTGTTTTGGAACTCACATGATCGGGGCTGCATCTTTCGATTCTTGATCGCGATTCTATTGTCTTGTTGTTACTACTTGGTGGTTTGAGAATCTTATAGATTCATCCAGTACATCTTCTGCAAAGTTCGAATGAATTATTGTGTTCAGTTACCTACCTATCATCCCTCCGGGGGAAATATTCGATCGAAAGGACCCTGTACGGTTAGTACGGGCACAACTACTTCTACTACACACACTTAAAACACTAGGCCTATTATTGGTCCCAAGCGCAAAGGGCCGCTACCACTAAGTTCTCCGGAGTGGCAGCTCGGCATCCCCCGTGGCTGGCATTTCTTGCTTAGTTTCTGCTACTTTTTCGCTGGGCCACTAAACCATCTCGAGTCGAGTCTTCTTTAGCGGCTAAACCGGGCGGATCGTTCCAAACTCCACCGCCTGCGAAAGTCTTTGGCAAGTTTATCTTGGCCTTTTCGGGCCTACCTTGCTGCCTTGCCTCACGCCCTTCATTTTCACCTTAGACGTTACTTATCCCTTCCCCTTCTCTTACCTCTCACTCCCGACATTGCCGATACTATGGACGATCGCCGCTCGAAACGCTCTCGGTTTGATCAGACCGAGCCGGAAGTGCGACGCCCGTCGCGCTTCGACCGCCGCTCTCGGTCTCCCTCGTCGCGACAGTCCGAGTCGACTCGAGCTCGCAGCCCTCTCAGTCGTGAACCTCGGAGCCCTAGCGCGGACCCTGCGAAGAAGACCGATCCCGCTGCCGCCGCTGGTACGTTCGTTCCTTCAGGATAATGGCAAGAGTCGATGGCGCAGGGAACTTGTGTAGCAGCAGAACTAACGTTGGAGTCATACACACAGCTGCCGCTGCGGCAAAGATCAACGCCCAGTTGCAAGCGAAAAAGGGCATTCAACATGTCGACGTTCCTCCAATTCGCTCGGTAAGCATGACTGACACTGGTCGCAAGGCACAGAATAACATGATATACTGACCCTGGTTTCTACTACTTAGACCGCAAGCCCCGTACCAACATCCGGCTCACCTCCCACCGGCGACGCATCTGGAAAGTTGAACGCGGAGATCTACGTTGCTGATGGAGACTATATCAAGGATATTGAGATTAATGACTTGCGCAACCGTTACACGCTGACCAAAGGCTCTACTCAGAAGATGGTAATTACTCCTGTTTACATCCGCTGATCCTGCCCAGGCCCAAGCCCAAAACTTGTCGCAAGCTAGCTGCTGGCTTCCGTCGTTCGCCATGCGCCTTTGCTTGGTTTTGCTTGCTCATTTTTGGCCTCTTTCTTCTCTTCTATCTATTCCCCCCGTTTTTCCAATGATTCGTTTTGTGGTTATGGCTAAAGCTTACCCAAGTCAACGTCTTGCAATAGCATCCCAACACTTGCCCTCATTTGCATCTGCTGACCTCCGCTGCGTGACATTTAGATCAAAGAAGAAACTGGCGCCGGTACGCCTTTCATTCCATATTTTACACTGTTTATATCAAACGTTTGACTACAAGAAGGAAGCTCATCATTTCTGTTCTCTTTTCAAGATGTCACTACAAGAGGAAACTATTACCCGGACAAGAGCATGGCCACCGCTGCGGTACGTTCTACATACCCACCCAGCTCTCTGAACATACTAACATGTGATCCCTACCCAGAACCCTCCGCTTTATCTCCACGTAACGAGCACAAACAAGGAAGGCCTTGAGAAGGCCGTCGCCTTGATCGACGATCTCATGAAGAAAGAGCTCCCCAACCTGGTCGATGAGCGCCGGTTCCGTCGCCGCGAACCCGAGCAAGTGGAGCGGGATGAGTACGGTCGTGTACGTCCCTCACCATATAATACTCCACCAGGAGCCACCCTCTTCATTCCTTTCAACTCAAGCTCATCAGGAAACGTATCACTAATCAATGGTATACAGCGTAAATGGCCCGAGGAGCGGATCCCCGTCGATCTCGAACCGATCCCTGGCTTCAACCTCCGCGCTCAGGTCGTCGGCCAAGGCGGTGCCTACGTGAAGCACATCCAGCAAAAGACTCGCTGCAAGGTTCAAATTAAAGGCCGTGGTTCTGGTTTCATGGAGCCCAGCACTGGCAGGGAAAGCGATGAACCGATGTTCCTGCACGTTGCGTACGTAACGCTCCTACACCCCTTCCTGGCCCTGCAGCGTCTGAGACAGCTTGCATTAATACTTATCACTTTTTGTTTTCTGCAGTGGTCCCGACCCGAACGATGTCCAGAGCGCAAAGGCCTTGTGTGAGGACCTACTAGCCAACGTCCGTGAACAGTACCAGCGTTTCAAGGAGAACCCGCCCCAGCACAGCTACGGTGGCTATGGCGGCCAGCGCGGAGACCGCTATCACTACGGTGGAGGTTACGGCGGCGGTGGTGGTGGTGGCGGCGGCGGATATGGTAACAACCATCACCAAAACTCGCCGTCTACTTCTGCCAGCCCGTCGACCCAAGCCGCGGGTGGTGCTGGCGGTTCGGGAACCGGAACTCCTGACTACAGCGCCCAGTATGCTCAATACTACGGAACCGACCCGTATGCTGCCTACGGCGGTTACCAGAACTACCTTGCCTACTACCAATATTATCAGGCGGCTGCTCAGCAGCAGCAACAGCAACAGCAACAATCCCAGAGCCCCGCTCCGCCACCGCCTCCTCCCGCCAGCGAGGCTCCTCCTCCTCCTCCTCCGGGATCGGGCTCTCCGCCACCTCCCCCACCCGGCGGTAGCTACAGCGCTGTAAGTAATATGTGACCGAGTCAATGTCGTGTGGTCAAGCGGAAATATTAACTGCTCTGCTCGATTTAGGTTCCTCCCCCTCCAGGACTGTGAGGTGGTGGTTGGGAAACTGCGACAGCAATAGCCCAGAGTAGATAATCAAGGAAGGCTATGCTATTCACGAATATGAAACGGTGATTCTATGCAGGCGCAATGGCTATCCTGCCTGCCAGCGAGCCCATCGACGACCGAGCTGCCTCTAAGCTGTCTGTACCTTTAGTCCGTTCTTTCGTTCTTATTCAACCGAGGTTTGGTCTGTGTTGCTAAAGTCTGTAGAGCAAAGCCGGAAATATGCGCTCATTGTTGATGCTAAAAGAACCTTTGCTGTTTTGCCTAGCGATTTATCTGGTTTGCTCAATGCCTTGGCTCTGGTAGGATGACTGCACGCCTCCTCCCTGGGGTGGTATAAACAATCATTCCAGACGGTATATAACCGTAATACTGATGTCTTTCGCGTACGCTGGCTTGACAAGAATAGTCGTGACAGTGGTAGATCAGCAAGATGGCCAGTATCTATACCCAGTATCGTTGAGATTCTTGTCGCAATATATATGAAACTCCTGAGAGATACTCAAACTTACTCCAAGGATCAACCTCAGGAAAACACCCCTGGAAACATCCTCTGCATATACCACGGGACGTCCATGTCGACGAAGTCGTCCGAGTGGCTTTCGGGAGCCATTTTCGCCTTTCGCTGGGCAAGAGCGTGCGAACCTTCTTTGCAGAAGTCACAAGCAAAGTCACATGGTGATGCAGTCGAACCATTAGTTTTTATCCCAGACGTAGGGACTTGGGAGCCCATCTTCTCAAGTTCGAGATCGCCAAAGAAATCCTTGATCAGGTCATGCCTGCATCGTGTGGTATTCTCACAGTAGCTGATCACTTTCTGAAAGCTCGCTAATCGGGCAAGCTGATTTTGAACGGTGGTTTGTGCCTTGCTGTTCTGGTTGCTCATATGCGCACCAGTGCGATTGCGAGCGTTCTCAATGTCTCGTTGCAGACGGTCAAGAATTCTGTCTCGCTCTTGTGTGTTGTAGTAGACAATGGATGCGGCAGCATGACCGTCGCGACCTGCACGACCGGATTCTTGAACGAAGCCTTCGAAGCTCCGTGGCGGACTCCAATGAACAACGAAGCGGACGTGTGGGCTATCGATGCCCATGCCGAATGCAGTAGTAGCGACTATAATGTAAAATGCCGGGTGTTCCGGTGATTCGTTTCTATTGTTTGCATGCCGAGGGAATGTCTTAGACGATGTCCATTCGGACTGAATGCGCGTACGGTCTTCGGAGGATAGGCCAGCGTGGTAAGCCACAGCGTGGATACGGCCAGGCCAGCTTGCTGAGAGAGCAGGGGCGAGTTTGTCAGATACGGTCCTGAGAGGCACATAGATAATCCCGGATATCGGGGGAAGCGTGGCGGGTGCAGTGCCAGTGACGGCCTCTCTGCGGGCCTGGACAGACTGGAGCCATGAGACGAGGTTGTGAATCTGAAAGTTTTCTGGCTCTGTGGGGTCGCTTGCAAAATCGTCGAGGTACCTTATCTCGTAATGTATGTTCGGACGCGCAGAAGGAGTGTTGAAGATCTTCAACTTGGAAGTATCTAATCCAAGAAGTTTGATGATGTCTTCCCGAACACGAGGCGTTGCAGTCGCCGTAAGCGCACTAATTGGAACCGGCGGATTTGTCAAAACTTGCTTGAACCAGCCCAGTTCTTTGTACGCCGGCCGAAAGTCATGACCCCATTCACTGATGCAATGCGCTTCGTCGATGGCAACACGAATTAGCTCACCCTGACGGTGAACAGTCTGTAGATTGCGTCGAAAGCCTTCTGTTTGACAGAGTTCTGGTGTCACGTAGAGAAGCCGGGTCTTTGGATGACCCGATAGGAGGTCGTCCAGGATTATACGCCTCTCAGCAATCGGAGTGGTGGAATTGATTGTTGCTACCGCAATCCCTAAAGCTTGAAGTGCCTTTACTTGGTCGGTCTGCACGAGATATTAGTACTGCTCGAGAGTGATTGTTTCTCAGGCTGACCATCAAAGCAAGCAAAGGACTAATCACTACTGTCACTAAGAATATTATCAGATGCATTCCAAAAGACGAAGATGTTCAAAAGGTAGACGCAGGTGGACCTACCGCCATGGCTTATTACTGCAGGTAGTTGGAAGCACAGGCTTTTCCCGAATGAAGTGTTTGCCTGCAGAAACACATCATGGCCGTTGATGGCCGCCGTGATTACCTCACGCTGAAGAGGACTACACAATGATCTGTATTAAGTCCAGTTACTCTAGTAGGAACTGGGTGACAGCATGAACATACCGAAAGGACTTCTTCCGGAAAACTCGGCGGAGGTAGAAGTCTATATCCACATTGCGACGTCTCAAATTCCCACTTCCCATTTCTGCAGCATTGTTAGAAGCACAACAGATGACTGCACAGGCTGGGAGGATTCCCCAGAATCGAGATTTGAAGCATCGGCTGGAAGACGCGACGCGGGGAAGGTACGATACGCGATGCCACGTGATATCGATAGTGACCCTAATCGGGAAGGCAGATGGGATTCTGATTCAGTGAGAGCATCTCTCCATTGCCAATTATCGCTTCTGCCATGGAATTATACCACAGCTTGATCTGTTAACTTGGAGTGCGTTTCTAGGCCCAATTCCTGAATTCATTACTGATGATATATCATTTGAAAAACTAATAACACACGAGCTTGTTCGCTGTACAGGATAACAAGCGACAGCAATTAGCTGTTGCCGTTGAAAACCGCTATCAGGCTTCAACCTGAGGGTATATACTACTATAACAGGTCTATAATGTACATGCATCACCGTCCCACACCTAAACCTCCATCATTGGCTAATATCGCCTTTGGAGTCTGTTCATCTGCCTCTCTAGCTCCTCCTTGGCAGCCAGGACGTCCAGCGCCTTGCGCTTCTCCGGCTGCCAGATCCGTATAATCTGCAGCCAGACCTTCATAAGCTCCTCTGGTCCGCAGCATGCGCCGAATGCGCGGAGAATAATAATGACCATTCGGCGACCAAGAAAGACGCCATTCTCTATCCGGCGTTCGATTTCTTCCGAATCTCGCGGCTCATTTTGCAGCTCATTTTGCAGGTCCTGAGCTTGCTGTCGAAACAATTCGTCAACATCGATGTCTTCTTCGAGAGCAGCCATGCCTTCACTGGTATGGGAGACACCTCTGCGCTCGTCGTACTGGCCCATCACCTTCTGTTCCTCGTTTCGAGCCTCGCCCCACTCCTTGGCATCGGTGCCAGCAAAAGGCAATGGAGTATACAGGCCGCTTGGCTTTCGCGAAATTGTTGGCCAGCCTATCTCAATCGCGGCGGGGGCCTTTAACACCGGGATCTCTGTGATGTGCTTTCCACTTTGGCTGCGGTACATTTCAATAAGTCTCGTCCTTGACTCGTAGAGAGCACGCAGATAGGTTCTCCAAGCTACACGTAGCCGTTCAGCCGTCCAGCCTTTCTTGTTGCGCCCGTTGCGAGCGAATCCGTCAAAAAGCAGGAGGTATATCATACCACGCGGCGGAACCACGAAGACTTTCTCCATGTCTGCAAGGACAGACATGAAAGCATGAATATCAGCAGTTTTGTAAGCGTGCAATGAAAGAAATATGTGGAATGTCCGAGTGTCAGGGATTGCGTGAAGCGATTGCTGAAGCGCGCGATGGTGTTCAGGCATGATTTCTTTCAGTGAAGTGGATTCTTGCAGGACTCGGCCCAGCTTCTTCACTCGGCTCCGATAGAGGTTCATCTCCGATGTGAGATGCGGTGTTTTTGAATGCTTCGACTCGATGCTTAGTTCCCCTGTCTCTTGGGACTTTGCTTGGGCCTCAAGCATCTCTGCATATATCTGCTTCGCTGAGTCCACATCCCCGGCGCGAATGAATGACGCCATTAGGCAGTTCATTACAACCGTGTCAACAATCTCACCACTCGATACAAACTCGTTAAATGTCTCTTGGATTCCAGCAACATCCTCTTGCATACCACAATAGTAGAGCTTGGAGACCTTTCCAAAGCGCCGGAACTCAATATTACGCTTCTTCATTTCCTCCAATAGTCGTTCCGCGACGGTGAATTGATTCGCTTTGATGGCAATATCGAAGAGGATGGTGAACACGACGTCATCAGACTTCACACGCGCTAGATATTCCATTTGTTTCCATAATCCAATAGCCCTCACCACATCTTGCTTGCGTACCTTCCCAGACGCCCGTCCTGCAAGGTGTATAGCAGAACTCCAGAGTGAGCGGGATATGGGCAGCTTCGCAGCGACCATGTCTTCTATCAGCGCAAGGTAACGACGAGCATCCACCCAACGACGGTCTGGAGGATCGGCAAATCGACGTAGGAGTGCTCCTCGGGAGCGTTTGGACAGGTAAGCAACCCCGGGGGAGGGAAGATCTCTGTAGAGTCGAAACACGTAATGGTTTGAAATCCTCTCATTCCACATAGCGTCCAAGAATACCTCAACCGTTTTGTACTCCAAAGCGTCCCGCGACTTGTCTACCGCCGGAAATACCTCGTTTGAGGGTGGTCCCTTCTGTGTCTCGTTTGCAACAAGATCAACTGCCTGTTTCCAGTTGAGTGTATTGCCAAAGGCAGCTCGATATAATTGTGAAGTCGATGTATATGCTTTCCTGCTTGGACTTGTTCTTTTGTGATGGCGATATTTCTCCGACTTGCTCGACGAATCCGGTAAGCGGCCAATCCTATCCTCATCAGGGGCGTTCTCGCTCGCAGTCAAGTTATCTTCGCTAGTTGACTCTGCGTCCGCTGTTGGTAGCTCGCTGTTCAACTTCTCCAGATCTGTTTCTCGTAATCCTCCATGTGACTGTAATGTTGATTCTGTGCCCGCGCCTTGGTAGCGAGCTTCGAATGAAGATCCCGCTGACGGGTTGTTCGCAAAGCAGTTCCCTTCACCATCCTCATCTTCTACTCTCAACGCAACACCGGAATTAATCATGCGTTGTGCGCTTGAACGATGCAGACTCCCTGTCGATGTGCCTAGACAGTCCAGGCGATGTTTCGACGACAATTGCCTGCGGTGTGTCAACCCCCGATCCTGCCATCGAGCGACGTTATTCCCTGGATTCTTCATGGAGACCGTAGAGATTCCCCTGGCTCGAGGGGTGTGCTCATGGCAGTAACCTGCCATGACCAGGGAGCTGACGAAAAGGTCTGCTAACGACGCCGCGGTAGGGCGGGCACGTCTGGAACTGAGTCGTCTGAAGGAGGCATTGTAGGAGAACGGTTCGGAGTTTGACATCGAAGTGTGACGGGTGGGGAGACTCGTATCCAACCGCTGCGAGGGGAGAAGTCGCAGGTCGGTCGAGTTCTGGTACCTATTGGGAGGAGGCATGAGATGGCAGACATCGTGGCATTGGATCAGCCCTGCATGTCCCGAGGAAATCTCGAGCAGCTTGAAGGGAAACGGCCCGAGAGCTCTTCAAGCGTGGCAGGAGGCAGTTGAAAAAGAAAACGCGGACAAGGACGAGGAACGTCCCAAAGGGCAGAGGGGGGGAGGAGGAGGAGGGCGTAGGAAGCAGTAGATAGACAGCGAGGTTGAGCTCTGGGTCAAATTATTATTATGGGCTTTGGCCTTCGCTCTGGCTTTGCACCGGGCGGAGCCGGCGACGGGCCAATCGGAGCCGCGCATTGCCAATCCTCTTTTTTGCACCTGCGCAGGTATCTGGAACACCAAACTCCCGGACCTTCCCTGCCCATGATCTTGTCTCCCGAACACCTGGGTCCAGGCCAGACGTCGTCATATCATTGAGTTTGGTCGATTAATCATCCCGCCGGCCTTTTGCTTCATCCCTCTGTCGGATTTGTTGCTCTCCGGATCTGTTCTTTCCTCCCCGCTGATTCTGCACGGCCTTCTGGCTGCCGCGTCCAGCTCACGATGGGCAAATATAACCTCACGGCCCTCCGGGTTCGCCAAATCGCTGTGGCACAGCAATCCGCCGGCAAACTTCGTCAAACACCCAAATGGCTTGATATAATGCACGATGTCCCCCCCACTGAGGTCCTGGTGCGGAACCGACCTCAACAACACCAATTGGTTCGCCAGCGCCTGAAGACTGTTCCTGGCGCATCGAGGCCGCAGGCCGTCTTCGAAGTCCAGGAGAAACGCATCAAGCCGAAGAAGGCAAGCCGCATGTTCCAGCCTGTCGAAATCAAATACGAGGAGGATCAACTGCGCAAGGAATTTTTCCGCGACCATCCTTGGGAGCTTGCCCGACCCCGTGTGCTTGTCGAAAAGTCCGGCAAGGACTTTGAGAGATATAACTGGAGCCGGCTCCAGCAGCGGGGAAAGCACTTGGATGGTGAGAGGTATGTCTAGTGTCCTCGATCTGTAGGCGGGAGGATCTCGCCAATAATTAGATATTTGATGCTAACTCCCCCGGTTTCCGGTGAAATAGCGTTGTTCAGCGACAGCTTTGGCTCCTTAATAATGTCCCCGATATGACCAAGAGCGCCGCTTACGATATTGCACGCCGCGAGTTCTACCGCCTCCGTCTACAGGAAGACATTGAACGACGTGTTGCTGCTGAGGAAGCCGAAGCTACTGGTGCTGTGTTCGGACCGACACGTCTACAGATCGGTATGGACCTCGAGAACAAGGAGTATGAGCGTTGGAAGGAATGGGCCAAGTTGCAGGCCCAGCTTTCGGACCAGAGAATGGCTGCGTTCCTTGGGGCTCCGGAAGTCCAAGCTGCTGAGGAGCAAGAGACGAGCTTGGATGATGACGCCACGGAAAAGGTTGCGGTAGCAGCCTGAAGGCGGGAGTTGTTACTTTTTGAGGGTTTTAGTATTGTCAACCCCCGGATGAGGCGGGTTTTGCCAGACTCTCTAATGGCTTATGTACACTACTGGACTGTCGATATGTTTTCTTTTCTTCTCGAGTCGCTCTGTTTTACTTTTATGCTTTTCTCTATATCCTTTCTTGCTGTGAATAAGAGTTTTGGGTCACGTATAAATTGTCCTTTTCAGCTGTGTTGGTCAGGCCAAGTGGACAAGGGCGGGGTGCACGCATGGATAGCAGGCAGTAGAGCTAACATATCGACTATACACCTCTAGCCGAAGAGTGATTTGGAACCACAAAACAGCGCTGTGAGGCAATGACCATCTGGAACATGAAAGTCGGAAGACAGTTCGTGAGCAGGCGAACCTCAAACAATAGTGGTGTTTCAAGTGTGTCTGCCGGGTGTCCCCTGAGCCAATCATTGCGGCGGACTTATCGCGCCCGAACCCCCAGAAAGTTATCGACCAGGCGTTTCTCCGATTCAACCCTCTTGTCAGTCGGCTTGCTCGACCTGCAAGAGACTGCTGGCCATCTTATCCATTGGCATCTGCTTGCATCTCATTGACAGAGAGTGTTCTTACGAATCTGAGATTCAGTTCTGCTGCATGTTCGGATAATCTGCCGGGCAGTGGTTCTCGTCTGACAGCTGCACCTCTTCGCGTTTCACTGATCAACTTAACGCCGGCTTGCTCTGAACCCCGACCGCATCCTTTGGCACAAAAGTCGACTGCCAGTGTGATCGAGCCCTTCAATACAACCTGTCAAATCGATAGCTCAACCCGCGATCGCTCAGAGTTTCATCCAACGATCTCTCCCTACCTCCGTACCCTCATTAGAACCCGAGCGGGTCTTCGTACGTTTGAAGCCCAACCGAAGCTCTCTGAGCCAGCCTCGCGCCGCAGTCGAACCTGGGTCTTCACAACCACATGCCTTTCGCTTTTGTACAGCATTGACGTATATTTGTTTGGGTTTTACGGTTACGTCGCTATTGCAGCGCCTGTTGATCATGCTTCGTTCCGGTCTCAATGCACGTCTTGGAGACTCTCTGACCATCTGATCAATTGTCCGATATTCGAATACATTGGAAATTCGACCAGTGTCAAACACAGCCGCTAGAATAGCTTTTTTCTCATATTTTCAACCATGCTTTCTACAATGGTCCGCCCGGAGGACGCCATCAGGATGCCTCGTTCATACCGAAGCGACGTGGATGAGGAGGATACTAGCAGGCGAACTCCGGAACAGAACACCCTCTCCTCTTCGTCCTCCTCTTCTAACAATGACGCGGCGGCAAAAAGCGAGGACGAGGTTACACTGGTGAACGGGTCTGCTGGTGATGGTCGCAGCAGTAGCCTAGGGAAACATCAGACGGGTCCCCGTCTTTTGTCACCCGACGAAACGATTGAATTGGCGCGGCGAGCAGTGGAAAACGGCATCCAAGAGACCAAACGCTCCCTAGCAGGCAGTGAGGCAGTCAGCGATGTGGTGAAGCCAAAATTGACCATTGACTTGGGCCATTCCAACATTGTCCGTATACCCGAAGCGGTAGTTGACATCATCAAAGATGAAGTTGAACGGTGTGTAATACGGAATATAAAAGCCCACAGTTGAGTTTAGAGAGTAACTAACGTCCTGCAGCCTCTCGCTATCGAATAATCACCTTTTCCATATACCCTACCGGTTCGCAGAATGTTCCCATCTTCGGTATCTCAATATTCGAGCGAATAGTTTTCGAGAATTTCCCAAGGGGGTGAGTGTCATGTTACTTGTCTTACCTACAGAGTGATTCTGGGGATTCTAACAGGAAATTTAGGTATATAAATTGCCGCTTCTTGAAATCTTAGACATCAGCCGCAATAAGATCGGCCACCTCCCAGAGGAAATCAAGAAATTGTCCTCGCTCCGGGTCCTATCGGTAATGCAGAACCGCCTTGATGATTTGCCTCTGGGGATCTCCGACATGAACAAACTTCAAATTCTTAAAGTAGCCGGGAACCCCTTGCGGGGCCCCCTGCGACGGCTTCTCGAGACGTCTGAGACAGAGTTCGCCCCCTCGACAATGACGGATAATGAGAAGGAGGTCGCGGTTACTGCCGAGCTGAAGCGGTTCTTGAAAACCAAACAGCCTGTTACGACTCTGGAAGTCGAGAGGAACGAGCTCAGGTATGGACTGAACCTGTCATCTGGAAGCAACTGACTAACACCGACATATCCAGCGAGGGCATGTTGGACACCCCTAAACCCGTCAAACGCGGAGTGAGCAGTCGGTTTCCGGTGATCCCCAGCACCGGTGATCTTTCTTCCGACCCAAAGTCACCGTCCTTGTCTCGTCCTCCGCCCATACCTCTCAAATCGCACTATCGCATTGCTTCGGGACAGCATTCGGTCTTCCAGGGCGGTTTTCTCCCACGTTCCGGCGCTAGGCCTCTCGCTGGAGTCAATGAACGCAACCGGAGCAACAGTGAAGGAATCATCCAGGCCTCTCTGGCCGCGCGTAACAAGCGGATGGGAGTTATCCGGAAGAATACCGACTTAGGGACGTTGGACGAGACCCGGCCGTATCGGAACAGTCATTTACGGGGTTTGAGTTATGGCTCTATCCTTCGCACTCGGCCCATTGCAGCCGTGTGCAACAGTAACTCTTCGAGCCCCAGTAGCCCGAGGGAACGAAGGCGCTTAAAGGATGGCTTTGTCAATCGAATGTCGAGTCTGCCAGAACACAAGGGCGAAAGGGAAACCGCGGAACCTATCATCGAGTGTGCAAAGGGGATTCTTTTTGCACTCTTCCAAGTGCAGTCGAATGTTTCCTCTCTGATCAATGTGATCAAACGCGATGATGCTCGGCGCAACAGTCTCGAGATCGTGTTCTACAACGCTTCTACCCACGTTGAACGTCTAAATGAAGCTATAGAGAATGCGGAGCACCATTCTGACGAGGTGGATGCTGTGCGCTTGTCGAATGAGGCCGTCAAAAGGGAATGCGAGACATGCATAATTGCGTACACTCATGTTGGAACGCAACTACGCAATAGCATCGACAAGATAGTCGCCAATGGCGACCCACGCTACTTGCGTTCCTTGATGCTCATGATCTTTGGCAGCGTAGTTGAACTGCGCAACGCCTGTGCGAGCTTGGGCATCCCACTCCAAACCCGCAAGCCGCCCTCTGCGACAAAGCCTTCTATACCTGAAATCAAAGAGTCGGCTAGCTCGGACCGCTTCCTTGGACCAACAGTCACTCCAACCAGAGGGAGGGAACATTCTTTGTCGACGCGCCGATTGCGAAGTGACACCACAATCCAGCACCCTCAGATCACTACGACTGGGCCTTTCCAGGCTGCTCAAAACTACCAGTCCGCTGTCAGTTCGCCTGGCTTTGCTCCGACTCCGTTCAGCCTTGGGGCACGAAGCCGGTCGAGTAGCAGGTCTAATCATATCAACACATCCGTACCGTCGTCACTCGCGACCCCTCGTTCAGGCGAGTCATTCCCTCCAATGCCCAGCGCCGTTGTACCTCGAATCAATCCCTTGACAGGCCTAGATGAGATCGAGGAGGAGCGAATCTTTGAAAAGATCTTCTATCAACTTACCTCTGCCTACACCGCTGCCCTCCAAGCGTTGCCTTTGGCGCGCCGTCAACTAGTGCGATGCCATGAGGTAGCGGAGCAGGAACATGAATCCGAGGGCATATTAATGCTATGGAACAATCTGATCCGGCGGTGTCGGGTATGCTTAGAAGTATCCGAGGCCCTGGGTCTTCGTCTCTCTAACATGAAGGTAAAAGAGCCTGGTGGCGGAATGCGGAACCAGCGTGAGTTCTGGCAACTCTGCAAGGCGTTTATGCAGTCCTTCGTCGATCTAGTTACCGACATGAGGGAGGTTCGAAGTATGCAGCTCCTCCCGGGTGATATCATTGTCATACTCCGTCCAGTCCAGAGAGCAAGCAGAGAAGCAGGTCGGTTGATCGACGCCTCGCCGTGGTCTTATCTTGCCGATATGGCTCCAAGCAACGCAGCAGCAAACATTTACGGGCCCCCGCTACAATCTCAGCATTCACAGCACCAAAATACCGCATCCAACGCAAGCAGCTTTCATTTGAACTCCGGCGTCTCCCCGCAATCCGTCCATCTCCCGGCGACTCCGCTAAGTGCTGCCCTTGGTCCAGCCGCGCAGGCAACCGTGCCTTCTACCCCCGCAAGTGCGTACAGTGACAAATTCTTCGAAGGGGATGTGTTTCAGAGAGCTGACTCGTTGCTCTCAATGCCCAATCAGGCGCCATTTTTCAGTCGTCGGTGAGACGGTAGCATTTACACCTCTACGAAAGAGGCGGTGTTTCATTATTTGGAGTCTGTGCTGTGGTGATTGGAGTTCTATCGCATATTCTTGTGCTTGCTTTTGTTGCTCCGAGGAGTGGCTGCTCTCTAGACTTTCACCCATGACCTTTGCAGGTACAAAGTACACTCTACTTGGGAGTTATCAATTCTTACCAAGACCAGACAGAGAGCCTGGTCGCGTCTGTTTCAGTATGCATACCTGGATTGTATCGTGCGCAGTCGTGATCCGAGTTGAGAATCCTCAAGCTATACACACCCACCCCGTCCTGATTTACATTGTCGATATTCGTTCAGTTCAGCCTTGTTTGTCTGTTTGTTCCTTTAGTCGTTTCTTTATTTGTTCATCATCACCTGTCCGCATTTTATTCTACACTCGGAAACGTCAGGGAGTCGGGGATAAAAGGGACATCTACTACTACCACTACATATCTGGACTTTTTGCGACGGGAAAAACGGCGTATGGATTCTTTAATTCCCGGGGACAGAAACCTTGCATAGCGTGTCATATTCCTAGCTTCCTTTTTACATTCCCTTTCCTTGCCTTTGATGGATAATGACTAGAGCGAAATGAAAGAATATATTGTGATTTAGTTGCCTGTGTTGGGGTGATACTAGTTAGTAGTTTGTGCTGTCTGTGGATGGGTATTAGCCGAGATTTGCAAAGAAACATGGTACGTGCTGTATCTATAGACTAACTACTAATGCCTATGTGATCTAGTTTGATACCTCCACGGGATACGTATGTTGAAAGTTATGCGTGCTTGCAGCAAAGCAAAGGACGAAAGGAGCCCGCAGGTGATGAATGCCAGATACCATGGGTTATCAAGCACCAAACAAGAAATTTCGTGCATATACGAATGAAGTATCCGTGCTTAGACGAGTGAGCAGTATGTATGCAGGTAGTAGTACGTAGGTCAGTAGATAAGCAAACAAATCAAGCAAGCAAACATCATACTTATCTTCATCTTTCGATGCCAATAATCATGTACTTAGTGCTAGTAACCAGATATCCTGCATTTCCCACAAACAAGACTAGTCATTACTCGCATATGCCGTCGCCTACTGCCTGCACAATGACAGACAGCTGCACATACTTACACACAGACAAGGAAATACAACACACAGACATAGAAATATGAAAGCAGATCTTGTACAATGAATAAATTTCTTACGTATCAAGTATATTTCCCTGATTGTGAGACATTTAATATGATTGCCCCCCTTTATATCTTCAATGCAACCCAGATTTAGTTAGCAAGTTACATTGAGATGTACTCCGTACTAATGCGGGGGATAAAAAGACTGCAGAATCTGCACGGACGATGTATTTGGAATGGAATGGAATGGAGGGGACTAAGATTGAGATTGCGACGGTCATCCGGGGATGGAAGAGGGGGGGGATCCAAGCGAGCGAGAGCGTTATAAATGCTGATACGGTTCGATTACCAATGCTGTATCTGCATAACCCAGGGGGTGCGTGGGCTCGCTGAAGGTCCGTGGTACAGATTGTTGATGCGTTCGTTACTTGATTGTTTGCTTGCTTGCCTGCTGCTGAAGAAGAGGAGTGTAAGTAGGGGATGCAGGAGGTCTGTTGCTTCCTGTTATGTGGGGTGTAGGTTGTACAAGATCTGATGGAGAGAGGGGAAAATATGAATAGTATGAAGGAGGATGAAATGCTTGGCTGAGGGGAATGTTTGGTTGGGATGTGTGTCCGAGGTGAGGAGGGAAGAAGGGGGAGGCACTATGATGTCTTTGTGTGTGATTCTGATTTGGCTTGGCTGGGACGATTGGATCCCGCTAAGTGGCGCTCTTGGGACTGAGATAGGCTTTTGTTAGCTTCCTGTGGCATCTAGGATCTTCCAGAATGGTATTTCCTGAAGGAATGCAGCAGAGGTCAAACAATGGCAAGGGGAGCTCGTAGACGAGGTGAGTAGAGTAGATGAAGACTCGGTAATAGTTCGGCAAGTTGTGAGCTTTCGCTATACACATAACAAGAATTCTTATTGTTCGTCATGAATAGATGTGAGATGGGGTGATCAGTCAATATCTAGCCAGCATTGTTGCAATTGCACTTCTCTGGTCATTGTACTTTGTAAATGATTGAGAGCTTTGTCAATTTCTGCGGCATGTATTACGAAATGTAGAGTGGGCATTGATCCTGCAGCGATTGGAGGGGAAGGGAGGGGGGGGAGGAGGGCAATGAGCAAAGATACGACCAATCGATTGGCATATGCGCTCTAAGAATCGATGTCTTTCTGCTCGTATACTGCCCGGATATTGTTTCCAGCCAGCCTTGGGCGGAAGATATCAATCTTTTCCTGTCAACCATGGTAGTCGTAGTGGGAATAGCCGTAGTACGCTAGTCGCGAAAGAAGTGACAGGCACTGACAGGCACTTTCTCAATGCCTAGACTACTTCCTGTATACGTGCTGGGATTGATTAATTGAAGTAGCAGCAGAAGCAAAGCATCCTGCAGACCCCTCGATGCTGCATAGGGCACGGGGCACAGGGCTAGGGCCGATGGTGCTGTCACGGGATCGAGCATTGTCTCCAAGCCAGAAAAGCTCCTTCCCAATCATCGATCATCCATGTCTTCATCGAGTCCTGGCGCCGTCGCATCGCATCAATCCAGCGGCATCTCGTTTGTACTCGTCTTCGCTCCCCCTCGGTTTCGCGGCTGCCTGTCGTCGGGTTGGAAGCATCACTTTTTCGGATCATCAGCTCAGATGATGCAGCAAGCGTCGCGACTACGGGCCGAACAACCCCACTGAAAAGTCGGTGTCGTTGGGAGAAAGGAAGCCAGCCAGAGAGCAAGAAAAAGCCATAGGCGTCATCCATCCCCTGTCACTATCTACCACCACCACTCATTCCATCCCGCCTTGACATTGATAATTCCCAGGCGCGGACGGAGAGAAGCGGCATCGCCTCCCCGCCCCGCCTCAACAAGATCAAAGTAGAAAAACAAACTCACTAGCAACGGAGCCAATGAGGGTGCAGGACCGAGCATACTTCTCAGCTTGTCGCCTGCAGGTTGCGATGGAGAAATGGGTCTGAACCATCACCGCTCTTTATACCGGCTTGCTTGCAAACGGGCTTGGCTTTCCAATTGCCGCCTCTCCGACCAGCTCCGGAATAATGAGGCGAGTTTGCGTTGGAGGGTCAAATCCATCGTGATCGGTGCACTACTAAAGTGAGGCGCCAAGCGCACGCAAGACCGCCGGCAGTCAAGCCCCTTTATTCGTGCGCGGCCTTGGATAATGATCCAGCCACATTGTCTGCTCCCCCTCCGTTTTGGTCGACTGCTTCCCTCCGTGTATCCACCCCCTGGCACCTCTTTTAAGATTCTACCCTTCAGCAGTCTCCGAGCTTAAATAATAATCTTACGATGTCGATCGATGGTTCCATCCCACTTACAAAGTACATACGGAGCGGTCGGAGTCAATAGTCCATTCTTCATCCCGCGTGTGAGCCCACTTGCAGGGGGGGAAGCCCGGCCGGATTCTGATATTGAGGTTAAGACTGGGGAGGTGTGGTCCAGGGCTGTCGCTGACTCGGGTTGGCCTACCGATGCCACCACGCGTGTGTGAGATCCACTCCGACCGAGACTCTTGAGTGGGTTTCTCTATCTATCAATCTGCTAGGGGCGGGTGGATCGGTTAACATCCCCCATGTCCCACCCTAAGGGAGAAAGTGTGGAAAACAATGGAGGCAAGAAAACATGATCACGGCTCTTGGTTTAACCACTTCCCCTCTAGCACCACCCCTGTTGCCCCTACAACGGGAGACGGCAATGGTGAAGGAATAGGGGTCTGTAGCGCAATCTTTCCGTCGGCGGTCACCGAAAGGAATACTCTATCGCAGTTCTTGAATGTCGGTGGACCAAAACGGAATTCAGTCGGAAACTATCATTGTCAATCCCAGACACGATAGAACGAAGTAGGTGATGAGTCCTACGACCGGGCTTTAAGGTTTCAATGGAGCATTTTCCAGTGATTTGATCGCAAACAGACCAACGGAAGAATCTTCTTCGGAGAGGCAGCATCACTGTACAGTAGGGGCCCTAGAGGCGCGCAGACCACAGGGACAATTAATCTGTACCTGGCAGGGTACAGGCGACTAGAATGTACCATTCACAACACGAGGCCAATGTGGATGGCATGACGGGGATGGCCTTGTCCAGCAATGGTCGGTGTCGCATAGAGCCGTTGGCGGACTGTTTCCCGCTTTGGGAGAAAGGCCACTAAGAGTAATCAGGACGGAGGAAGGAATTGGAATGATCTGATCGGAGCGGACATGGATGTCCTGACAGAGTTATATCCCGATCTTCTTCAGTATGTTGACAATGACGAAGACAGTCCGTCGCAAAGAATAGCTTCGGGGGGGTTACTTCTGGATGCATCAAGGGCTGGAATGCCCGGATGCCCCCTGCTTTGCCCTGGTTTCTACTACTCCCAGGGCAAAAGGTAAACTGGGAATCAAAAATAAGAAAAAGCAAAAAAGGCAAAAAGAAGGAAAGAAAAAGGGAGAAAAACAAAAAAAAAGTATGAATTAAAAAAAAGGAGGAGAAAAAGCAATACACCCTTAACATGAGAAACCGGATCAAGATGGATCCGTGGCCCAAATTGATCTGAACACCGGGGACGGCAGGCTGCATCGTCCCTCTGGCTGTCTGCACATTATTCAAGTGGGAATACACCGATTGCCCTCTGGGTACAGAGGTGCATGTATACTCCGTGCTTTGTGTCCGGCCCCTTCTGCACCATGACCTAAATTATTTTGTTTCTTTTTCGACGATCTCCCCGTCTTCCTCCTGGCCGAATATATCCTACCTGACCAAAGGAATTGGTGGCGCCTGTCGCTGAACGCATGATTGGGATTTTGGGGGGGACGGCCTCCCTATCACATCGGCGCCGGTGGTAAGGGACAGTCAGGACCGGATTCACTCCCACAATGGCCGGGTACCAGCATTGGCACCGGCACACGCCCGGGCTTTGAGATCGTACACGATACCGGGGTGTTGTTGAGGAATGCTGCTGGGGGCGGAGGGGAAGGGAGGGGGGTGGGAGAAAGAGTTAAAACAAATAAAAAAAAAAATTGGCAAAAAGCCAGCAGGGATTGCTGGTGGTGAGATTTGAGTTTCCCTCTGCGCCTTCGCGCGGCCGTTAAGGAATGAACGAACGGATCAGGATCAGAAGCAGGCTCACGGCGCAGCAGTGATCCCATCCCATCCGATCCTCATCTGATCCCATCCTTTACCCACTCGCCTGCCAGAGCGAACCCAGTTAAGAAAAGGGAAACCCCCTCCCAAGCATCCCACGTCATCCACTATGTGACTAGGGATCGCTGGACCGACTCGCTGAACGTTTCCAAAATTCCCTTTCCCTCGGTGCCCGTTCCCAGGTGCGAAACAGCGCCCCGGAAAGTTCGTAGCTGCTGCAAGCGTCTAGATTAGATCAGCCTCACTTTTCGCAGCGCTCCTGCAAAAGGCAGTGGGTGCCTCTGACTAGTCAGTCGCATGCTGGCTGTCTTCTAACCTTTCTTTCTCTCTCTCTCTCTGTCTCGCTCTTGCTCTTGCTCTCTCTGTCTTTTTCCCTTCTCTGTCCCTACTATCTACTGCGATGCTACTGCGCCGCACTCTTTCCTTTTAGTTCTCCCTCCGGTGGCTCGTGTGTCCAACCTGCTACGGGCTTGTAATCCCTCCTTCCTTAAATCTTGATTGCGTGCAGGGCCATCCTTCTCCTCAGGCTCCGGACAACCGTTACTACTTACTACTAAGTACTCCCTACTTAGCAATAGGAGTATACTTACTACTGGACCTGCATGCCTGTTTCCCCGCATCATCATTGGCTATATCAACACACCTGATATCCCGGTCTCTTTGTCAACCTGGTTGGACCCGATTTGTCAGAGCAATATTGTCTACTGCTTCTCTGGTCGGCATTGAACTTCACTCTGCCACCTACCTTTGTTTGCTACGGTGATCCTCTTTCTTGTTGTTGTCGCGTAGCCATTGGACCTTGTTCCTTTCCATATATCTTTGCTGCCTGCGACGGTTCTCAACCCAGTTTCATCTGGTGTCCGGCCGTGCTTGCTGACTTGGCAAGGAGACGCAGATAAGGGAGAAAAAGAGGTGAACAAAAATAAAGAGGAAGAAGAAAGGGAAAAAAAGAAGGGAAAAAAAGGAAACTGGAATTCCGATTCGCAAAACAAGGAAATTGGCCCCAATCCCGAAAGGTTCACCTAGGGTCTTACTACTATCGAAACACTATTTTGACAAGCCCGGCGTCCACGGTTGCCCGTTTTATGATCGGCATTGGCGATCGACGTCGTTGACTAACCTCGGGTGCGTACTATTTCTCCCTCCCTCACCTGGGTTCCTGTCGACCGCAGGCAAGGACTGTTCGCAGGGTCGCTGCGAAGGGGTCCCAATCCGAACCCGCCGTCGAGTATAGGGCTTGCGGTGCCTTGCGTCCTATCGCCCAGGAAATGCCCGTGACCCCCACGTTCTAATCGCTGTCTCCAGATTTCCTCTATCCATTCTTCCGAGTCTACCCCAGACCATCTCTCTTCCTGGACTGGTGCAGTTTCTCGTACCTCGTCTGCTCCGAACCCTTTCCGGGCGTTGGCAAGATCGGATGGAGATGGACTTTCAAAAAACGAAGGAGGCCCGGCGAGATACGCCGAGCAAGAAGGAAGAAAACTCCGAATGCCCCCTGGAAGCCTATGGAGGCAGTGGTCATGCGAAGGACTCGCCCAAGAATGACTCTTTGGACCACCATCGCGATGCGAAGAGCACTCCGGACTCCGCGAATATGCACCAGCGACGCCAGCCGGGTAAATATACCTACCACGACGGTGTCGCCCCAACATTCCCTTCGCCTATCCAGGTGGCAACCCGGGTTCTGGCGCCTTCTGCACGGGCAATGCACATCCCCCCTGCCCTGCCACTCAGCTTGGAACAACATCAACGGTTACTAGCTGCTAAAAGGTACCCGCCAGTGACCAAGAGCACGCTGAGTGAACTGGACTTACCTTGTATTATGAGCAACATCAACCTCCGGATGGACGCCAACTTTGACCGTGATCTACACTTCAAACCTGACCTGCAGGGAGAAAAGGGCGAACGGAAACGAAAGGAGGCCCACGACTACTGGGAGGCTATGGCTGATGAGATCACTATATACGCATTCGGTGCCGCACATGAGACGAACGAGACAGGCAATGTAGGAGTCTCGGATAATCTATCGCGGACCTTTGAGCCGCGGCTACCAGCCATGTTCGAGACCTTGCAAGACGTCCTGAAATCGCTTGTCCCTGAGCGTGACCATCCGGCTGTGGTACAAAACCTTGAGGTAACACTCCTGATGCAGCAAATCCAGAAGGGTGTACTTGACATGGTGGGCGTGGCAAGCTGGCTAGCGGCCCTGCTCAAAACGCACTGCGCTCCTATGCGCGATGAATGGGCGGATAAGATGGTCAAGCAGATACGGTCAGGGTCAGAGTCGCAAAACTCGCACCAAATCGTCGAAGGGCTCAAAACGCTGTTCGCAATCTTGGAAGCGATGAAACTGGTAAGGCTTGGGCATGCTGGCCCCGGCGGCCACGCATATTGGATGGGAATGCTAATGTGCCTCTAGGATGTTGCCAATCACCAAATCCGTGCATTCCGCGTATTGCTCATCGAAGACACCGTTCCGTTCCTACAAGAGTATTTTCGAGGCAAGATCGAGAGGGACAATTTTTGTGTGGAGACATCGCGACGGTGGTATTTGGACCTCCGCGACCGCGAGTTGCGCCGCATGTCGAAGCCTGCACAGATGGACGGGTTCTGGCCTATCTCCCTCTTGTTTGGTGGTATCACCGACTTTCTTCTGCAGTACCGGCGACCGGACAAGTTCCCCGAAACGTTCGTTTTCGATTCGGACCGGCTGCGGCAGCTGCGGTCTTGTCTTCAAAAGCTGATCAACCTCGATATCTGTTGGTTCATCTTCGAGTCGTACATCAACGCACAGAAACGGTATCTTTCGGCGCCCGCGCAGACATACGCTACCTTTCGCACCCGTATTGGATCGTTAATGGAAGAGAACGAGGACTATCCTCGAGGGGATGCTCGGTGGCTGAAAAGTGTGCGAAGCATTGCGCTGGAGATTGCGAGATTCGCATGCGCCGCATGCTTTCAGGACGGATCGGTCTCGGATGATGTCATTGTGCAAATCGAAATGGCACTGGAATGCCACCTCTCGAGCCCATCCAACTTGTTCCAGTATTTTCAGAGCTCTCTTCGCGAGAAGCTGCTAGCGGCAACGTTTACGACGGCGAAGAAGTACATGAGCATGTCGCCCTTGGCCATCTGCGAATCGCAGCGCAACTATCCGCCCTCGTCACTGACACAGCAGCACTATGATATCGAGCGGATCGCCATGCGCCTTGCACACATGGGCGTGCTACACTGGAACGTCTGGGCGCCGATTCTATACATGCGCGAGAGTGTGTCACCGGTTGACGTGGCGAACAACGCGAGAACGGTCACTGACGTGGCGCGCTCGTCCACCCTGTGATTCAATCGCCTTGTTTCATTTGCTTTGAAGTTTTCTCTTCTGATGTACTCTTGGATTTGGGATTACCAAGCGGAGTTTTGATCTTGGATTATTGATTGCAGTTCAGCGAGTTTCATGCATGGTTTTCTGTTTTTTTTAATGGTCTGGCGTCCACGTGGGGAAGGGCATACATATATACTACTTCATACTGTTTAATGGGCCTGGTGTTAGGTTTCGGGCATTCGAAGGAAAACGGAGGATAGAGATGTGCGATATGCAAAGAATGGTGGGATGCTTTTTGGCAACTTGGCAATTTATGGTTACTCAAGATGTATTACTCCTAGATAAAATGTAGAGGTTTGATGCTGATATTTATGCTGATATTCATATGCATTGGATAATACAGGTTATGTAAGCTATTCTTCATAAACCTACTGGCACCTCAAAACACTAGTTAATTACGGAGTAGAGCATAGATATAGATTTAACATCAACATCATCTACATCGTTCCATTATTTGATATTATCCACTGGTCTACCCTCACCACTATACCCACAACAGACACAATGAAACAATAATTCCTGGACAGATATCTTCATTCTATCCTATTATTTCGTATATTTATATATATACCACGCTGTCGAATATATCCAACCATTACCACACCGAAGTGATCATCAACAGCACAAGCAAGTTACTAGCAACAACTCCATGAATACTAGCTACTGCTATACCAGAAGCTAGACTAAACCACATGATCAGATAGAAAGAAAGAGAGAAAATTACAAGAATGAAATACCCCTGGCTCCGCCCCCTCAAAGCAAAAGCCTTGCAACAAATAGCCCAGAAAACGGGGATTCAAAGCTCAGGCACCAAGGCTGTGTTGGTGGAGAGGTTAGAAGGGGAACTTACTCCTCTCTTCCCTCATATTCAGAATGACAGAGGGAAGCTGAACGAACATAAGAACGAAAAGAGAAGGAATAATGATGATAATGATGGGATAAGAGTCCTAAGCATCGATATGGGGATTCGGAATCTGGCTTTTGCGGTGTTGCATTCTCCTTATCCTTCCTCCTCCTCTTTTTCTTCTTCGGGATCAATATCATCTACTGGATCATCCGAGGCATATACACCCAGAGACAAAGCCAAGGAAGGGAATAGCATAACCCTCACCGCGTGGAAAAGACTCTCCATTCCTGATCTGTGCTATGCGCAACTTGAAGGAACCCCATCCCTCATCACCACCACTACCAAACCCAAGTCACAAGTCACAGAAGAAGCTAAAGAAGACTTTTCCCCCTCCCTCTACGCCCGCCACGCAAACACCCTCATCACGACCCTCCTGTCCACGTATAACCCCACCCACATCCTGATCGAAAGACAGCGGTTCCGCACGGGAGGCGGGTCCGCGGTCCAGGAGTGGACGATCCGCGTGGGTGTTTTGGAGGGGATGTTGTATGCTGTTTTGGAGACGATTAATTCGTCCCTTTTATCTTCTTCTTCTTTTTCTTCTGGTGGTAAGGTGCAGGTGTATCCTGTTGAGCCTGGGAGGGTGAGTCGGTTTTGGGGGGAGGAATCTGGGGATATTGGTGATGGGGGTGGAGATATGGTGGTGAAGAAGCAGAAGAAGAGGAAGAATGTGAGGGATGTGAAGAAGATGAAGATTGCGTTGGTGAGGGAGTGGTTGGTGTCTGCTGCGAATGACGATGGGGATGGGAGGGTAGTGCTTGGTGGTAGTGCTGGGGAGGGGGATGAGGTGAGGGAGTTGGCGAGTGCGTTTCTGGAAAAGTGTGAAGGGAAGAGACGGACCAAGAAGGGGGAAGATGGTGTGGATATTGGCAAATTGGATGATTTGGCGGATTGTCTTGTGCAGGGGGTTACTTGGTTGGAGTGGCAGAGGATGAGGGAGAAGATTGTTACGGAGGGGGGGATTAATTTATAATGGTGAATATCATGTTCATAATGTTTTGGATGTGGGTATGATACTAATGAAGGTAGCTACTTTTTACAAGTACTAGTAGGGATAGCATGTAGACGAATGTCATTCGCTCGACTAACAAAATCGCTTCGTAATCAAGGTCATCATCTTGGAAGAAAATATCTACTGCAAACACACACAAAACAAAATGTACAGAGAGCCGATGTACCCGCTAAGACGCCTTCGCCACCTGCTGGGTCACTCGCCTGATGTCGCATCGCCTGACATCCCGAGATTCATGTCCGAGAGGTTCACGAGAAGGTTTCGTGGAGAGAAAGAGAAATGGAGAGAAAAAGAGCTTTGTTCGTTAAGCGGTGGAATCGACAGATTCCAGAAGAAAGGAAGAAATGCCAATTGCCCATCCCTGGGAGGAGGTAACTGGAGAAGAGAAGTAAAGTCTAGGTTGGGAGGCCAATCCAAAGTCAAAAAAAATTGAAGTAAGTTTGTACCAGAAGCAAAACAGTAAATCCTCTCGTAGGTACAGTGCCAGCGTGTGCTTTTTACGCCACGATTGGGAATCTCAGTACAGGCGTGGCGTCAAGCTCGTGACCCGAAGCAGTCAAATTCAATTCAGTCATGGCTTTAGTAGACGCGGCGGAAGTGAGAGGGGAAAGCAACCTTGCTGCTGGTCTGGAAGCCAGTGGGCCGGGCAGCGCCGCTGGGGAAAGGGAAGGTGCCGTTGCCGTGGCCGTAAGGGGCGCTGGGGGTGGGGACAACGGTGGGCTTGCTGTGGGTGGTGGCCTCGGCCTGGGTGGTGGTCTCAGCCTCCTCGCTGGTGGACGCGGAGCTGACCTCGATCTTGGCAACGCTGTCGGGGGTGGAGATGGCACCAGGAGTGGCGGTCTGCAATGCATCAGTAAGGAGTTCAAATTGGCTGCTCGGTTTCAAGTGGGTTACATACCACAGTGACGGTGTCGTGGACAGTAACAGTGACCGGAGCACAGGTCTCACCAGCGGCAGCAGAGCCCGCGGGGGCGGAGCTACCAGCGACAGCGGAAGAAGTAGGGACCGCGTAGAGAGTGTAGGTCTCGTAGTCGGTGGAGGTCGAGTAGACAGTGGTGTCAGAGGTGACGGTGGTGTCCTGGGCAGTGGAGGAAGCACTGGCAGAGGGGGTCTATCATATATTGGTTAGTATACAGCCTTCACGCTCACAGAACTGGCATCCCTAACATACCACGTAGATGGTCTCGACGTCAGTCACGGTGCGGTGGATAGTGGTGGTGACGACGCTCTGGGTGGAACCAGAACCCAGAGTGTAGGTGAGAGTGACATCCTTGGTGGAAGTCACGGTGTCGTACTCAGTCGAAACACCGTTGCTACCAGTAGCAGCAGCAGCCGGAGCGGAGACGGGGGCGCTGCTGGAGACACCAGTGCCGAGGGGAACGGGCACAGGAGCGACAGACGAAGCACCAACAACAGCAGAGCTGGAGCTGCTGGCGTAGTGACCACCGATGATGGGGGAGCTAGCAGCAACGCCGGCGGGGGAGCTGGCGGGGGCGCTGGGAGCAACGGGAGCGCTGGAGTGCTCGGGGGTCGGGTAGACGGGGACAACGGAGGTCGACACAGTCTGGTTGTTGTAGCCACCAGGGTGGAAGTTCATCTGGCGCGCATGGAAGCCGTGGTTGTTGGCCTCACCGACGGCGGCGAAAGCACCCAGGAGGGCGATGGAAACCTTGGAAGTAAGCTGCATCGTGAAGGATTGATGGAGATTCGAAGAAGTCCGTGTAGATGGGATAGATATTCCGTTCTTGGGTTTATTTGGTAGAGACTGCGGGGAGGATTTCCTCAACGAAAGTGAGATGCGAAATCTATTCGCAAGTAAATCAAAGCAAGGTTGAAAGAGTGACTGGACGCAAGAAGGAAGGTCGCAACGTTCTCGCAGAGAGAGGTTGAACGGGAGAGAGAATGTAGCAGTCTGACGAGAGACTTTTTGAGGCCCGGGAAGAAAGTGAAGGAGTTTAAAGGGAAAAACGACCCGGGGGGGGGAAAGAGAGAAAGTCAGAAAAAGGGAAACCTAAAGGAGAACGCCGTAATATCGAAATTTGATTAAAATCATTCAATTCGGGATCCCTGCAGCCCGTCGATACGCGATATTACCAGGCACCGTATTTTCTCCAACGTCGTATGGAACAGATGCGAGATGCCCGTTGGTGGGCGAGTCTTGAGAAGATTCGCCCATACGGCGCTAATGTCTCATCTTGGCCGAACGAGGTGGTGTCGGGCGTGCAGCTGTGCCCAGTTGTTGATAACCCTTCAGCCAATCAACACTCGCCGCCCTCCTCCTGATATTGATCTTAATTTTAATTTCCTCAGTCCCGAGTGGGTCTCCGGCGCAGGAACCACACGCGGATTAGCTGGACTGGAGATGACGCCCCGTTTCATCCCCTCACCGCCTCTTCTCATTGGTGCTTGGCTGCCAGCTTAATCTCATTGTGCCTGTCCAAACGGGCCAACCGCACGGCTTCCGTCTTGTTCGACTTTTTTCTTTCCTCCCCCTCGTTTTGCCTAATACGGATAGTCTTCGTTGTGCTGTTGCTGCCAGACCAACAGCCAGCGTGCAGCAGGATCGCACAGCTTGTCTGAGAAGGATGTGTCGGTAAGCTGTTACCCCCCACTTCAAGGACCATTTCAGGGCCCTTTTTTATTTTCTGGTTCAGGAATAAAAGAAACAACAACAATAACAACGTAGATCGTGTGGGTTGTCAACATTGCCCGGATCTGGTAATCCCCGTAGGTCCTCAAACGGAGTATCCATGGAACAACTGTCGACCATCGTATGTTCAACCACCACGCTTGACTCAACCTCATTAATGGACCGGCGCGAAATCGTCATTACCGTAATTTACTGGTGGACACGCTTTAATCAACAATCCGCTGTGGATTTGTTTACTATCGCCTTCACTAGTTGACCGTGCGGAGATGACATCCTCCATTCACGCAACTGGGCAACGTATACACTCTACATAATATTCTGGAGACATGGAGAAAAGAAAGTAGAAAAAGGGGCACAATGAGTCTCGAAGGATCCAAGCTCTATCCTCATCCCATCATACAGTTAGCGAGCTCATTGCCAACACCCCCAAGCTTCTTACAGTAGTTTAGTCCAACGATGCTTCAAAGGGGCTAAAATGATACAGCCTAGTGGCTTTGACTCTGAGCTAAGACTCCTCGTGCTAATGGCGTGAGACGCTTTTGTAACCGAAGGGACTCAAGTCTGAGCCGAGTCTTTTCTCAACGCGAACTATGGAGAAGAGGGAGGAAGAAGTCCCCGAGGAGGCTCAGTATATCGTCAATCCCGATATCATTTCCGTCAGTGGGCGCGCGCCAGTATCGTTTGACAGGGTTGATCAAGAAAATCTACGCGGCGATGGTCTTGGGCCTACGAGGCGTCGGTGGTAGGTGCAGACCAAGTGGAGCCAGCATGGGGGGTCTAGACAACGGCGGATTTTTCTCCAGAACAAAGACTGATCATATCGGTTGTTTACTGGCAGTGATCCAGGCACACAAAGAAGGCCGGGATAAATTATATTGTGTGGTGCGGGATATTGGCACTGATGGTGATAATAGATGAAAGCAAAGCTCTGAGGTGTTCTTGGTTCTTGACCCTGACTGGAGCTGGGGAAACCACGGCCGCCAGCGTTTCAAGCTGATGAGGACTAAGGTATATGGTTGCCTGAACCGTGAACACACTTTCACTGTGCGCCATCGACTAGGAGATGATCGTCTTCGGTTCTTATCGGCTAGCTTTCAGAGCTCGGAGAGCTACAGTCCTGTCCAGTCACACCATTTCAGTAGTTAACTCCGGTTGAGCTCCCCCTCATTCGTAAGCTGGACTCTATTTCTACTGTTGATACTTGGAGTGCCGTGATCACATCTTGGCCATAAGTACGGAGTATCTACTACCCCTGATGAAGTACTCCGTACCATGAGCAGCCCAGTCACTGGAGACTCCACGGACCGCGGCCGGCAATCCAACACACCGGAATAGGCGGCATTTAGCGAGAGCACAAGGAACACACCACTGATCCTAATCGGGACATCCAGACTCCAGAACATTCCGGCTTTCCGGGCCCGTCTAGACTACTACATCCAGCCTACGGAGCACCGAGTCCCTGATTGTGATCATCGCGGCTTTAATCTAAGTGTTACGATCCCTTCGAGGACAGCTCACAGACCGCCATCCACCACTCAGTATGGGCAATGAGATAAAGCCTTAATATCGGCTCGTGTTGCTCTGCCGTGTGGGCTTAGGGTCTCGAAGCGTCGCCAATAAGCCGTACATGCATAGTAAATGTCTATCTATCTAGATACTTTCTGTGTATTCGGCGGTATACCCAGCAAAGTCCGGGTCCTGCAGCCACCCGCACCAAAGGGTCCTCGTCCAGCGACGTCCATGGATGCTTCCCGTCCGCAACCCCACCTCTTCTTCTGTCGGCCTCTGACGTGACCACTGATCAGGCTTGGGCATCATTATCATTATCATCATCGTCATCGTTCTTGATGTTACCATACACATACTCTGCTCTATGAGTTGTCACACTGACCACGCCAGATTGACTCATCAACTTCCAGAATGACGAGCCCCGCCTTTCATGCCCTGCGCGAAAAGTATGCTGCGGGCCTCAGACTCTTCATTGCATCAACCCGCAGTCTGGAGGTTCTGGCCTCTGTCCCCTCTGGGCCCCCCGATCCCACCTCGTCCACGGACGTTCTGTACGTCCTCGATTCGTCCTTCAACCCGCCAACCCTTGCCCACAGCCGAATCGCGACCTCCGCTCTTCTAGAAAATCCCCACAAGCCCTCCCGTCTCCTATTGCTCCTCGCGACGCAGAATGCCGACAAGCCATCCAAGCCGGCTGCGTTCGAGACCCGTCTGGCCATGATGGAACTCTTCGCTCGAGACCTTCTCTCGTCATTACAAACAAACGGGACTATTCCCAAGGCCCATAATCTTCCCGTGATCGACATTGGAGTTACCAAGAAACCATACTTTGTGGACAAAGCCGCGGAAATTGAACGCGCGGGTATATACCCCCAGTCACTGGAGCAGGTGCATCTGACGGGCTATGATACGTTGATCCGCATCTTTAACCCGAAGTACTACCCGCCAGAGCATACTCTCCAGCCGTTGGGACCATTTCTTTCCCAGCACCGGCTGCGAGTGACCATGCGTCCGGATAGCGACTGGGGCAGTAGAGAGGAGCAGGAAGCATTTGTGGCTGATTTGGCACAGGGTGCCATGGAGAGGGTGGGCGGGAAACGAGAATGGGCTGATCGCATCAAGCTTGTCGAAGGCAAGAAGCCTGGTGCGCCGTCCGTGAGCTCGACAAGGGCCCGAGAATCTGCTGTAGCCAATCCTCAGGACCTGGAGTGGTTGGTTCCTCCCAGTGTTCGGGATGTCATCTTGGCAGAAAAGCCATACACGGAGTGATTGCAGTGCGAAAGTACTTCAGAGCTATCGTGGACGAATGCTGCGTCGCATGTTGTGCGATGCGCAGAGCAGGTTTGGAAACCCCTCGCTCAAGATCTAGATATATATAACCTACACATAGAATACTCATGTAGAAGGACACATTCGTCAAGGACTTAAAACTCGACTATTGTCACCTAATTGAATAATAAAATCGAAGGAGAACCAAAACACCATACCCAAAGCGACGCCTGTTCCCCGTTCAACTCATATCATACATGACCCCGCATATAAATAGCACTGTTCTGCAGCGTCATACGAGATGCTTTCTCCAAATCAAACCATAACTTTTATATCTCCCCCGTTCATTCCTCCTCATCCTCCCTCTTTCCAAGGGTGTACGCCAGCCCACCACTAACCATGTTAACCAAGCACAGACCCATTGTCGCACCGCGGATAATTCCCCTCGCGCCCCATTTCTTCATGAACGGCTGCTTCCGACGACCCGCGAGCAACAGGTACAGCCCGGACCACGCAGCGCTGATACCGGCTGTATCAGTCTTGAAGCCTTGGATGTTGGCGTAGCTGGTGAATATAAGGACGGGAGGAAAAAGCATGGGAAGTGCCTGGAACGGTCGCATGTATTGTGCGGTGATAAGAGTGGCGAGCAGGGTGGGTGGGAATGAGTTCTCTGTTGTGCGGATGGTTGAGTGATTAGTGACATTGTTGGAGTCGGAATGTTTGAGGTTCAAACGGAGGTATATGCTTACCTCCCCATGCTCTGGCTTTCTGCACGAGAGACTTTTCGGTCTCTTCTATCGGGGATTTCGAACCGGACATGGTTGCGAAGGGAGTGGTAATCTATGGGATTTTTGCTGTCATGGAGGTAGAGTTAGTGAGCGATTTAAAGATGACTGGATTGTAGCACTTGAAGAAATAAAATAGAATGGATATGCAATTGCAGAAATAGTAACTAACCTGTGCGTATGCTGGCAGTCAAGCAGACAATCCGACGTAGCTAGTGACGCGGGAAATGTGACTGGCAGCTCCGACGTACCTTTCCAAACCGACTGAGTGACTGACTAACCTCGAACCAACGGCTCACTCTCACTCACTCGGCTTAGCGTCAACATCTGATCCTCCAGAAACTCACCACGTTTTATCAAATTCACCCCATACTATCTATTATTCCCCAGATCGAGGGTTGGCCCGCAGCAGCCCAGAACCAACCAATCCTTTACCACTTGGTCTCCCTTTTCCGGTCGCTGATCTCACTCGAGTCGATTGCGAAACCCGGGGCCCTCCCCTCTCTAATCAGCGATTCTCTTTGCATCCGTCGGCTGCTTCATCGCTGATCCACCCTTCCCTCTCCCGACGAGCCTGTTTAGGCTTTCAACCCCTCGCAAACCGGGATTCAAATCCGAAGAGTGGGATATTCAACAGCCGGCTGGCTACACGCAGAGGAGACTCGTTTCATCAATAAAAGGGAAATAAAAGCTCTGCAGCCATGCCGTCCGCCACCGCGTCCGGGGTAGACAATGGAGGCTCTGCCAAATCCCGCGAGCACAACCAGGGGAATCAGGATCGGAAATACACACCAGAGCAGAAGGCGGCTGTGCTGAGGATACGGAAATGTTCGGCAACGGCGTACTACGAGATCCTGTCATTGGAGAAGAGCGCCTCCGACGGCGAGATCAAGAAGGCGTATCGCAAACTGAGTCTGATGACACACCCTGATAAGAACGGGTATGAGGGAGCGGATGAGGCGTTTAAGTGTGAGTAGTGATTGGGATATTACTCTGATGATTGTGTGCGAATTATATTTCTAATGGTCATTCTGGAAAATCAGTGGTTTCGCGCGCCTTTCAGGTCTTATCAGACCCCGAGAAGAAAGCCAAGTATGATAGGTTTGGAGGCGATCCGGACAGCAGGTTCACCCCGAGTGCTGGTCCCTCGGGCGCTTCGCCTTTTGGCGGCTTTGGCGGCGGTGGATTCCCCCGGTCTGCGGGTGCTGGGGGTCCGATGTTCGAGGAGGAGATCTCGCCGGAAGAACTGTTCCAGCGGTTCTTTAGCGGTGGGTTTGGCAATATGGGTGGTGGTTTCAGTCCTTTTGGTATGGCTTCTTCTTGTCGGTGCGAGGGACTTGGCTAATCAGTGTGTCTAGGTGGACCCCAGTTTGTTTTCAACATGGGCGGCGGTCCTGGTATCCGGGTTCATCAGTTTGGAGGTGCTCGCCCCCGGAGAAGGCCCCGTGAGGCCAATGCTCGTACCGAACCTACACCCTCTTTGTGGGCTACCTTCCAGCAGCTTCTCCCTCTTATTCTCCTCTTCGTGCTTCCGTGGATCTCGTCGCGATTCTCCGGTTCTTCGACTCCGGCAGGCCCTTCGTACCGTTTTGACGCTGCCGTGCCTCCCCACACAATGCATCGCACGACACCCAAGTTGAACGTGGACTATTATGTAAATCCCGGGGATGTGGAAGACTACAGCTCGCGGAAATTCCGGCAATTGGACCAGCGCGTGGAGGTGGACTACGTTACGAAACTACGGTACGAATGCGAAGCCGAACAACATAGGCGCGATCGCATGCTCCAGGACGCCCAGGGCTGGTTCTTCCCGGACGTAGACAAGATCAAGGAAGCGAGAGCAATGGAGCTTAAGAGTTGTCGGCGACTAGACTCCCTCAAGGGGAGGTACTGAAAGAAAGCACGACTTTTCTCTGTGTCTTTGGCATGCGGGGTGCCATTTTTGCATCTTCCTTTTGTTTCTTTTATACCTTAATGCTTGTTACATTTTGTTCCTGATGACCCCCCGCCACTTTTGTTCCCCCATTAGATGTCCATACGTGTGCAAGGATTTTGATGGCGTTTTCACGGAGTGATGAACCTGAGCTTGGAAGTAGCTTTGTCTAGTAGCCTTGAGAAGCAAATGTATATGTTGTTGAAGAAGGAATAGATGAAAAGTGAGCAGCAGCGATCGGCAAGATAAGTCTGTAGTAAGTATGTAGTCGGTTATCTCGCAAGTGTTGGAGAACTAACCGTGGAAAGTGGAGAAAAGAACACACGATGCAAAAGAAAGGGCCCTGAGCGGCGAACCAACGCCAACCAGCTTAGTTAATAATTCATGCGGGCGAACCTCAGCGACCATGAGAGAAGCAGTCCAGGAACAGAGTCAGCGCCAGTGACTGACTTCTTTCTCCTCACTGTTTCGCTCTGGGGGTCACTATCGGGCTCATTCATCCGGGCACCCGCTACACTCTTTTCCTCCCCGCTTCTAATCCAGCCTTGATCGCCTTCCCTTCCCCCCCGTTCTCTCCATCTCACCTCCGTCTGAGTTTTCGGTTCCAGCCATCAACTCGCTCCGTTGTCGAGCCCCGCTGATACTACGGAAGCCCTTCTGCTTCGGGCTTGCCCCATCAGCATCATCCACGATGTCAGAGAGCCAGTCTGAAGCGGACAAGGTGAGTTGTCGCTATCTCTCCCGGTCCCGGCCCGTGTTTTCTCGTCTCCTGCCATCCAGGCATTCCCCGTCCTGACTTGCCTCATAATCAGATCCGCAGCAAGCGCTTGGCCAAGTTGGGCAACCCAACCCCGTCGGCGCAGAATGAAGGCGCCGCAGATTCAGCATCAAGCAGGCCTGCCTCCCCTGCCCCATCTACACCATCCTCACGATACCCGGACAGGATCCAGACACAATCCTCGTCGAGACCGGGCAGCGCGCCCGGTTCATCAGCCCCCTCACCACAACTCCAGCCCCAACAGTCCGAATGGAAGCGGATCAAGATCACACCTGCAGCCTCTGCCAGTTCGGTCCCGGACCGCTCACAGACCGTAACGCCGGTGTCCGGCACACCACCACCCCCGAAAGCGGAAGAGAGCATTGAGGCATTTCAGGATCGGACGCTGAGCGCTGTCTTCAAGCTGTCGTTGAATGAGGCTCGGCAGAAGGATATTCACGGACAACGATTGACATATTTGCCGGGTCTGAAGAGTGAGCTTGAGGATCAAGGCCGGGAGGTTCGTGTGGATGTGACGGTCTTGGACCAGGCCCTTCTGGAAGCGGCCTCCAATGCTCCGCGGCAGAAGCCCTTGGATTATCTACTACCGTGCTGGAGGCGGATTTCTAGGTTGCACAAGGGTTTCCGCCGCAATCGCGATGATGATCCGAAATTCAGTGCTATCTGCGAGGCGCGCCGCATATGCCTGAGTTATTGTATATTTGCCATTACGATGCCGGAGATGTTTGGGTGCGTGTTGCGGTGAAAGTGATACCTTGGCTTCAGAACTCGGCTGACTCGTGATTAAACAGGCTCGAGCCGGCGGAGAAGTCACCGCTAAAACCATATCTCCTCTTGGATCCTGAGGATGACAAGGGCGTGGACTTTGAGTTCATCGGCGAGGCCGTCAAGAGGTTCGACGAGGATGAGAGCCTTAAGCCGGCTTTCATCACAGCTGTGGAGGAGATGAGCCAGGAGCTTGCTGCTATGACCATCAATGATGACTACAAGCCATATATGACAGTACGTGAAGGCCACTCTCTTTTTCTCAAGGAGCGCTCGTCAACCTGATTTGTAGGCTCTTCGAAATCTCGTCCGCCATGCGGTCATTGCAGCTGCCATTACCGAGTCGGAAATTTTCAACGCATCCCGGGATCCGGCTTCGTTTGAGAAGAGCACTCTCTTGGGGCCATGGTTTCGCTTGTCGCCGCTGCAGAGCAGTGTGACCATGACTTACTTCTCCAGCCCTAAGACGAGAGATCAATCCTACATTTTGAACGCGCAGCGGTCGATCCGCATGATGCAGCACATGATCAGCTCTGATCTCCTCGATGTCATGAACCACATGATTCGGGCGTCGAAAGATGCCAGGGACAGGGTTCTAGACTGGTTCGCGGCCTCCCTGAACATCAACCACAAGAGACGGGCAATGCAGGTGGATCCCAACACGGTGTCATCCGACGGGTTCATGTTCAATTTGACCACCTGCCTGGACCAACTTTGCGAACCGTTCATGGATGCAAGCTTCACCAAGGTAAGCATGCTACGTCATAGTTGGCAGCAGGAGTGCTTGCAGCTAACGGCTGTGTTCTAGATTGACCGAGTCGATGCCAATTATCTCCATCGTAACCCGCGAGTTGATATGAGGGATGAGACCAAGATCAATGCCGATCAGCATGCGTCAGATGCCTTTTACTCCAAGAAGGCGGAAGGCACTTCCAACTTTATCACTGAGATCTTCTTCCTCACCGTTGCTGCGCATCACTATGGTAGTGAATCCTTAACCTCCAAGCTGGAGCAGCTTGAGAAGGACCTCCGACATATGGAGTCCACCATCAATAAGTTTGAGTTGGAACGGCACCGGTGGGTCAACAACCCGATGCAGCTCCGGGTTTTCGAGGAGGCTTTGAAGAAGTACAAGGATAAGCTGGATCTCGGCCTGGCCTTGAAGTTCAGTTTGCAGGGTGTCTTGTTTGACGACCAGTGGCAAGCCCGGTCGATGCTGTTCATGCGGTACGTTATTGTGTGGCTGCTGAGAGTTGTTTCGGGCACGAACTTTCCTAAGGAGGAGATCAAGCTCCCTCTTCCAGTGCAGCAGCCGGAGGTCTTCAAATGCCTTCCCGAGTATTTCCTGGACGACATTGTCAGCAATTTCAAATTCATCATGTGGTGCATGCCACAGATCATTACTGCCACGCAGGGAGACGAGCTGGTCATGCTGTGCATCACTTTCTTGGAGAGCTCGGGCTATATCAAGAACCCGTACCTGAAGGCAGGACTTGTGTCTATTCTGTTCCGAGGCACGTGGCCACGCCCTGGTGGCGCTCGCGGAGTCCTGGTGGATCTGCTCAATTCGATGCCGTTTGCCAACGAGTACCTCCTCCACTCGATGATGAAGTTCTATATTGAAGCGGAGCACACGGGCACGCACACGCAATTCTTCGACAAGTTTAACATTCGGTTTGAAATCTTCCAGATCATCAAGTGCATCTGGCCGAATACGCTCTACCGCAACAAGCTCTACAACCAGTCCAAGCAGAACCTGGACTTCTTCGTCCGCTTCGTCAACTTGCTTCTCAACGATGTAACATTCGTGCTGGACGAGTCCTTCGGAGCATTCATCACCATCCATAAGACCCAGACAGAGCTGCGCCTCAACGGTGCCTCAATGGACCCGACTGTGCGTCAGCAGAAAGAGGAGCACCTCGCCTCGGCTCAGCGCAATGCCAAGTCGTACATGCAGCTGACCAACGAGACGGTGGCTATGCTCAAGTTGTTCACAGACGCGCTGGCGGACTCGTTCACGATGCCCGAGATCGTGCAGCGATTGGCGGACATGTTGGACTACAACCTGGATGCGATGGTGGGACCCAAGAGCGCCAGTCTACGGGTGGACAACTTGCAGGAGTACGGCTTCAACCCGCGGGCGCTGCTGAGCGAGATTGTGGACGTGTACTTGAATTTGATGGGCAAGGAGAACTTCATCATCGCGGTGGCCCGCGATGGACGGTCATACAAGCCGGCGAACTTTGAGAAGGCAGCAGATATCCTACGGAAATGGTCGCTCAAGTCGCCAGAGGAGTTCAGGCGGTGGGAGCAATTACAGAAGAAGGTGAAAGCGGCCAAGGAGGCCGATGACCAGGCCGAGGAGGATCTGGGCGAGGTTCCGGATGACTTCTTAGGTATGTTATATCCTTCAGCACTTGACGAAGAAGTTGCTAACAATGTACCAGATCCCCTGATGTACACATTGATGGAAGACCCGGTTATCCTACCAGGATCCCGGGTATCTATTGACCGAGCAACGATCCGGTCGCATCTGCTCAGCGACCCTCATGATCCGTTCAACCGGGCACCGCTAAAGATGGAAGACGTAATACCTGGTAGGTCTCATAGCATGAACTGGTGATGAACGGATGTGTACTAACTGTTGCATAGATACCGAGCTTAAGGCAAAGATTGAGTCATTTAAGTCTGAGCGACTGGCTGAGCGGAGGCGCGTGTTGGAGCCGATGGATACGACGAACTGATGGGATGCAAAAGTGAGCGACAAGTGTGGTTCTGTCTGTTTTGGAATCCGCATCTTTGTTGGGATGTCTTCTTTCGGCGAGTTTGGGTTAGACTTGCATAGGGAGGTAATGCCAGGATGCAATGACGATATTATTATCTCGTAGGAATTTTATCAATAGTCAACATGATTAAGATTCACTCTTGACTTGGATCCCCTGTAGATGCTGACTCATCCGATCTGACTTCACTTCACCTCATCCATTGATGTAGCATTACTTCAATTTCCCATATTTCTATCTACACCATCCAACTGCCTCACCATCATAACATACAAAAAATACAATGGGCTCCGCCCTCTCCATCCTCAACCACTTCCCCCCTTGGGAACACCTCATCCACCCAACGCCACAAACCTACACTCTGTTCCTCAACATCTTCCAATACTTTCCACTCGTACGTCTACACCCACCCACATAAATCACATCACACCTCACCACCCCCAATCCCACTCATCGAAGTACTATACTAATCAAAGAAAACCCAGGTATCATTAATCCAATGGCTAACCTCCTACCACCCAGCGGGCAAAACCTCCCTCAAGCAATCCCCCCTAAACCTCCCCGGCCGCTGGGCCTGGTGCATCATGGAGATAGTCTCCCCCATGACTCTGCTCTACTTACTCTACACCTTACCCCAGCAATACCCTTCCTCAACCTTCCCCACTGGCATTCCCACAAGTAACAAATTCCTCGCTTTCCTATTCACCCTCCACTACACTAACCGCGCCATCATCTCCCCGTTCTTCGCTGCCCCCAGCATCTCCCCTATTCATGTACTCATTGCGTCCTCGGCGGTGGCATTTAATTGGTTAAATGCCGTTTGTATGGCCGGGTGGTTGGTTGGGTATCCTTTACCTTCACCACCCTCATCTTATTCTTCTGCTGCTGCTGCTGCTGCTGCCAGCGGTAGTACTACAGGAAGGACATGGCTAGCTCCGCTAGGCCTCACCCTCTTCCTAGGCGGAATGGCAGGGAATATCTCTGCCGAGCGGACATTGTTCAGGTTACGGCGGGAAGAGGCGCATCGAAAGAAGAAAGATGACTCTACTTCTACTATCAAAGACACCACCACCACCACCACCACCACCAAAGATGATCCTAAGGAGAAAGGGGATAACAAGAAGAACATCTACTCCAAAATATACACCATCCCGCCTCCCACCGGCCTCTTCACTTCCATTCTCTACCCGCATTACGTAGCAGAGTGGATTGAATGGTTGGGGTTTGCTATCTTGGCTGCTGGTATAGTTACCACCCATTCTGCTTCACCTTCAATTGATGTTGGTGGTGGTTTTCATCTAGCGCCGTGGCTTTTACCCGCTGCTAAGCTAGCCAACTGGATGGGTGTACCGATGCCAGTGCCCGCGGTGGTGTTTTTGGTTAATGCGGTGTCGAATATGTTGCCGCATGCGAGGTGGGGGAGGAAGTGGTATGTGGAGAGGTTTGGGGAGGGGAGGGTTAAGGGACGGGGGGCGGTGGTGCCGTTTTTTAGGTGGTTGTAATCGATTTTCTGTATGTTATTGCTGGGGCATATGGGATAAATGAGGTGTATGAATGGGTGGTATTTGGGAAATGGTGGTGTCGATTGAAAGTGATGGGTTGTGTATAGTTAGGTGCCGGGAGTATGTATGATAGGTTGTGGTTGTGTATAGCATCATCATATTTCTCAGTTGGGTAATATTCAAAAGGGAACAACAATCTCCCCAAGAGGTCGTAGGATAAGCTCGGGCTGAAAGAGCTACATCCAACTACAAACGCTACTTTCTACAACTTAAACAGATATGGATGAATGAAGAAGTATCAAGAAGCTCGAATGTAATCATTCGAGAATTGTCATTAAGGGCAGTACAGTAGCGACCCTTTTTTTGTGATATACACAATCATTGTTGAAATATTATTGATCTCGGCGTTGCAGACGTCACCGACGTTCCCGCATTCCGCCCCCATAACTCGCAAAATGCAAGAGAAAACTTGGCGTCGATGTTATATGCGAACGCCGATGTTGAAATCGTTATCATATGTTGAAAACTCCGGTGACCCCATCTAATGAAACCCTAACCCATATGTTGAACTTTTGGTATCATCATCGTAAACTCATCAAAAAAACTTGGGAAGGGAACTGCTAGAGTCCGCTTCCCCGAGACGACAGGTTGAGAATGTCGCCCCCAATCATGGGTTATTAAAAAATGTAATGATTAAAGAAAATTTAGTTTCCGTGCTTCTGACGGAAGAACTTGGCAGCGTTGACCATGTTGGTCAGGGCAGCCTTGGTCTCGGGCCACTGACGGGTCTTCAGACCACAGTCGGGGTTGATCCAAAGCTGCTCAGGGCGGAGGTACTGAAGCATCTCCTCGACGCGGTCCTTGATCTCCTGCTCGCTGGGAACACGGGGAGAGTGGATGTCGTAGACACCAGGTCCAATGTGACGGGGGTAGGCCTCGTCGATGAAGACCTTGAGCAGCTTGGCATCCGACTTGCTGTTCTCAATGCTCAGAACATCGGCATCCAGCGCAGCGATGGCGTGGAAGAAGTCCTGGAACTCAGAGTAACAGAAGTGAGAGTGGATCTGAGTACCGTCGGTGACACCAGAGGTGGCCAGGCGGAAGGCACGGACGGCCCACTTGAGGTACTCCTCACGCTCCTTGCCAGCACGGAGGGGGAGACCCTCACGAAGAGCGGGCTCGTCGACCTGGATGACCTTGATGCCAGCAGCCTCGAGGTCAACAACCTCGTCACGCAGAGCGAGAGCGAGCTGCTGAGCCTGGACGGACTGGTGGACATCATCACGAGGGAAAGACCAGCGCAAGCAGGTGATGGGGCCGGTAAGCATACCCTTCATGGGCTTCTTGGAGATCGAGACAGCGTACTTGGACTCCTTGACGGTCATGGGAGCGGGACGAGAGATGTCACCGACAATGATCGGGGGACGCACGCAACGGGAGCCGTAAGACTGGACCCAGGCGTGGGTGGTGAAGACGTAACCAGTGAGGCGCTCACCGAAGTACTGGACCATGTCGTTACGCTCGGGCTCACCGTGGACGAGAACATCCAGGTCGAGCTCCTCCTGGATCTTGACGACCTCCTCAATCTCCTTCTCGATGAACTTCTCGTACTCCTGAGCAGTGATCTCACCCTTGGTGAACTTGTTGCGCTGGATACGGATCTCCTTGGTCTGGGGGAAGGATCCGATGGTGGTGGTGGGGAAGAGAGGAAGGTTGATGGACTTGCTCTGCTCGGCAATACGGGCGGAGAAAGGAGAGTTGCGGTTGTGCTGCTCCTCAGTGACGGCAGCCTGGCGCTCCTTGACCTTGGGGTCGTTGGTGCGCTTGGAGGAAGCACGAGCCTGGACAGACTTGGCGTTGACCTCGAGCTGCTCACGGACAGCAGCGGGTCCCTCAGTGACGGCCTTGGCAATCACAACAACTTCGTCAAGCTTCTGCACAGCAAAGCTGAACCAGTCGCGGACCTCAGGGTCCAGAGTCTTCTCGCTCTCGAGAGTGTGGGGAACGTGGAGGAGGGAGCTGGAGGTGGCAACGACGACACGCTCCTTGCCGAGCTTCTGGATGGCCAGCTCGACCTTCTCGATGGCAGCCTTGAGGTTGGTCTTCCAGATGTTACGACCGTCAACAACACCAGCAGACAGAATCTGCTGAGGGCCAAGGGCAGCAACAACAGCGTCGAGCTGCTCAGGGTTGCGGACGAGGTCAATGTGGATACCGTGGAGGCTCTGAAGGGCGGGGAAGACATCAAGGTTGTGGACAATGTCACCGAAGTAGGTGGCAAGGACCAGACGGGGAGCCTGGGCACCAAGGGCACCGAGCTTCTCGTAGGCAGGCTTGAAAGCAGCCTTGGACTTGGCGGGGAGGTCGAAGACGAGGACGGGCTCATCGATCTGAACCTCCTCGGCACCAGCCTCCTTGAGCTTCTGGAGCAGCTCAACGTAGACGGGGAGGAGCTCCTCAATCTTGGTGATGGGGTCCACGGACTGACCACGGTCAGCCTTGGCGAGGGTCAGGAAGGAGACAGGTCCCAGGATGACGGGGCGAGTGACAACGCCAGCCTCCTTGGCCTCGAGGAACTGAACGACAGGCTTGGGCTGCTCAGCCAGCTTGAAGGTCTGGTTGTCCTGGAGGGTGGGCTTGACGTAGTGGTAGTTGGAGTCAAACCACTTCACCATCTCCAGACTGGGGACATCAATGGCGGCCTGACCATCCTTGGCGGGCTTCTGAAGACCACGACCCATGGCGAAGTACTCGTCAAGGGGGTGCAGGTTGTACTTGCTGTAGCGCTCGGGGATGACCTATTGAAGATAGCATTAGCGAATGAATCAGATACATCAAGAGCGAGGATACATACACCGAAGAGCTGGATGTGGTCGAGGACCTGGTCGTAGAAGGCAAAGTCGTTGCTGGGGATAACATCAACGCCAGCATCCTTCTGGAGCTTCCAGTGCTCCAGACGGAGTCTCTTTCCCTCAGCCAAGAGCTCATCGCGAGAGATCTTGTCACCCCAGTAAGCCTCGGTGGCCTTCTTGAGGTCACGGAGCTTTCCCATACGAGGGAAACCCAAGACGGAGCTGCAGGAGATGCCATTAGCATTGGCCTTTCTTTTGCCAACAGACAGATAGACAGATGGTGAAAACTTACGATTGAACCATCTTGAAAGATATGTGTGTAGAAGTGAGGGAGAAAAAGAGTAGAGTTTAGTGGAGGGAAAATAGATGAAGAATTGGATAAAAAAAGAAGACAGAGAAGACAGTCAAGGACTATACAATAGTCTCTTGCTGAGAAAAAGGATGATGAGAGAAACAGGGGGGAGGGATGGAGAGAGAAAGAAGAGAAGAAAGAGAGGGAAGAAGAGGATGGAGGGGAGTTATTATAAGCAGACGGAGGAGGGGAGGGAGTGGGGCGAGGGGTTTGGGTTGATACCAAAAATACCACGGATACCAGACCAGTACCTGGAAACCTAACCGTGTTCCAGACTCCAGATCAGGCATACTTACATGTGCCTGTTTGGTAAGGTAAGATAGTCCCGCCTCTCAAGTGTATGTATACTGTAAGGAATGGAGAGGAGAGTTTTCGCCATTCTGTGACAATCTGCACTCATTCTGTGCGTGTCGCTCTCCTCTCCAATGCCTCCCCTCCCTCCTTCTCCAGCTATCTACACATGAGCCCCTTTCCCAGTTACCACTAAGTTCCTGACCCTCCGGACCCAAGCAAGACCAACGTCCTCCGGTTTTAGAGGTATGTGTCATCCTTGAAAAATTTAGTAACCAGTCCATTGGGAGGGGCCAGAACTAAACCCATCCCGAACATAGTGCTAAATGGCGTGATTAAATTCTGGATAAACGGGCCAGTCAGCGCCGTGGAAAAGTCCGGAGTATCCCTCGGACCACCTCTGCCTGCCTTCCGGGATCGGCCCCCATTAAGGTTCTGGCTGGTGGGTTGCCAGGCTGATACGAGCTGGTTAGCCACGCCCATTACCTACGCAGTTCCAAGTCTTCTACTGCTGCCCATACAGTCGAGACTGGCTTCTGCCCACGATGGAGCCGATTCGGACCTGCAAAATGGATCTGCGCTGAGACCCATTGGCCGCATCGGCTGACTTCCAGCGTTGCTGCACGAGGTGGCCACTAGGCCTATCAGCGTGGGCAATTACCCAAATCTGAGGTGAGATCCACCCATTCGCCGCTAGAGCTTGCCATAGTCCATGGGTCAAGATACGCAGTACGCAGCTAGAAGCTGACCTTACCGTCTACTAACTAGTTAGTCGATGGCTGTCGATAAATTGATTCATCTTTGATGGAAGGAGCCAGAATCACCCTTCCTCGCCCGAAACTCGGGATCCGTCTCACTTCACCGAGTACTACGATAGTATTCTACTAGTGACTCACTCGAAAGACAGCTCGGACTTTGTGTCGAGTCACAATGCTTGGGAGCGTGTTACCAGTTCTTGTTCTGAAGTACTAACTCGGCTTTTGAACATGATGTTCGGAAAACCTTTCGGGATGCGGAGTATCTTGCGTGCAGGTCCGGGGAAGCTCATCTCATCTGGCCGACGAACGGTCACCGCAGAGCATGCTATAGATACAGTTCCAATGCCCCCGTAGATCCAATGGCAACCACGATGCTCGCCCAGAGATCAATGTTCTGGTTGAAAACCCTAAAGCTTTATTGATGACGCAGCTGCTCCTTTCAGTGCAGTCGCAGCTTCCATTCCTGTATGTTGCATAAGCTCGAAGAAGGCAGTTGCACAAACATGCTCCGTCTGGACGGACTGCCCACCATAATGAATACAACAAATCTGTCCATTTATTTACTACGGCGTTATCGCTCACCTTGAGGCAATACTCCTGCCTCGATGGCGTTCTTCCTCATCTGTCCCCGTTTCAGAAAATACTGGAAAGGCTCAGACTCGAAAACAAGGCACTCTTACAAGTTAGATCCGGCTAAACCGTCACCAGATGGCGATTCAGATGGTAGGCCGCTCGAGTCCGCGCTCGACTGACAGCGGTTTTGCTGACCTTGCTAGGGCATTTCAAAGACAGAGAAGATGTCACACGCCCTGGTCATCCCAGACGCTCCTCCGGTGGCTTGCCCGATAGACTTCGTAGACGTTTCTCCCGAGAAGCCAGAGACCAGCGTGTAAAGCCAAGGAATGATCGCAGAAAGTCTGGCTCCCCTGCCTTTCCATTCTCTTCTAGATTTGCCAGTCCTAGGGAAAGAGTAGCCACTCCAGATGAGATTGGGAGCAGCTTCATGAGTGAAAGAGGATATGACAGCGACGCGCAGTTTATAAGCACTCCCAAGCAGGTTAGCCATACCAGAGACCATCCTTCTAATCCACGCATTCTTGAGGATGCTGCTGTCTCTCCTTTGAGGCGCGAGATGGCCCAGGGAATGCCATATGTGCAAGCCCATGGTCAAGACCTCGAAGACCTGGAGAGTGCACCATGTGCGAATCCTACTCTAAGGGAAGAATCGCAATCTGCTCTCCGTTCGAAAAGCCAGGCGTCTTGCATGACCCAATCTTCCCAGGTCTCCTCCATCTTCCGTGGCACAGATGATGGGAGCCGTCGAGTCAGGGTTGCAAGGCCTCAAAGAGGCATGGCGGGCAGTCCAGTTCAAGGCAAGATAAGAAATGGACTTGCCTATCCAAAACAACCAGGATACCGGCCTCCCCTTCGAGCGGCTTCGCCTGATCCTGGTATACATGGCTCGGGTTATTCGAGTCCAGTATCTCCGGTGCCATTCTCGTATACCACTTCTGCCGACTCTCTGGTTGGGCCATCGCAGATCTCGGTCAGGAAACGACGCCGGCAACCCCCCGTGGGCCCTATACCAGACAAATGCTCTGTTCATCTCGGTGACTCAAATATCCCGACGACCTTGGCGGCCCGCTCAACGTCTCCTCATATGCTATCTCCGAAACAATCATTCGATGAAAACCGGTGGGCCAGCAATACCGGGACGTGGAACGCACCCCAGCCCTTTCACGACTTCTCTGGGTTTGGAGCAGGAAAAGCACCAGATACTTACGCAACAGGGCCAAGACCTAGAGGTCCGGTGAACCAGGCGTCCTCGTGCTATTCTCAGAAGACCAGCCTGTCACCTACAGGTGATCCGGTCGGCTCTCTAGATAGACGGATCCAGGATCGGGCTATCACTATACAACCTCAAGAACCCAATGCTTCTTTTAGTTGTTCCCCTCGATCATTGGAGTTGTCCCGGGTGAATTCTCATTATGCTCCCATTGCAGACCATGATGCGGATAAAGCTGAAGCACAGAAAAGCAGATTTGCCGAGAGATTCGAGTCAGCCCGGTCACTCAGCTCTCCTGCACATGGCCATAACGACGCGGATGCGGACCTTGCATCGCCTCGCAAGGTGAGCGTTGGATGGATGTCGGGAGGCCGGCGACTCGGTTACGGATACGCTCTGGTTCCTGCAAATGACGGAGCCGATGAACCTCCAAAATTTCTCAATCACATTGGTTCCAGTGTTCCAGAAGCGACAGCTGTAGGTGTGAATCTTCGAAGTGGATTATCAAGGTCCTTTGAGAAGGAGACTATAGGACACAACAAAAAAGTCCCCTAGAGCCGGTAATCCCAGCTTCGAGCTATCGAGCGTTGTGAGTCGCATACGTCTTCGCAGCTTCTCTAGCGCGTTTAACGAAGGCTTGGGTGAACAGCTCAAATCCTCAGTGCTAGAGAAATTCTCCAAGCGAAAGAAGGAGCAGGTCGATCCGGTTGCAGACAATATTGCTCAGAATCCCTGGGACTTTTGCTCTTGGGTAGACCCAAACCAGCCTTCGAGCGATCAACAGAGTGGACAGAAAAGCTCGTCAGTCTCGACCAAAAGTACCGAGGGGCGGCCTTTGGGTAGATGGGCGACGTTGCGTCGTACAGGGACTTTGTTGACCAAGGGCCGCAGCGTGTCGGCGATTACGCGCGGACTTGAAGCCAACTTGACTGCGAGGATGACCAGTCCAGCCGGGCGATACCCTGTGGCACGAAGAAAGGAGGGCCGCGTCCTCAAGTTCAAGGTCCTCGACCGTAAAAATAGGGCTAATAGTGCCGATGATGACGTGCCTATTGTCTCCGCCGAAAACTTGCATGGGACAGCCGGCTCAGATGGTTTTCAGAACAAGGGGCAGGAACACGACCAACAGACTGTTCAGACAGGCACTCACAGGACGAAAAGGGAGCGGCATAATTCTTCTGACAAGACCGGTTCGGGGTCGATCACAGATTATTGGAAAAGCACCTACCAGGACTGCCAAGAAATGCTTGGGTACTAGGCCTGTGCTTTGGTCGTTTATATATCTTTGATGCCGTCGGAGTACACTCAGCATTGGCAATCTCCTACAACTACAACGCCATTAATGTAACATAACCTGATGCATCAGGCTGCTTCTTCACTTCTGGGAATCCAACTTTTACTACTGAACAGTCAACATGCCGACGATTATATCGGTAACCGACTATCGTCCCCGGGATTAAGGACCACTGTACCAACCAAAGGATGGGAAAACATTAATGTTGAATGTATTACATCGGTAAAGTAAATGCATTAAAGCCAGTGATTATCAAGGCCAAAGCTTCATGTAGTCGTACATAGGTATATCTAAACACCAAGAACGCCGCCCATTCTCCAACGCCCATAACATCAATCCTCTTTTACTTCCTTTGCCGCTTCGTACTCTTATCACTAGCATTGCTCAGAACACTAGCAGAGCGTTTATGCGAAGTCACATCTCCCTCTTCACCAGCAGCACCACCTTCTGCCTTCTCTCCCGATTTATCTGTTGCACCCTTCTCCTGCCCCTCCGCATCCCCAGCACCCGCAGCCTCCTCCTCCTCCTCCGCCGCCGCCGCAGGAAGTGGCTGATCCTCCTGCTGCTCCGATTTGACCTCAGGCTTACTATCCTTCTCTAGCGCCTCCTTCGCCTTCTTCTCACGTTCCTCCTTCGCAGCCTCCAAAACCCGAATCTCACTCTCCACCTTCTCCGACACCTTCCGCGCCTCCAGCAGCAGATTCACCGAATGAATCAGCTTCTCAAAATCCTTGCAGACACGCTCCGTCGGCATGACAAGCCGCAGCGGCACCTCCAGTTCCGCCAGCGCAGCAGCGAGTTTCTGCGTCTGCACATTCGATTTCGCCTGTGTGAGCTTCTGCGCGCGGTCACTGCGGAATTGCACGCCCGGCGCCAGTCGGTCGTGGTGCTGCACGCCGTATTTGGCTTCTTCGGCGGGTGTGAGGGTCCGAACGGCTTGTTGTTGCGCTTCTTTGTTCGCTGCTGCGGCTGCGGCTGCGGCTGCCGCGGCGGCCTTTTTGTTGGTTGGGGCGGCGGCGGGCGTCGCGTTGGGGGTGTCGGCGCGGCTGTCGCGGGCGCTGCTGGGGGCGTTGGGGGCCGGGGTTGCGCCGGCGGGGCTGGGAGCGGCGCCGCCTTCGGGGCCCAGGATGGAGCGGCGTTTCTTGCTCTTGTCGGCTTGGAGGAGGGTTTGGAGGAGTTGCGAGAGGCCTTGGCTGGATTGGTACATGGTTGTGTTGCCGACGCTGATAGGGACTTCAAGGCGGGAGTAGAGTTCGCGACGTTCCGTGATGAAATCTTGCTCGTTGGCGGTGATGCGTTTGAGTTCTTCGAGGAGGACGCTTTCTTCGCGGACTTCGTCGGCTGTGCGGTTGAGTTGGAGGGCGGCGAGTTCTTTGCGGGAGCGTTCACGGTCGGCGTCGAATTTGAGCATCTTTTCGTGCAGTTCGAATTCGGCTTCCGACATCTCGGAGGGCGGGTGCTCGAGCGCGAGCATGCTCGCGGCGATGAAGTAGTAGCGCGATTTCATCTGCTCCATGGTTCGGTATTGCTTTGCGGGGACGAGGGCGCTGGCGTTGTTGCTGTCGCCATCGACGGAGTGCGGTTGATAGTCGTAGCGATCGGCGATTACGACCCAGCGGAGATCGTATTCTTCGACTAGGTCCATGAGGTAGTCGGTTTCCTGGCGCGTCCAGTCGTCGTTCTTGAGATGGCGATTGTATTCCTCGTCTGTGTAGCGGTTGGGTACGCGGGCTTTGATGTTGTATTTGGCGAATAGGGAGTCTTGCTGCGGCACGTTATCGGAGGTTGAGGCATCGGCGTTGTCCTCTTTCTCGTCCACGTCCATCTCGGAGCCCTCCAGCGCGGGGACCTTGGCGGATTCATGCTGGCGTTGCCAGTGGCGGAGAACGAGGCCATCGGAGCGGGCGCTGTTTATGAAGGGGGTCATGCGCCTGATGGAGTCAGTGTTTGATATCGGAGAGCAGTTGATATGGTGATGTGTGCGTACCATGGCTGTACGCGCTTTTTGCTCGTCCATTTCGGACGTCCCTTGTATCGGTTCTCGTTGATGGCGATCGGAGGCGCTCGTTCGCCTAGCAGAGCATAGAGCTCACGGGTGATACCCTCTAGCGATGGGAATGTGTCAGATTTAATTTTAGGTGAGTAAGGGAACTAAGAGAAGCCCACCTGGACGCTTCTCGACGACCTTCTGTTTCTTATGAGGTCGGGGCTGGCCCTCCGCGGGCAGATCCAGCATGTCGCGAACATCGGCGGCGGCCATGGCGGAGGCACCTGAGGGGGTTTCCGGGCTGAGCGATTTCCAAGTGTAACGAGACGAAATGTATTTGATATTTCGATGAAATCAACAGCAATATAGCAATGCAGCAATGAGAATGATCGAGGAGCAAGAGAGGAAGAGGGGAGGAGATGGAAGGGAAAGATGAAAGGCGGAGAAGCAAAAGCCATGAGAATTCGCGCCAAGACGGGATCCGGCCAGATCGAGGCAATCGCTTCATCGCCAACTGTTCTCATCATCTCCCTCCCTCTGCTGTCTCTTCCCCCCTCCGCCAATTTCTCCCATTCAATCGCATCATGGCTCCGGTCAGATCCTCCGCCTCATGGCTGTCCTCTGTGATGGCCGTGTGTGCCATCCTGTGTCTCTCGGTGCCCGCCAACGCCCTCTACTTCTACATGGACGGCCGCCAAACAAAGTGCTTCTTTGAGGAGCTCCCTAAAGATACCCTGGTTGTCGGTATGCTTCTCACCACCTGCTCCCCCAATTTATTTACCACTTAATTCTAATACGATGTGGGAATAATAAAGGTACCTACTCCACCGCCGTGATCAACCAGCAATCCAACACCTACAATGTGGACCCTAACCTTAAGATGCTCGTCACCGTCGACGAGATCTTCGACAACGACCACCGCGTTGTCTCCAAGCGTGACAGCCACTCCGGACGCTTTACCTTCTCCGCTGCCGACGCCGGCCTGCACAAGATCTGCGTGACCCCCGAGACCAACGCCGCAACTGGCGGTGGCTGGCTGTCGGGCGCCCCGTCCGGTGCGGTCCAGGTCACTCTGGACATGGCTATCGGTGAAACGAGCAAGATTGAGACGGAAGACAAGGACAAGATGCAGGATATTGTGCAGAAGGTGAAGGATCTGAACGGCCGGTTGCAGGATATTCGTAGGGAGCAGGTGTTCCAGCGGGTATGTTTTCCACCACGGGGATGCCATAGGCAGGATCTTTAGTGACTTGACTAACAATCTGTTTAAACAGGAACGTGAAGCTGAATTCCGTGACCAGTCCGAGGCCACCAACTCCCGCGTGGTTCGGTGGACTCTCATCCAGCTGGCTGTGCTGTCGGTGGCATGTGCTTGGCAGCTTTCGCATCTGCGGTCGTTCTTCATCAAGCAGAAGTTGACATAAACGGGGAGACTTCACTTTTCTTTTCTTTTCTTTTTTGTTCGAGATGGGAGGGAGTGCACGTTGGAGAAAATAGGCCAAATGGAATGAGTGAGAGGTACCTGGTTGTACTTACAAATAAACTACTACCTAGCTAGCTATGATCGGTTGTTTAGCGATTATTATTTCTCTATTGTGTGAGTTAGATGAGTGAATGTAAAATGCATGTATGTGGTTCTTTGATGAGGGTTTAGTGAACTCACTTGTGGTATATACTACTGAGGCAGTACGATTTCTGCTGCTACTGCTCCGAGGAAACCTTGTGATTTCTCTTTCACCTCCCCTGTCTCTACCGTTCTGCCGACATATATTTTCTGGATGCACAATATAGAGACAACCGGTAATGTAGTGCCAGGTATTTCTGCATTCGGATTTCTCACTATAGGGAATCCACGGCTGTCAAGGAGTTTCCAAGCATCACAATAGCCACAAAGGATGCGACAGTAGCTGGAAAGACTCTTGATACAACCACATCAGCTAGATGGACTAACAAGATCTACTGATTCAACATGGTACATATGTTGGTAGCGACTCTTCTAGCTCCTCGCTGGTATTAACCAAGCTCTGAGGGCTTACTATTTCATCAGTTATAGTTTCCCCCACCAGCAAAGCCATAACTGCCATACCCATAGTACCTCATGTATGCCTGATCTCTCCCCCAACTGTCACAAGCCACGCGAAAGCAACAACCGGCTCTCCTCGGTCATTGTCGAAGGCATGTTTCCAGATTGACAGTTGATATTCTTGGGAATATCGCTACTAATGACTGCTGTTGATGAACCTAACAAGCAATATACCTGGCAACCTGCATTTTTCTTCACATTTCTCCTTGTTCCAAATGATTTTATGGCTGCCCCCAAAGCCTGGGAGCAAAAGAAGACACACAGCACCAAAAACATAGAGTTTGTGATTATGCTCAATCTCCCACAGCAGTTCAAAACGATCAACCAACTCTGCCTCTTTCATGTCGCTATCCGATTTATCAAGTTGGACGAAACGTGCGCGTTTCCATCTTTGCCCCCAGTCATCATTTGATCATAAAGGATGCAGAAGGTCGCTCGTAAATACATCAGCACTAAAAAATTATTCCTCTAACATTAATGCGGCTGCTCCCTGCAGAAGAAACAGCGCCCATGCTGTGGTACCAGATCCAATCAAGATTCAATGGCAGACAACAGAAAAGAAAGACAAAATGAGGTATAAAGCGGGGGGTGGGAATCAATAACTGAAAAGACCGGAGTATGTATCTATGTCATGTATTCATCGTCGAGTCGTCGGGTTGTCTTGCGGCAGGGGTCGTGGCATCACTGCAAAACCCTAGGATCAATCGCTCGAGATCCGAGAGCTTGTACGGCTTGGTCATATAGCCCTTCATGCCCACTTTGGAGGCGCGACTGAGTGCCTCGTCGGTGACATCGGCGCTTACGGCAAGAACCGTCGGCGCCACGGGCTGATGGGCTGCAGGTGTCCCTAAGGGAGGCGGATGCTGCTGCTCTGGCCGACAATTAGGGGGGATTTGACCGTGGTATTCATCTATTAGCTGGAGGATTTTGGACGTGGCTTCGTATCCGTCCATTTCTGGCATCCACAGGTCCATCAACACAACATCCACCGGTTTCATCTTCTTGCGATGATTAGGCGGATTGGGGATCGGAAACCCATCTGTTGTGCTCTCGAGCTTGGGAGAGGGGCCATCTGCTGATTGTTGGGCGACCAGAACCTCCTGCATGATGCGGACCGCCTCCTTTCCATTACAAGCTTCGTAGATGTCGCTATAGCCAAGGCGCTTCAGCATATGAACCAACACACGCCGATTGATCTTGTTGTCCTCAGCGACGAGGAAAGTGAGCGGATGCTTTTCCCCCAGCTTACTGTCATGAGTGTCACCATTGATGTGACGTGGCATTGACTTGCAATGGGGAACCGAGCGCGCAGGGGTCAACGTTACGGACGATTCCTCAGTTAAGCTAGGTGATGGTTGCTGAATCGGCTGACTCGGTGTTCGCAGCGCGGGCGACAGCAACGACGATTCCACTGTCGAGGTGCTCGCACTGGTCATGCGTGAAGGATCGCAGAGCTGCGGTGGTGTTAAAAGCTTGTTCGGAGGAGTTAATGTCGGATCGGGCTGGTTGGCCGGAATCCTGATCTCAAACTCGGAGCCATGGTCGGGACCGCTGGTGCAGGAGCGAACGCATGTGAGGTCGCCGCCCATCTTCCTGGCCAGACCCTTGGCTACAAGGAGACCCAGTCCTAGCCCATCCTTACTCCGGGTGGTGGTGTTGTCCTCGCGAGCAAACGGTTTGAAGAGTTTAGGCAAGAATGCTTCCGGAATGCCCGGTCCAGTGTCCTTCACAGCGATCAGGACATCGTTGGTCTTGCGGCCAACGGTGGCACACACGGTTATCACACCGCTATTGGTGAACTTGACCGCATTGAGGAAAACGCACGAAATCAACTTGGCCAGGTCGCGATCATCTACAAATAGTGTGTCCGGTAGCGCGGGATCGACCGACCAATTAATAGTTTTGGAAAAGACTTCACCGTTTGATGAGCGTGACCGGATCTCAATCTTCTCTCCCGTGTCGGTCGCATTGCTCACAGCAAAGTCAGGCCGACCACCAACATGCAAGGATTCATTGATGACTAGACGGAGTAGATCGCGAAGCTTGGTAAACCTCAGTGCAGGGACGACATTGACGTTGATGCCTTCCAACAAGAGATGCGGTGCCGAGCGCCGGACCGCCAGCGATGGTCGAGGATTCACCATGTTGGCCATGACTGCTTCTATCTGATGTGCAGGGGCGGCTTTCATCAGTTGTTCGCTTTCGTGGACAGCATTTTTGACTTCCTCGCTACGAGGAGAAAGTCCCTTCGGCGAGACGACGCGCGGGACCTTCTGCTTTGGCGTTGTGCCGACATTCCATTCTGGCGGGTTACTCCGTCGCCGTTTGTACGGATTGACTGTGATGTTACTTCCTTCAACGAAGACACTTGGCCGGCTGTCGCATGTGCTTATTGGAGTCTGAACCGGCCCGCCAAAACAATCATCTCTTTCGAGCTGAGGAGTCTTGGGGACTTGCATGTTCAGGTCGTAGGCATGGACCACGTTGTCTGCTGCTTCGACCGCCCGTCTTGCACTATCTGTAAAGATGGATGTGAGGTTAGCATCTAAAAGAAGAATCCAAGAAGGGAGAATACGAACCCTGAACCATTTCGATACTCTCCTTCAGGGTTCGAAAAACGAACCCCGCCTTTGGAGATGGCTTGTCCTGGATAGCTTCGCGAACCGTGGCATGCATGACATCCAGCATTCCGACAACACCCTGCATCGGCGTGCGGAGTTCGTGAGACAAACTCCGGGCATAAGGCTTCAATGGGTGAGAGGCAAAGTCGGCCAATCCATGAGTGATGCTGATGTGTGCATCCTCGACAATCGCGTGGCTGGCAGACACACTTCTAGTCTTGCTGTTGCTCGGCTGCTGTGTGTTTACCGCTTCAAGATCGTCACGAATGTGCTGAACCACCAGATCTTCCAAAGAATACAGTATCATTTCGAGGAACGACCACGACAGGTTGCGCTTTTTCAATCCGGACTCCGACCACATCAGACCAAGGTATGAGAGACATTTCGTTTCCGAGAACAGTGGGACGGCGAGATAGCCTTCTGCGGCGAACGGCAGCTGATCTGGATCGAACGATATGTAGGAGCCCAAATCCTCCGGGATCAAACAGGGCTTCTCGTGGTCCATATGGGACAGAGGATTACCGCCAGCAAAGTATCTGTGGCGATGCATGCCTGCAGTTTCGTATCCGTCATTGTAATAGAACGCAGTGCCGAATAAATAAGGCTTGTGGCCTCGTATTTCATTGACCGACTCGTCCTCCCGGGCCTTGCGAGCAACAAACACATACTGAGCATCACAAATCGAGCTGATCTTCTCCATAAGATGGTTCCAAAACTTTTCCGATCTGAGGGTTCGAAGTTCCTGCTTCAATTTCACCAGCCGGTCAATTGCGACATTCTGGGGCGCTCCGATATATCTGCGACCAGACGAGTCGGCCTGCGCATCGTCCTCGCGCAACGTAGATGCGGACGCATCACCAGGAAGAACCTGGGATTTGCACGGAAGTAACGACATAGTTGGGCCGGATGCAAAGGATTTAGACCATTCTGACTCCGCGGAATCGGGCATGATGTGCCGAATGGTTGGTGCTCTGCAGCGTCCTCGATTTTGTTGTTGAAGACCGAATCTAATGTGGAGATATAGCGCTGGATGATAATATGGGAGGTCGCCAGGTTACTGAGGGGGATTGATAAGATATCAATGAATCAAGACCCAGATTGTTGGAAGGGGCACAGCGCATGGCTTTCGGTCTGTATGGTCAGTCAAACAGGAGCCCCGTTAGCTATATTCATGCAAGCAGGGTGAGTAGTAGGGATAGAAGGAGGCTACCAAGCACAATGCCCGTCCTAGATGGCTCTGGCTCTTCAATACATACATCACTTTGGGATCGATAGAAAAGATGAAGCCCACGCTGAGCTGCACCGCGGGGGATGCTCTGCAAAAGAGCAGGCACCGGTCTTGCAAATAATTTTATCCTCCGATAGGATCAGGATAATC
>NT_166539.1:467837-673301 GCF_000002855.4 Aspergillus niger
TGGCAAGTTTTGGGCCTCCCCTTCAGCAGGCTCTCGCTTGCTTTCAAGACTCACTGTTCCGGCTCTGCGTACAAAAGGTTCTGGGGAATCCAAAGTCCAGGATGACTGAAGGATCACACAAATGGGGAAAACAGGGGATTCAAGGTTGCGATCGGCCGGGGGGGAGGTCAGCACCGGTTTGAACCCCGTGGCTATCTCTGCATGCCTGCCTACTAAACTTGCACTACTGCACTTGCTAAGGATAAATTCACACTTGCTCCGGGACAAATTTCCCAGTTTCAGCACTCGTGGGTTGCACATGGTACCTAGTAGTATCAGGGACGAGTCATCGGCCAACAGTTGGGAAGGATCCATGGATGAAGATGCCCGCAAGACTCCTTCGTCTAATGAGTGACGACCGTCAACACTGTCACCACGTCTTCTCACTGGCTCTTGTTCGTCACGGGAGACCTCCCGACCCAGACTCTTACTCGTTCGCATCCGACCATTTCCTACGACTTGCTGCATCATAACTTCATCCTGCAATCATCCTAACCAACTAACCTTTTCCTTCTCCCCATCAGCTGGCTTCCCAGTCAATAGCTACTTCGTCCCCAGATATGCACGGACGGCGAGGTCTCGACCGGGGTGGCAGATGCCATTATGCAACTGTGCCATCCGAGCATTCACATTGTACGTATGAGGTCTCCACTGTACCGGAAGGGTTACGAATCTACGGGCCGGGTAACCCACGGCATAAAACTTCCTTAAAAAGCGTACAGCAGCCATCCCCGTCACGCGGCCCTTTGTGGGATATTAGAAAGTTGCACCAAGTAAAAGGCCTCGAAGCACCGAATCGAATCAAGGTATTGGTCCTGGGCGGCGTGCTTTGCAGCACGCGAGGGTGTGAAGACTGATCTGCCGCTGGTATGTAGATGCCTACTACCTGCGTAATAAGCGGAAGATACCATACCTTCTTAATTGTGATGAAAGCTACGTCGTATTACTCAAGCCCATTATAATTATTAATCGAACGACGGGCCAAGCATTAAAGGTAAGAGCCGATGGATGTGGACGCATGGTAGTTCGTACCCTTAACTCGGCCTATCGTGCATTAGGCGGCAGGTCTAGACCCCAAGTATGGATATCCAGGGCTTGATCATAGTTCATAATACTCATTTTCTGTTTGGCCAATCTCTATCGACAGCACGTATCTTTGAGTCGAGATCTCCGGCGCCAGAGACTGCTATCAACAGCAAGATTCCATGTTGAGGGACGTAAATTAAAACAGACGAACGGCGTGACATTAGAAAACAATTATACTCCAGAGAATGCCATCTAATCTTGCCTTCCCTTCAGTAGACGCTTGGTCACCTTGTCCTTTTCTATGATATACACCTGTGCACCCCAACCGGAAAGGGCGTCTCGATCGACGGCGCTGAGCAAGGCTTGCGAGATGGTCTCGAACAGGTCCTCGGGGGACTACATCAGAATGTTAGTACAGACTCGATACATCACCATCTTCAGTTATTTTTTTTTCTCCAAAAGGGAGTAGTCTTACCAAGTCCGGCTCCCACAGACCCTCGCAGGTACCAAACAGCTGCTCACTGGCAGTTCCGCTAACAATGAAGTCCTTCGCAAAATCGATACACCCGATACTGTCAAATCCGCAGATGAAAGGCTTCCCCGTTGTGCTGTTGATTCCGGCAATGACGGGGCTGACGAAGAAAGGACCGAACCGTTTCTCGTATAACGACGAACTGACCAGGTTGGCGAGAGTCTGGGGGGCAATGTTCCGTTCCTCGCGGAGGCGGTACATGTTGACCTTGTACCGGAAAAGGTCGGACACAGTCGACACGTCGGTGGCCAGGCCGGTCAGACCGAGGAAGGTGGAGGGGCCGTAGTTGAAGATCTTGGGGAAGTTGTTGGAGACAGTCAGGGCCTGCATACCCAACCGGAGATCACAGGCGATTGCGACGCAGTCCTTGCCCACCATGGCGACGCAGGCACCGCCATCTGTTCATCCGAGAGTTAATAGTCATGATGGTAAGCTGTGCGAAGCTAGTACATACTGATATCGAAAGGGGAACTCTGTGGAGGAGGTCTGTCAGCTAGGTTGGTTCGAGGGAGAGGTGAGGGTCACGCAGCACACATACCATGGTTGAGAAAGAATTGCACGACTAGAAGCTCAGAATAGGATCGAATATGAATTTCCGGGTCGAGTTCCAAGAGCTAAGGGGGGATGTGAGCGTGTAGAGGGAGGGTTGAGGCGATGGGAGATGGAAGATGGGCGGAGGATGGATGGATGGAGGAGTGATTGAAGCTCTGCCAGCAACGCGTGGAGCCGCCGAGCTTCTGCCGATGACGCTTGCGCCCGCTGCCTACAATCAATTCCCTCCGCCTTGAACAACCATTCCCCCTCACCCTCCCCATCTCCTTCTCTCTCTCTACTGGCCTAGACTTTGATTAGTGGAATCCAAATAGATAAGCCGGTTACACAGTCGCTTACTGCTGCAGAAAAAAAGGTAGTCGACGGCTTTTCTCTCTGTCCTATCTTGAACCTCATCTTCCCCGCCCCGCAACGTCAAACTCTCTCAAATCATGAGCTCTCATGTCGTGGTTCTTGATGCAACAGCCCGACGAGCTACTATCAAGACGACACCTGGGAAACATCTAACTGATGTTTTACACGAAGCGTGTACAAAGCTAGGTGTGGATGCCAGCCAATATGGACTAAAGTAAGGTTCGACTATGCCCATCCTACGAAGTTCACAAGACTGACGGCTTTTGTCAAGATACAAAGGTAAAGAGCTCGATCTTTCACTGGTATTTCGCCTCTCTGGGCTCACCTCCGGCGCAAAGCTGGAGTTGGTTCAGCTCTCCCGTTCGCCCTCCGTCGTCACCGTCGCTCTACAACTGCCCGAATCTGAAGCACGAGGGGGGCCCCCAAACAGACGACTTTTGGATAAATTCCCCAGCACGACAACGATATGGCTAGTATTGCGCAAATTCGAGGCTGGAGTTGCTGGAGGTGCTCCGACCCGGAATATAACTGGAAGGGGTGTCCCTAGTGGCAATGAAGGCGCAGGGAGACTGTACTACGAAACTCCGGTCGTCCAGATTATGGAACGGGAACTCTCCTCGTTCACTGATCTGCAGAAATCTTTGGCACAGCTGGGATTCAACAACGGAAATGTGCTGCTGAGGCTGAGCTTTCGTCGTACAGAGGAACCTTTGGAGGAGGCTATGGTCAAGATTCAGGAGTACTTCAAACCGTTCGACGACGCGACCCCCAAGGCCGAAGAACCGCCTGCACCTACAGAGCAACCACCACAGGCCGATGCATCCAACAAACAAGAGGGGGCACAGCAACAGCCCGCATCTACTTCCGAGGCACCTTCTACCGCGGAACAAACCCCGCCAACTGCTCCTACATCCAATGCGCCTGCTGCAGAGCCCACCGAAGTACCAGCTGGGTTCTCTCGACCCATAACCGTATTCTCTCCCCCTTCCAACACTACACCACAGTCCGCACAAACGAACTACAACGAGACCGACTACATCCCATCCATCGAACACGCACAAGCACATCAGCGACGACTTAATGCAACCTCCCGACCCCAACGCCTTCCCACGGACGCCGAAATCGCCGCCAAAGCAGCCGCAGAAGAGGAACGGCTCGCCGCAGTCACTCAAGTAGACGTCAAGGTGCGTCTACCAGACCAAAGCCAAGTCGTGGCCAAGTTCGGACAAGAAGACACGGCCAAATCACTCTACGACTTTGTCCGAAACTGTCTTGCCGCGCCATTCGCCAGCGAGAAATTTATCATCACGTCCTCCCTCCCCAAGACATCTAGCGGAGGACAACCGGGGAGACATATCCAAAACGTCGTTCCCGACTCAGACCAACAGCTGCTGATCAAGGATCTAGCCATGATCGGTCGTGTGCTAGTCAACTTCACTTGGGATGCGAACGCATCCCCTGCCGCCCGGCAAAGCCGGGAACTCTTGAAACCCGAACTACGGACACGCGCGCAGGAACTCAAGGTTGAACAGCCCAAGGACGTAACAGATAACTCGGAAGTGAGCAGGCCGAAGCCGACAAGCACCGGGGATGAAACTCGCGGCGAGAAGCGGAAGCCAGGCGGCATGCCCAAATGGTTGAAACTACCAGGCAAGAAATGAAAGATATAGTAGCAGATAGATAGTGAATAGTTATGATTGATGCCAACAATAACCTAAACCCCTATGGGAGTACACAGATGATAGTCTTATAGCTGTCTAGTACTAACTAATAGTTCCGTACGTTCCTCTATGGATAGATAGTGAAGGTCCTTACGGCGTTTATCCGTCCCACTCGACTAATAGAGCAGGAGAAATTTACTAAGAGCAGAACATCATCAAAACAAACCAACTCGAAACAAAAGATCCCAATAGTGCAGTGGTATTGTATTAAACTCCGTTTTTTCTAAACCTTTCTCATTTCAGTCCTTTGTTGCCTATTACCATTTCCATCATCTCAGACTTCCCCAAGTCCTCAAGACAAACCAATGAATCTCGTGAAAGGGCCTGGGGCTGAAGTAGATCAAGTCAAGCGCCCCTACCAGCCAATCCCTCACACCATAGCCCAGGATAAATAACAACAATGATGAGGAGGTTGTGTAGATCAACCGACCCACGCATTGCGCCCAAAGGGCTATTTTACAACTCGGAGGAAGAGAAGAATGTATTGAAACATGGTTTTTGTTTCTCACTTTCACTTTCATTTCATTTTTTGAGGTTGGGTGTGGGATGTTTTCGTTATCTCATTCTTGGCTAATAGGAGAGAGAGAAAACTGGAAACAGGAGATATTTGGAGAGAGAAATGGAAAGTTTAGTGAGCGCCAGTGCGGCGGGCCTCGGCGATGACCCGCTGCATGTCCTCGACCTTTCTCTTGCCACGGCCGAAGGTACCGAGCTGTGTAGAGAAAAAAGATATGTTAGCAGGTGGTTTTGAGTTGTGAAGAGCCGGAGGGGTATGTGGCGGTGGTTCAAATTGCTTGCTTGTTTGCTTGGGTGCTCGATGGTCCTGTCGTTGGTACTTTGCTTGCTTCGTTGGTTTGAGTTGTCGTCTCCGGATGGCATTCATGATCCTTTGGTGATGGATGGATTGTCGAATGATTGTGTTCTCTTCTCTGAGACATAAACCGGTCATGACGCTCATGAGGTCGTACTTATCGATCAAGCGTAATCGTAGTGATGTCGAAGAACACGATGCAGATAGACAACGGACCGGAGCCAAGCAGACAACCGAACGAGCGAGCAAGCGGACAAGCAAACAATCGAACCTCCCAACCATATCCTTCCCCCGAATAGTAAAGGCACTGGCAAACGTACTCTCTTCTTGGCGAGCTTACGAGCGCGCTTGTCCTGAGTGTTTCTCAGGAGTTCGATGATACGACGCTCATAGGGGGCAAGACCGACAACCTCGCGGGCGATCTCACGAACGAAGGCCGTGCGGCGGGAAGACTGGCCCTTGGTACGGCTGATCCGGGTCTTGGGGGTGTTGAGGGGGGTGGTTTTCTGCAAGTTATCAAAGACATGTTAGTCCGGTTGTCCTTGATTTTCATTCTGTCTTTCAATTGCGAAATTCTCCATGATTGGAGATATCAAAGCAGCATGTCCCGATTTGATCCAGCCGAGTCGGACAATTTCAGTTCCCAGTTCCCAATCTCATCCATGTCGAATGAAACAAGCAAGAATCGTCGGGCAGTTGTAAAAGAATCCTTCCTCCGCATTGCAGACAAAAAGACCCTTCTCCCGACATATCATCCTTCAATTCCACCCAATTTTCCGGCATTTTCCTCATTTCTTCCCATCCAAGTTGTGCCTTTCCGTAATCCGCTCACATGCTTGAAATCTCGACGACTCGACCGGACCAAATCTTTCCACGCGCAAAGACAAAACGGGACACTAAAAACAAGCTTCAAGACAGGGGACAACGTACGTGGCCCTTGTTCAGACCGACCACGATTCCGGAACGTTCTTGCGCCATCACGACGGTTGGGACGACTGCGGGTTGGCGACGACGGAGGTTGCTGCTGGGAGTTGTCGAGTCGAGGGGCGTCGGTGCGGATGGAATCGCGATAGACTTTGCTGGGTTTTGGTTGGCCGTTGCGGCAGTGCGTAGCGAGCACTAGGGCTTAGGGTTTGACTGCCCGTCTTTGTCATGTGTTACGGCCTGAGGTGTCTACTAGCCAACACTACTTTAGGTTTAGCTCGCTTTATGGATTATATGGGGATTTCAGATCAAATGCGGAGTTTCCATCTATTTACTAGTTATCGAGATCTCAGTCGAAAGCTTTTATGCTCAATTCACCATCTCTCGTTCTCATACATAACTCACTCTATATAACACAACCCAACTTTTATGCGTATTCTTTCACATCCCGCCCCGACTCAATATCCACTTCCACCTGCACAGTCTTCAGAATCCCATCCCTCGGTGGTGGTGGTGGTGGTGGTGGTGGTGGTTTACAGCCGTCCTCCACTTGGAGCCCATCGATATTAGAGTGGAACCCCCTCTCTCCATCTCCCTCCGCCGTGCCTGCTGTAGTCATAAAGAATGTTCCGTGAAATTGCCCGATCTCCCCCATCTCCCAGTCCGACCCGGGCCGCACCAGTTCGGATCTGCTTGGTTCGAAAACTGGATGCCAGGAAAGGTGCGAAACAGACTGTCGGGTCCCAGATCCGTTACCTGTGCTCGGTAACTTCCTTCTAAACGTAGTAAGACTTGGTGTACTTATGCTCCTGACGAGTGTCTTGGCTTTCTGGGAGGTATATCTGTAGAAGCTTGGAAGGGCTGGTAAGCTACTGGCGATGATTCCCGAGGTTATTTCCGCCGTCCTGGTAGGATATGGTTAGTTGTATAAGTCAGTTTCTATAGAGGGACCATTTGGATAGGGAAGCGGGGTTCATCGCCTACGTCCATAAAAGCTCAGGAAACGCATCGTAGGTATTATCCGTGGAGTTGCGGTTTCTGACGCTCCAACGCAGACGCATCACGCTGGCGATACAACCACTATATTGTCCGTTGCAATTAGCGCTATTTACTTGTCTCCCAAGAACATCATGGATCAATTCAGGCTGGCAGACTCACAAAATGCCAGCTGCAAATATAGTTGTAATGCCTACTTTCGTCCGTAAAGCGATCTGCAACCGCCAGACACACCTGATAGGCATCAGCAGCATCATGATATCCGAGACAACGTTCACAATAGACGTCACAAGGACAGGTATGTCAGCATCAATGCAACGACCGGGAACGGTTTTGTCCCAGATTCTTGCTCTTGGCGTACATTCGAAAATCTTCACGATAGTATCCGCCAAGTAGAAGAAAAAGTTCAGCCCCATCAGAATCTGTATGAACCCCCATTGGTTACACTTGGGAGATGGTGCGAATACGCGCAAGTAGAGAAGGAAAATAGAAAGCTTGGTTAGAAATATCAAGGGTCCATAGAGAACCTGCGATGCATTTATCAGCTAGATCGCTCCGTCAGCAGCTGTCGTCGATGTGCCTAATTAGAGTGAACGGGGTCATCTTGTACTTTGGCGAAGTCATGCAGATCATGGGGGTCGACCTCCCATTGATGGACACCGTTTCCATGTCTGTCCGCCTCGAAGGAGATTCCAACAAAACCTAACAGTCCAAACTAGTAGGAATGTCCGTATGAGTGTATGGGACGGCAAGCAGGAGTCGAATTCATACCCAAGCCAGACAGCAGGTCCCTAGAAAACAGCTCAGGTCAGCTCAGCGCTTCACTAACGAGTCCAACACAAATATCTCACGTACAATCTTCCCAACCAGGCGCCTTCGTAATATAAATTTTCGAATACAACCGCATGGCAACAAAGCCAGTACTCACGACAAGACACACCGTCTGAGTTACTACATTCCAAGGCTGATGCGAGTACCGGTAGTCATAAGAGGGTGAAGGAGAGCTTCCATGCAAATAGAACTCGGCCATGGCATTGTTCATCAGACAAAGTGAAAGAGCTACATCAGCAACAATCCCAATAACTAGACCTATCAGGCCGACAACCGGAGTTTATAACCCTGGTTCAATTCGTGGCCCCAAGGCGGCAAAAGTGACACATTCTAGGGTGTAACTAGTTCTTGCAAGACCCTGTCCTTGCTGGCCATGAAGATCAAACGCTGGCCCCAAACGAAGATGGAAACCTTTTCCCCTGGAAAGAAGGCGCCACAACCTGCCGGGGAACTCGTGTGTGGTACAAGTCTGGGAGGGCCGTGGAAGTGCCGACGACAATGGTTCGGGGAAATTACGCTGCAATGCTAGTGTGACCCTCTCTTTGCTCGTCAAGCTTACCCTGGTGCTTCATCGTCACGAGCACTGGCAGGTTCGAATCGCTAGTCTCATCTACGATGTTTCTGACCCAAGGGCATGGGTTACGTAGGACAGTCATGCATGTCGAATCAAAATGAAATACCGAATCCTCGTAGCAGAGAGATCAACATTCCCACATACAGGTCTCGTGAACGCTTTTCTAACTCCAAGGTCACGTCTGTCTTACATGCCGATTTCTGCCAATGGTGCTTCTTGGGTCTAACTGTACAACAGAAGTGGGAAGCATCCTGAAACCGAAATATCAGACTGCTCCGGATGGTAGCAACCGCCAATCTGGGTACGGATGTCACACGTCGAGAAAAGTATTAGTGGATAGATTGTATTGTTATGAGCAAACTTGGCTAAGGATGGATTGTCTAATTCACATGATTGCTTCAATGCATGCTGCCTTCGCTGAGTTCTACATAGACACGGCGAACACCCCACCAAGACCTTCTTCCCAGCTCTCCATCAGCTCACCACAGAACACCTCCAAAGCAGCCGTATCCAGAGTCTTGTCCAACTCGGTACGAAGCTGGGAGCCATCTTCGCTTCCAGAACCGGCCACAACCAAATCAGTAAGCGAGCCGAGAACACCGGGAGCCGAGATGAAAGATTTGAGGGCTCGAACATTGGCTCGCACACCCTGATGGACTTGGCGTGTCCTGTCAGCCAACTTTTCGACACGTTCTTTCGGTAGCTTGCCCTTGGTCCCCTTTCTCAACCCAACAGTGTAGAGAAGGGACAGGGCCTTAAGCGAGTCGAGTACGGTGAAAAGGCTATGGAAGTACCTCCAGGATGGAGCAGTTGGGGCCTCTGATTTCACGTAGATTGCCGTATTGGATATTACTGGCGAGACATTGGCGTCGTTCACAGTGACGTCGTTGAGCTTGGACTCCAGCCACTCCTCGACCTGGGTGAGACAGTTATCCACCTGTTCCGAGGTGACTGACTTCGACCCGTTCAGGAACAAAGCCAGGGTTAGAATGTTTAGGTTCACCCTGGCACTTTCGATCTCTGACGGGGTCATTTCAGATTCCGCTTCGGGTCCCACAACATCCTCAACCCTAGGCAACTCAGGTTCCACAGAGACGGGTTTCTGAGCCGTCATGGATTTGAGAAGGTCAAAGAGATGGTCAGTCATCCTTGAAGATTTGATCCATTGATCCTAGACTGGTCAGCCATATCCACGGGTCGCAGGACGAGTATTAGCTTACACGAGGCAGGGGTCCCAGGCGCATTCGCTCCTCAAATGTGGGTTGGCCAGGTGCTTCACAATTCATGAATGCATCAAAAATACGCTGGTCGATCAGAGGTGATGTATCTCTTGCTATTGGTAGTGTGAGCAACACACCTCGGACTAAAGATAACCTGACTTACCCATGTCTTGGTAACGACCCATAGGGTCTCCGCCAGCCAGTCGCTGTATGCGTCTCACATCCAGAGCCCACATCCTGCGGCAGATACTCTGCTTGAGGCGTTTCTGCAGATCAATGGTGCCCTGTACGTTGAAGTAGCTTCCATAATCCAGTCCCTTGGAGCGGTTCCTAACAGTCGTGACATCGGCTGATTTGTAGAAGTTGAGTGCTTGGACAAAAGCAGACTGGGGGTTGAAGTCTTTGTACTCTGCTCGTTCGATTGGTGGTGCAGAGTGTGGGTGAATGGTCGCGAGACGGGTGAAAAGATTATGAGCCACCGTCTCGAATTGTATTTGCTTGACCGAGAGTTTACTGAACGTTTTAAGGGCAAGAGATCCTGCGCCGAGACGGAGATAGATCCTCACGAGAAGCAACAATGCTTGGTAATTATGAGGCGAGTCAACCAAAAGACGTTCCAAGATTGCTGCTGCGCGAATCAGAACAGTATCCGGGACTTGTTCGCTGCTGTCGGAAATCCATGCGCCACTAAAGCGAATCAAGCTCATGGCCGCAAGCAGACACAAGTCATCACTGGGCTGACTCTCAATCGTAGATGGTGCTGAGCTCTTTTCAGGGCGCTCGACTTCGCGATAGACCTGCAGGCAACGAGAAACGAACTCCTCGACCTTCGTCTTAGATGCATTACTTTCGTTTGCCGACAGTAGAAAGCAGTATTCGCACTTGAGCGCATTGATCTTCGCAACCTCCTTGGACGGGTTCTTCTCCTGTACAAAAGGATTAGTGGGAGTTGGACCAATTATAGCTTCGTGACTTACGTCAGTTTGTCCGGCTGCGCTTGCAGATATGTATTCTACGAATTTTAACACGGAGGTCTTGTCCAGTGCTGGCACGTAGCTTCGCAAATCACCAAAGCAATAAAGCTTGTGCTTGTTGCGATCGAAGTACTCCTGACAAGCAGTTACTAGGTCATCGGCCTTCAGGTTACCCGCCTGGAAGGTCCAGTGCATCAGGTCAAGTCGAGCCAATTGCGCATTGCGGGACTTCGGTACAGCCGCAACAAACTCGTCAACGAACTTCTGTGTCGCGTCCGTGGTCCTTGGACATAATGTTAGCTTCTGTATATGTGACACAACGGAGCTAAGCACCTACTCTGAAGTGTTGATGTTTTTGGTTGCAGCAATAAGAAGGTGCCATACAGCCCAGTCGTCACGCTCCTGGAGAGCTTTTTGTTCAGCTTCGTTCGTCGGGATCGCAAGCAGCGCCTTTGTGTAGGCCAGGCCATCTGTCCACATCTGAGCCTTTTCCAGGCTCGAAAGCTTCTCTCCGATGAATGACCAATCGTTCTGGATCACGCGCGAGCTAATACCAAGATTCTCGCTATCAAGGATCTTCACAATCTCGGCATGACGTTCTTGGGATTCGAATATTTTAATGAGCAACAGCAACTCCTCGGCCGATTGGATAGCTCTGGGAGGGCTCAGCAATTCTTTCTGTTTTCAAACATTACCATTTTGTCACACAATTGAAGCCGTCAAAGCAGACTCACATCGGACAGAACGTCCAACGAGAGTTGTGGTGAATGGAAAAGAACATACCGAATCGGAAGGAACACTTTCGGCAGCCTTGGATATCATACGGTAGGCCAGCATTCCAAAGAGTTTGCGATCAGCCTCGGAGCTAGCTTGGTCGATGGAGACGAGGTAGCTAAGGAAGATGGCCCACAGGTGGTACTTCCTTGTCTTGGGGAAGTTACTCTGAAGAGCCATAGCAGCCTAAGGTTCCCCCAACCAGAAGCAAATATCAGCCTCAGGAACCATGAACAATGCCAATCCAATGTACCGACCTTCTGTGCGGACTTCCAATCGTCACCTTCGAACGCATATTCGAACCATCTCATTTGAATATCCAAATCTTTCGAATTGGCCTTCGAGGCCTTCTCCCAGATACTTCTCAGGGTGTCCGCATGGTTAGGCATGCGCTCCAGCGTCTCGTGGAGGATATCGAGGGTGTCGAGGTCCGTTGTGGGCGGTTCAGCTTTGCATAATTCGAGGGTCTCCGAGATACCGCGATTACGGTTTGCATCGTCGGCGTGACGGTACAGGATGTTTGCCTTCCACGCCTTTATTCACTAGTTAGCAGGTGTATGTTGACAAAAACCACGGTAAGCAATTGATAATATTGTGTTTGATGCATGATTAGAGTATAGCATTATTACCCACTTTGAGGAACCTAGTGTCTTCGCCCTTCTTGATGCGCTTATCAATCAGTTGAAGAGCCTGCTTAAGGTTCTGCCCATCAATGGCATCTTGAACCTGCTTGTTCCGCCGATGAAACACGGCGTCACTGGTGGACATGACGAGAGGGGCAGACTCGGAGAGTCGGGGGTACGGATCCCAGGGATCTAGTTAATAATAACCAGAACAAGGGGGCAGGACGTATGCTGCGCGATCAAGCACAGCACACGGTGTGCGGGGTAATATATACGGCGATGATGAGGGGAGAAATTAAGGTGTCTGTCTCCTCATACTTTCTTTATCGGCTTTCTGCTGAGTTTGGTGGGCGGGGAAGCTTTGCGGGTAAGGCGGTGACGGCCCGGGAACTTGGTTGCTTGCAGCAGCCATCAGTGCGCATGAGTACTCTGAGTAGAGTGGAAAGTATGAAATGACTGGTAGCATTATTTGTCATTATCTAAGATCTCTGAGGTATCTGGTATAGTTTTGGCACCTTCATTAGTTTGGCTAGAGAAGGAAGACACAAAATGCTAGCATCATGATGGGCGCCGTAAAGAATCGGGTAGTAGTAACATTAGTATATTTAAACCAGCTTGTATCCACCCTGTAGAACAGTTCATACTCAAGTCATTATACTCGCAACTTCTTGCCCACCCTGCCCAGTGCCTAGTACTATTACTAGTAGTGGTTCATTGAAGTTACCACGACTACAATGATCATTCTGTAATGGACGTCATAAAGCTAGCAAACCTTGTTACTGTGAGCTGAAAAGATTTGGAAACCGGATCATTATAATAGTGACACATATAATATACAGAGAACAGAGACTAGACAAATGACTGAAGTCACGAATTGAGAACGCCAGGCAAGACCATGCCAAAATGAGGCCTCCTTCACTGTACAGACGAGCTGGAATATAGTGATGGATAGCACGTATTCCATGACAGAAACAGTAATCGCTTTCCCGATAGCAGCAGCTAGTGGTGGAAATACAGTTTTTATCAAGTCACTGAACACATAGGCGGCTTGCTGGTGCATAACCCGGACCGCTGACAAGTAGCATCCATGCTAATGCCTTAGATCTGAACGAAAAATATAGCTCGCCAATGGGAGCAAGAGATAAGTAAGAGCATGGTTCTGGCACAGACGATACTGAAAGGCTGATAAACACAGGCCTGATAACAGGGCGATTATGATGGTGGCAGTTCCAAATGCAATCAGTGCAGTATAGAGAGCCCCAAGAAGCCCTCAAATCAGCGTTTGGCTGCAGACGAGCCAAGCTTCTTTTGTGTCAACTGAAGAAAGGCGTTAGTTCATCTATAGCTGAAAGCAATGTCATGAATTTCCTCCATGGGCGCGCAATCAGTTTCCCGAGCGTTGATTTCAGCAAGGGAGTGGTAAGGCCGCAGGAAAGCAAGCCCAAAGGTCTGTACTCACCCATTCCTTCTTACAATCTCGATAAGCCCTGAATAGTCCCTGGTCAGTCTAAGGGATGGATAATTCGAACAAAGTAATGTAACACCAAAAATGGCTACTTCAGCCACTTGACAGGTATAAGACGGCAGCATATGTAACTCATCAGAGACAAATGGCACCAAGCCAACCAGTCGTAGCGACTGAGAAAAGACGAGGTGATGTATTTCATAAATTGGTGAACTTACTGGAAATAATCCGAGCACATCTCCTTATCAAAACCATTGCGCTTCATGCACTTTAGGCTTCGATCTGCGAAATCTTGACATGGGTCAAAGTATTCGCTTGCCGTTTTGCTAGAGACGACAGATGATTGTCAGTCATGACCTATTATCTACAACTAGCTAGCATGTGCTAGCAGATCCACCTTGTCTTCTCCCCCCCTCCGGGCGGAAACCAATGGTATCATTGAAACAACACGAGAGAACCCAAAGCAAGAAACTGGAGATTCGAGCACATGATTACGCTCGCTCACCAAAACAACAGGGAAAATTGAGGTGAGAATCAGAAACAGAGGTAAAAGTTTAAACATACCTGGTGAATTTCCGCTCCACCCGCTCCCAGGCATTGGGGTTGGTTTGATCGGATGAGGATGGTTGTTTATCAGATTGGGAGGCCATAGTTTGTAATGAGCCGAGCAAGCGAACACCTGAATTCGGAGCGTGATAGGGTGACTGCGAGAGTAGAAGACTCTAGGTCCGAGAATAGAGAACTCCGGGATATTGCGGGTAGATGTTGATGTTGATGTTGATGAGGATGGCAGTAGTTGTACCAATCGAAGCGGCCGGAGGAAAATCCAGACCCGCCAGTCTTGGCGTGGAGATCCATCCCCGGGAACGAGAACCTTAAAAAGTAAAGAACTCACTGACGCGGTTGAACGTCGCGTGGTTGAGAGAATGTAGACTGCGGATCCGTTCTAAAACTTAGGGGAGTCTTGATCTCAAGCTTCAATCTTGGTTTGTAGTTGGTCGCCTGCGGGCAATTTCGTTCTATGATTACTGCGTCCTTCTAGAAAGATGGACTGTCTGTGCTGCGTGCTCGGAGCTCAGGCCGGGGATCACTTATCTACTAGGTTCTTGGATGATTTCGCCCTGCAAGTGTGGAGCCATCCGCGCATTTTACCAAAGATACGGAGATTTAAGCCCAGAGTATATACGGGTTCGCAGGGGCTCAATCTCAATAATGACTGACTCCAAGGCAGTGGGTACCCCTCATTGCCATTGCGTCCCGGGGTGGCTTGCTTTTCTTTTCCCGCCGAACGTACTATTTTGCAGAATAGTGCCAAATTGATCACCAGAGATTTAATGGCGTTCTCTGATTGCGTACATTTTGGTTGCGAAAGTTTCTGACGTTGTTCCCGGTCGTCACATGGTCTAACCCCGGCTCCCATAGAGCGTGCTGGTTCGAGGGAGAATTTCATATCCAAAGAAAGGTATTGGTAGGATGGGCGACGATTTGCAAGTCGAATCTGCCTTTCCTGTTGGGTGGCCCATCCATGCTCTGAGATAATCCTATTTGGCTATATGACAGTAAAGTTGTTCAACGAAGCCGGCTAGCTTGCAAGCATCCTGAATCGAGCCGGCCTGCATGATTGCAAGCACTGATAGTATTCCTCACGCCCACTACACCGTCAATATATGACATAGGGTAAATTATATCATGACTTCGCCGCTCATTTGTGTTTGCACATCCCCTGTGGGGGTGCCAATTAGCCAGTGGGCGAGTTGTCGGAAAGTATCCCAACCTTTACTGCTCACTCACATACACAACGCTGTTGCTTTATCCGGATCAAGCAAAGAGATCTCGGGATATGGCCTGTTTCGGATTACGAGGACCGCTGCCAGTCCGTCCGTAACGCGCCTTAGCCGGACGCAGACATCAAATGACATCTATATATGCGCGGGAAGCGCAAGGACCGCAGAACTCTTGAGTTCGCAACGGCTGGCACAGGCTGTAGAAGAGGGAGGGCCGTAGGGAGGGATCTCCGTTATCTGATAGCCGCACCAGCTTGCTAATAATCTGCCCAGCTGAAGAACTGAACCCATCCCGATCATTTACCAAATCAAGTCAATAATTCCCCACTACTAGTGGCTTCAGTGCGTAAAAATTTGGCAACTCTCATAAAATACGTTCAACCCTCAACCCCGACAAAGCGGGACATCGATCGGTGCCCGTCTGGTCCTGGAATGCCCTAATCGAATCTTTAGCAGCCGATATCCCAAACAGGAACAGTGAAGCACGCCGCCGTCAGGTTCAATTTGATGTAGTAAGATATTTCAGCGCTAGCCGCACAAATCCAGCTGGAAATCTAGATGCCTGGTCTGGCTTTCCCAAACCGGTTGACACAATCAGCATGATGCTGAAGCGCTATCTGCCCACGCCTTGCCATTGGATTCTCTTTGGTCTGGATCTACCCGGCGACTGAAAACACCGACAAATCCAGGGCCTACCAAGCATTGGCCGGCCATCATGAAAATGGTCTCTTGGTTGGCTAGGGATTCACTGTGCCAAACCAGACACAGGATCAGTATCCACGGGCTATCTCCATCGGCTATCGCTATAGGCCTAAGATGTTCGTGCTGCTGCCATAGGATAGAATGAAAAGCGGGGCCCAGTTAATTTTCATGACCAGCCGCATAGGATCTCACCGAATATGAGGACTTGATAACAGAAATTCCCCAAGAAGAAGTAGTCCCTCGATGCTTGAGCCACTAGCACGCTCCAATATGCCCATGTATCCATTAACAGGCTTTCATCGACCAAGGAACATACCGTGCGTATTTTCTTAAGCTAGGACTTGCTGGGCAGCTGTTAAGCTTGAGAGGGAATTCACATATTGGAGAAAGCTCACTGATTTGTCGAGCTACAGCGTGCAGTGAAGTTATTTGCATCCGGATCTTGCCATGGGCAGATTTGTTAAGTTTAGGTATAAATACCTGGTCACCCTTTAACAGTTATCCTCACCATCAGCTTCTCTCAGTCCTTCAAGTAACAGACCATCGTCTTCTTTCAAGTAAAACACCACCGTCCTCTTTGCCAGTTGTCTCTATAAAACTCCTCTCTGAACAATGGCCTTTGTGGGAACTAGCATGGCCAGCCCGGTCTCAGCCATTAATGAGGTAGTCGACATCACCGGAGAGGCCTTCCAGGAAAATGAGGCTTGCCAGGTCGAAAAGGCCGCTCCAGAGCCAGAGCATGTGGTATTCGATCCGTCCAAGCATCTCGCTTTTGTGCCTCCTTCGAAGGTCCACACGATGAACGAGCTCGGCTACCCTAACAATCGTGGAGTTTCCCCTGTTGGCGTCTCCGAGCCATTCTCACTATTTTCGGTCGAAGCTGTGGAGCACATGCGTAAGGAAGTTCTCACCAGTGAGGTTTATGCCAAGCATAAGTACTCGAGTGAGATTGCCGAATGTCAGCTAAGGGGCTATGCAGCTGAGTAAATATCGAAGCTTTCATCCCATCTGAAGCCATGACTGACACATAGGAACAGGTGCGCTCCATTTGTTTATGACGCTTGGAAAAATCCTGAAACACTTGCTATAATCTCCAAAGTCGCCGGTGTCGATCTCGTCCCGGTTATGGACTTCGAACTGGGCCACGTAAACATTTCTGGTCACAATGAAGAGGAGAAGCATGAAGCCGTGAAGGCAGCCGGGGTATTGGGTAAGGGTATTGCCGTGAAGCCCAGCAACGATGATGCCATAGTCGACTGGCACACTGACAGCTACCCCTTCGTTTGTGTGACAATGCTATCCGACTGTACCAATATGATCGGTGGAGAAACGGCCCTTAGAACGGGCAACGGCGATATTGTCAAAGTCAGGGGACCGCAGAAGGTAAGTACATGACAATTGGATCTTAATAGCTCAAGCTTATGAGTTGTCCTAGGGTTCGGCAGTCATCCTACAAGGCCGGTATATCGAGCACAAAGCTCTCCGTGCTTTTGGGGCGACCGAGCGAATTACCATGGTGACTTCCTTCCGGCCTCGGGCTTCGTCCATCAAGGACGACACCGTGCTTACCACCGTCCGCCCAATATCGGACCTCAATGAATTGTATCATCAGTTCACTGAATATCGATTCGAAATCCTTGGCGATCGTCTCCGTGACGTCAATAAACTTATGCGAGACCAAAAGCGAGCCCGGCGCACTTTTGATACGCGTGCTGCGAAACTCTTCATTCGTGAGCAGATCGATTTTTTGGAACACATGAATAAAGAGATCGTGGACGACGAAAAAGTGATCAAGGGAGTGATTGATGATAGTCACCTTGTGTCAGAGGATCTGAAGCTAGAGCGTTCCCGGAAGCGGGCGCTCGCAGATGTCGAGTAGTGCAGCCTTCAGATTCTACGTCTGCTAAGCCTCATTATCTGAAGTTTATCACTTTCGCTTCAATTCGGCTTCGAAAGTCAACGCTCTCGATTTCTTGTCACAGGAAGAAATAATATTTTCTAAAATCAGATAGGATTCTAAGTCAAATCTCTCCATATTATCCCGCTTCATACATAGTGTATTTAAACCTGCATAAGCTCATCAGTAGATAGTCAGGAGACATTCTTCTTGTTGGGGGTAACCCCCTAGGGGGGTATAACCTGAAAGCTGGTGGTCTTAAGGCGTTTATCAAGCGCTTTAGTGCAACAGGAGCGGTTAGAAGAGAGTCACAAGCTGAAGCCATGTGCTGCTTGGCTGAAGTACTACTAAACGCACCACGTACAGATGACCTGCAGTCAGTTGCCAATTGAAGAGAATCGTCATTGTGAAGCCGTTCGCACCGGGGGTCTGAAAGATGATACCTCATTCAATGCTCCATGAGAACTGTTTATATTGCTGTGATCGAGTCTGTACAACGGTGAAGTGTGCTCTATGAGGATGGCCATGTTATAGGAGCTGAGTAGAGGAGATCAAGTATAAGTGTGGCAGACGATTGGTGTCCGGATTTCAGCCATGTTCCTTCGGTCATATGGTGGAGATACGCCAGCCTGATTATTGCCACAAAAAGAAGAAGGCATCACATTGTACTAGAATATGTTGCCCCCTGCATACTCACATAAGGTTCACCGAAGCGCTGGGACATGCGAAACGAATGCACTAATATGGAAAAGGGTGGTGGTGGCCAACCTGCCGCAAGTATCGGAACTGTTGGGATATGAGCAAGCCCCATCTCACTGTTCAAACAAAGATAAAATCTGGATAATTTATTCCGATCCAACTGTAGTAATAACCCCGACGTGGTCCACTTATGACAGAGCTAAAGCGCTGCTGAGATATATTTGGCGTATCGACGGTGAGACGGCGCCGGGTTACTCCTTCGGCCTTAGTTTTCCGTTAGGGTCGTCGTCTAGCACTGGAGAGGGACAAATCACAGCCCATGACCTTGTCCGCTAACCCATCAGGCTGGATTCAATCCCGTCTCTCCTCCGTTTCTTTTGACCGGCGTAATTGTTGGAAGTTGGAAAGATGTGTATGTGTTGGAGGATACGGAGTAGAGATAGATGGGATCGACCCGACGACAGGTAGAGTTTCGGCTTCTTCCACGGTTCCACTCAATCATCCGCCGCCCCATTGTTTGCTCGGTTTGCGCGCAGATTCCCCGACCAGAAAATCATGCTCACGCCGGCCAGACCAATCGCCATATGATCAATTCTCTTTCTTTCTTCGAATCTTTTCTCTTTGCTTCGTGCCGGTCATACCGTCTGGTACCTTCAGGCCAAGAGCACACCGTCTCGACATCTCTAGCGCCCTTCTCCCGTCGCGTCAAACTCCAGCGCTTGGTGGGGAGTTCTTTCTGTCAATGTCCGCAATCCTCGCGCGTACCTGAGAGTTCCCATCCATACTACTTGTATCCCACCCCTTCCTCTCCGACCGCACACCGTCTACCTTCCGTATCTGAGACGGAACTTGTCGCGTTGGATACAAGGACAAGATCATCAACTATATAAACCCGTTACCACCAGCGTCTGATCCGTGTCTCCTCATACCATGTCCGAACCTACCCCCGCTGGAGCTGCCTTGAGCAATGGCTCCGAGAGCACCAGCACACCAAATGTCAATACTGGAGATAACGCGTCAGGGGTGAGCTTCCCTTTGTAGGGTCAAGCCTTTCATGCGCTGATATATATCGTTATTTTCTAGCTCTTTCAAACCCTGCAAGGTCATGTCGACGATATCCGTTCTCTCCTACAATGCGGCGTTTGCATCCGACCACTTTATGAACCCTATACCCTTGCCTGCGGACATACCTTTTGCTACAGTGTCAGTATCGCCAATCTCGACGACACTCATAAGTTTTGGCGTCTAACCTTTCGCTCTAGTGTCTAACATCATGGTTTGTTGGTGGGAGGCACAACAAGACATGCCCGGACTGTCGAGCACCGGTGAAAGCGCAACCAGCTCCCGCTTACTTGGTAGGCCTCTGCATATCATACTTGTTTCTGATCCGATGCTCAACAGGCACTAACTAAAATACTCAAGGTCCGCGCTGTTGTTCAAATGTTCACAAGTCGCCCGGAGCTGCTTGATAAGGGCGAGACCACAGACGAACACCTAAGCCATCAACGCGAAGAAGCGGAGCGACTGGAAAAAGACAAGGCCAACACACACCCGCGGGAAGGGGGCCTGTTCCGTGGTACGTTCAACAAGAAGCTTCCAGTCGCGCAACCTATCGTGGACCTCGAGGACAATGTTGTGCGTTGTCCACGTTGTTCCTGGGAGCTAGAGGAAGATGAAGGATGTGCACAATGCGGGTATCGACAAGATGATGAGTCTGTGACTGGAAGTTCAGGCTGGAGTGAGTCAGACGAAAACTCCGAGATGACGGACTATTTGGAAGACGATGATGAGATTGAAGATGGGTTTGGGGACGCGGATGAATATGGCTGGGATCCTAGCCATGACCAGCTGCCCCTTGATATTCAACCTGCCGACATAGACCAACTTTATCGTCAGTGGTATGGCCTAGCGCCTGGCGACCTTCCGGGTGTGCGCACAACTGGGCCTTTTCGCCGGCAGAACCATTATGGCTGGCCTTCTGGAGTTTCGTCAGCTCTCGAGGAAGATAGCGACATGGATGATGAGGACGAGGATGCAGACATGGATTCGTTCATCGACGATGACTTGGAACACGATGATTATTCCGAATCTGACCGATCCACAGTGGTTGGGCGGCATGAAATTTCGGTCACCCACACTATTGGAACTGACTTGTCAACCTTTGATGAGATGTCTGAAGAAAGCGACGAGGAGAGCCTGGACGATGAAAGTCATGATGACGACGACGATGACGATGACGATGACGACGAGGATCCGATTCTGCCTCCTGTTGGTGGCATTCGGCGCAATCGCATCCAAACCTACCGAATACAGTCGAGTTCGCCATCTTGCGAGAATGGGACTTCCGGTACAGCGTCGGGACGCAGTGAATCCAGATCCCAGGGAGATATCCGTCATGATCCACGGTTACAACAGCAAGTGTCCGCTGGATCTACTGTCATGAATGCAATCAGCGTGGATGACGATTCTGACGAAGGCCCCGTGCGACCAACTAGGCGGACAAGAGACAGGGGCAATCGCCGACCCTCGGCCTATTAAATCACCCCGACAACTCATCTACGATTCTAATGACGATTGATATTACTTCCTAATGATCCATTATGTGCGACTTCTCTTGATCTTGCGGTGCTCGATCACCCATCCTTGGGACCTCAAAAGAAATATTACCCTTCTATATCAGGCCTACTACATACACCCCAACAGCCGAGCTGGCAATCTGATTTGCGACCACCCCGAAGAAGATACGAGGTCGCGTTCTATTCTACATGTTCCAGGACATTTGCATCATCCCCGTAAAGAAGGCTTAACCCTCCCTCAGGCCATTTGAAAATACCCCTGTTTGCGATCCGTTGTCTCATGCTACTTGTTCAGTACCTTGGGTAAAGGTTGTTATCAAGCGCCATTCGGTTTTATGACATATCCGTTTAAGAGCACATGTATCATCAAGCATCTTATAGTCTTCTTCTTTTCCCGCCATACCATCATTCTAGATTGCAGGAAATACCGATCTCATTGATTGAGACAATACATAACAAAAATCTCACACTAATTAAGTGAACCATGATCCAAGCAGCAGTAGTATTATATCAGTAAAACAGAATTAAAGATCATTTTCCACACCCCCAACATCGAAAGCATCAATCGCTTAACCCACCACCACTATCCCACCTCTCCACGACAACCACAATCGTACTAGTAACGCCGCATCCTTCCCCGGTACGCCCGGCGTGGGCAGCACTACATCTTCCCCTCGGTGAATTCCAATCCTAACCGCGCACATTCGCGTGCGCGAGTCGCGAAATTTGGTGCTACATGAATAACTCCTAGTCTTTCCCGCTCAACAGATCAACATATGGAGCGAGTACTGCATCTGATCATACGCCATAGCCGTAAATAGTAATAGCATTGAACTAAACTTAGTAACTATGCATCATGCCCCGCCCAACTCGCCGAGTCCACTATCTAGTCTAGGCAGATATCCCTATCCGCCTTCAGTCTAGTCGCCGGCTTTAGCGCCGGGGAATTAATGAACCCGCTAGACTTAGTGGCCTGCAGGTTGCAGGGTCGTTGTCACGCTCGGCGCTTATGTTGTGGTTTCAGCTGACGGTTCTCGTCGGTAAGTAGAACTTCAACATGCCGGCTTTGTTGAGGCTTGGTGAGGGAGTGAATTTGGTTTCTGTTGGTGGGTTTGATGGTAGATGTCTTATGAGAAATACTATTACTAGTGGTAGGAGAGGAGTCATTGAAGAAAATTCTCATGTTCAAAGTATATACATCGTACAAGAAACCGGCTAAATCACGGGGATTAGAGAGATAGTGGAACAGAAAAGTACCTCTTCTAATGCGAACTTTTGAAAGCAATATGCAGAGACCACCGGCCCGGGAATAAAGATACATGCATAGAGTAGATAGAAAAGAAATGTAGGATGCACAGACGCCATGATGTTTCCACTACATTGCATACAGCCGTCCAGCGCCGCCACCAAAATCAATTAGTCAGTCAGCGCCTCGATTCGGATACTAATCGATCGATGCCAGGATCGATCATTTCGATTTTTGGGAGATGAATGGTACTTCGAACACGACGGCACCGTTCCGACCGTCCGCGGTGGGGCCGTCATGGAAGTTGTTGGAGAAGCATTTGAACCTTGCTAGCCGATGTTCCTTGCCAACAGCGGCTACGATGCAGAGCCCATGTTGCTCGGGCGCAGACGGCTTGGTGTTGGACTTGGACTTGGACTTGGGTTCCGCTGGCGCTTGGCCTGGTTTGGCGGTTTCTGCGCGACGCTCGAAAACAGCAATATCGTTGATCACACCCTTGATCAGCGGTTCTGCTTCCTCCTCGGTCTGCTGGGCCGGCGCACCATCAACTGCCATGTGATCCGGGCTCGTCGGTGTGTCGAAGGCAAGGGTCTGCTTTAATTGCTCGGATGGGGTGTCGGGGGTTAGCGGAATGCTGGATCCTGCTCCGATAGGGCCCAGAGGAACAATGGTCTTTTTGTCTTCCGAGATCTTCCATGCCCGGATGAAGCCATCCCAGCTGCCGCTAAGTACGACGTCTGTGCCCGGAAGCGTAGTCAAAGCGGTGATCCAGCGGGGCATGCGCCGGAGGTGACGGGAATTGTGTGCTGCGGTTTCTTGATTGACTTCAGAGGAGAGTTCGTCCAGTGGAGGTAAGGGGTCGAGGCCGTGTGCGTGAGGGATCGTGTGAAGCGGCTTCTTCTTGTGAATGGACCAGAGAGAGATGGAACCTGAGTCCGATCCAGTAACGAAGTGGTTAGGAGGTAACGGCGATACGCAGTCAATGTTGTTCTCTTGATAGGAGGCGCTCTTAGAACCACCACGGAAGATCAGTTGGGATTCCTCGATAACCTTCCACAACCTGGCCGTGCGATCGCGCGCTCCCACACTGACACACTGATCGATGGCCATGGCGGCGACGGACGTAACATGATCTTGATGTCCGAAGAGTGTTTCAACATAGGCATGGCCGGCTGTACTCAGAGACCAGGTCTTGATGGTCCGGTCATAAGAGCCAGAGAAGAGCTGCTCTCCAGAACTCATGGTAGAGATATGACGAGCGAAGGCAAGACCACTGACAGCGTCGCGATGTTGTGTGAAGGTCTTCAGGGGGGTAAGAGTCTCCGCGTCCCAGACGATGAGTTTCCGGTCTTCTCCTCCCGTGGCTACAAATTTTCCGGACGGCGACACTGCGACGGACAAGATGTTCTTGGTATGTCCATGCTCTTCTCCCGTCTCCGCAACCTTTCGCAAGCCCCGCACAAACCTGACCTGCTTTGGCTTCTTCCGCTGGGGGCGAGGAGGGCGTTCGGACTCCTCTCCATTTGTTGTAGAAATCGTGGAGGTGGGTGTGGCGAGTTCCCATTTAATCAAGGTCTTGTCCTTCGAAACGGTGTAAACATACGGCGCATGGACTGCAATTGACGTAGTTGACTGCGTATCTGCCCGGAAGAAGGTATGGGAGGCCGTCGAGAAGGCCAAATCGGAGGCAATCTGACGATAAACGCGTCCTTTGAATTCATCCTGCAGCTCTCGTCAGCTCTGCATGTAAAACGCCTGACCAGCCGAACAGGAGCCGGATGGGAGGATTTGTACTTACAACATCCTCTTTCAGCCTCTCTGCGATCAAGTCACGATCAATCTCGGCCGCGTCAAAGCCAAAGTCCTCCACTTCATCCCGGACATTTTCCAGGTACCGCTCCGCAAGCTTCAATCTCCGGTCTCCGGCTGTCTCTCCTTCGTCGGATTCTGAGCCACTTTCCTCCTCCGATATCCCTGAGGCACCACTGAGCTCATCCTCATCAATGTCGCTTCCCGAAACTGACGGCTCCCTAGTCTTCTTTTTGCCACTCTTTGCGCCCGCATCTCCGTCTCCATCGACACCTCGTTTCTTAGACGCGGGGGCGCCAGCGCGGTCTTCTCTCTTGCGCTTCCGCTGCGAAGCGGGCAGGGTGAAAAAAGACGACATCACCCAATGTAATTGACCGAAGCTCTGAGAGTGGAAAACGGGCGGTAAAAGAGGGTCTGGAGGGGAAGAAGGCTCTGGCAAATTGGCCGATGCGATGGAGATACTCGGTTTCTCACTTTTTTCTGCCGGTGGACCGTGCAGGCGGAAAGCGCATCAACTTTACGCCTAATTGCTGACTCAGCGCGAAGCTCCGGCCTAAGGCAGTAAGGCAGCAAGAGCCGCAGCTCCAGGCAGTCAAAGCTCCGCGCGGCCAACGATGGGCTCTCGACTGTCATCTTTCCATCTCCTCTTCCATTACCCCCCTCTCTTTCATCTTTCCTCTAGAATAAACACACCCTGAGATACTACAAACATGTAAGTATGCCGCAATATATATCGATGGACACGACGCTCACTCATCCTCGTTCACAGGGAGGTTCTACTCGGCATCACTGGAAAGGACTTCGTCATTCTGGCGGCCTCCAAAGCTGCCATGAGAGGCCCCACCATCCTCAAAGCCGAAGATGACAAGACAAAGCAGCTGAATGAACACAACCTTATGGCCTTCTCGGGAGAGGCGGGAGACACAGGTTCGTTGCAGCTTCCCCAGTGATCGGAGACGCGGAACCGCCATAAACTAGATAGCTAACCCGGAGCTCAATTAGTACAATTCGCGGAGTACATCCAAGCCAACATCCAACTATACACGATGCGGAACGATACGGAGCTGGGTCCGAGTGCGGTTGCCAGCTTTGTCCGGGGAGAAATGGCGCGGAGTCTGCGGTCTCGGAATCCCTACACTGTCAACCTCCTGCTGGGAGGTGTCGATCCCATCACGCAGAAGCCTCATCTATACTGGATTGATTATCTGGCATCATTGGCTCCCGTACCATATGCTGCTCACGGCTATGCGCAGTAAGTGTGGGCGCTGAGTAACAGCGGTCTCAAGCTGTTGGGATTCATGCTAAGGTGCTCTAGATACTACTGCCTGTCCACTCTCGATAAACACCACCACCCCGACATCTCGCTCGAAGAAGGAATGAAGCTCTTGGAAATGTGCACAGACGAATTGAAGCGCAGACTACCGATCGATTACAAGGGGGTATGTTACCAGAGTCATAGGCCCCGCAGTGCGAGCGAGTATGGGTAGCTGACAGCTTCTAGGTTCTGGTGAAGATCGTGACAAAGGACGGCGTGCAAGAAGTACCATTCGATAATGACAGGATTGTCAAGAGTGCCTAATGTGATGTATCATACCAATGATTGTCTTATGTTTTCGGTTTCACGGGACTTGGGTTTCAAGAGAAGATCGGGTTGCATGGCAGGGTATTTTCCATGACTTTGACCGAGATAAAGTCTCTTCTATTATTTAGCTAAAGTAGAGACAATATCAATGATTTCTCGAGAAGCCTATTTTACCCGTAACATCGTAGCACTAGCGCACCCAGCTTGATGCCGCCGGTTGCGATTCCATGATGCCGTATGTAACCAAGCACCTTATGACGCTGTGCGGGTGTTTGGCATGTTTGCACTGGGCGGTTTGCATCGCGTCCTTCGCAGGCCGAATCCCGCAACCCCAGCAGCTTCCCTCACCAATCTCGCCATTTTACCCAGTCATGATGTCGAAGAGACAAGCTGAGCTGTCGCTCGAGGAAGAGCTCGCAGCAGGCTCTCCTGCCTCGAAGAAAGCGCGTGTGGAGGACGAAGAGCTGCCGGAGGACGACCCGCGCCGTGGAGCTTTGCCGATTCGCCGGGCGACTGGACAGCAACTTGAAGAACATGAGCGCAGCGGACAAGATATTCTTGCAGCTGCTGATCAGGAAGGCGAAGAGCTAGCGGAAGCAGCGCAAGATGGAGGCCCCGAATCGTCCGATATTGATGCTGATGACGACAAACCGGTTATCGCGGCCCCGAAACGTCAGAGCGCCCCCATGGAGGGCTACAGCGACCTGTACCTCGATACGATCAATCGCGAAATCCTCGACTTCGATTTTGAAAAGCTATGCTCGGTCAGCTTGTCGAATATTAATGTGTACGCTTGTCTGGTGTGCGGCAAATACTTCCAGGGCAGAGGACCGAAGTCGCATGCTTATTTCCATGCGCTTGAGGTCGGACACCATGTTTTCGTCAATATGGGTACTAAAAAGGTCTACGTTCTCCCGGAAGGCTATGAGGTTAAGAACCAGAGCTTGGACGATATCAAATACGTGGTGGACCCGTACTACAGCAAGGATGAGGTGATGAAGCTGGACAAGGAAGTACACGACGCATTCGACCTGGCAGGAAACCGTTATAGGCCTGGTAAGACACTCAGACTGTTTATATTGCTAAAGACAATGTGTTAATCATTTGCAGGTTTTGTTGGCATGAATAACATCAAAGCCAACGATTATCTGAACGTGGTGGTCCAGCTCTTAGCTCACGTCTTCCCCATTCGCAATTACTTCCTGCTGCATGAATTCCCTCAACCAGGAACGCCTCAATTAGCACTCCGCTTCAGTACCCTAGTCCGAAAACTATGGAACCCTAAGGCATTTCGCTCCCATGTATCTCCGCACGAACTGTTGCAGGAGATCGCTCTCCGCTCATCCAAGCGCTTTACCCTCACACAGCAGTCCGATCCAGTGGAGTTCATGTCGTGGTTCTTGAACAACCTCCACCTCTCTCTTGGAGGGTCCAAGAAACCATCCAAGACACCTACAAGCGTTGTACAAGCCGCATTCCAGGGTCACTTGAGGATCGAAAGCCAGGCTATCACAGCCCATTCAGATACCCAAAACGCGCGTCTAGTTTTCACCGAATCCGGCTCCATCAACAGCCAAACGACACCCTTCCTCATCCTCACCTTAGACCTACCACCCACGCCCCTTTTCCAATCCGCGAACCGGGAATCTATCATCCCGCAAGTCCCTCTGACTACCCTCCTGAACAAGTACAACGGAATCACCGCCTCCGAAAAACTCGCCCACAGAGTCCGCCACAGGCTCCTCCACCCCCTTCCTCCCTACCTCCTCTTCCACATCAAGCGCTTCAGCAAGAACCGCTTCGTCTCCGAACGTAACCCCACAATCGTGACCTTCCCATCCCCTCGCTCATTAGACATGTCGCCCTATGTTGAGCCAAACCCAGAGATCTGGCCTCCAGGGGAACCGATCCTCTACGATCTCGTCGCAAACATCATCCTCGACCCTACTGTCGCCGCTCCAGGTGCTCACGAGGAAGCCGCAGCAGACAAAGGAGTCAATGCTGCTAGCGGAAAAGCTTCGTCAGGAGCTGGAGCTGGCAGCGAGAAAGTCTCCTGGCTTGTTCAGTTGCATGATAAAGCTATGTCTGCGGAGAATGGTCGGCTTCAGAAAGAACATGCTGGCGAGCAGCGTGGACCCGAGTGGCTGGAGATTCAGGATCTGTTTGTCAAGCGAGCAGAAAGCGAAACTTTGTTCACGAAGGAAGGGTACTTGATGGTATGGGAACGTCGAAAGGTTCCTGGCGTGCCGAATCGTAAGGGGAAGAATCCGGCTAAGTGATACCGGGATATTTGTGGATGTGGTGTCTTGTTAAATACTGCTTGTTGAACGGTCCCGACTGTAGGCCTTGGCACGGAGGGGCTACTGTATAATTAAGAATCTACGACGATGATAGAATTAACCATTTCTTCCGAATTATTTTTGATCTTGCAGCCATAGCTCATACTAAATGATGCTGTTGAAGTTACTCTGTCACTGAGGGCTGAAAAGATGATAATGAGAAGGATCAAGTGACGGTGTCCATTATGCCCTGTAATATGTGCAATGAAGAAAAAAGGCGACAGCGGCGGCAGAAAGCCAATGTGTCGAAAGTACTATTCCGACTAACAGGCCATCTCAGATTTGCATAGCCGGCAGAAAGTTTAGAGGATGTTTATAGCGTTCCCCAGCCGCAAAATTTTCTTCCGATCTTGATGGCGGCGCCGGATATGACACCCCAAACAGTTGCGTTAACGGCAGCTTGTATTCCAGTTATGAGGGCAACCTTGCCAAGATATGACAACATGTCTGATCGTGGGGTCAAACTCCAATCTCCTAACCCTCGGACATCAGCTCGAAGAGCGGCAGGAGCGTGAGTAGACCGCAGATATGACGCAGCAAGGGACCGCAGGTAGAGGGATTCGAGAGGTATGAACAGAAAGTTTGTTAGTATAGACGCTAGATGCGATGCTAACGAGTCGACAGGGTGAGAGGAGAGAATGGTAACCCGATTCGCAGTGGCGGTCCCACTAGGTACCATATTCTGGCGAATATTAGGATCGGAAATTCGGGGAAACATCTCGGAATCAAAGTCATTCTCATGGGCTCGCTCGACCTCGGGGGATTGATGGAGTGTGTCCCCCTGTGACGGTTCCTCTATGCTTTCAGGCAGGACATTCACCGGATTTGATGTAGGAGCTTCAGCAGGTGGCCGTTGAGAGTCCAGATCTTGAATGTGACCCGGAGAGCCCGAACCAAGGTTGTCATTCATAGGCATAGGCGATGCGCTCGTAGTCATATTAGAGAGTCCATCACTATCCATATTATCTGAATTAAGAACTGTGGTCAGATTCCTGCCCTGGTTGGACAGAAGGCTATCGAGGAATTCAGAGATCGTTTGCCCGTCTACCACCTCGCCATTGGCTGGGAGTTGAGAGGCTTCGTTTTGAGGTCGTGCGGTTGCCTGTCCTTGGTTCTGAGGGCGGCGGTTTCCCAAAAGCTCCAGCTGCATTGTGATTACATCGGAATTTTGATGGATAAGGGAAGCCCGGACCCGGGGTGAAGCTGGAGAAGAGGTCGCAGGGGACGATGGACGGGAGAAAAGCGTGTTTGACCGCGAGTTCCGGTGATTTTCACCTGCATCACCACGCTGTAACTCTCCGTTTGGTAGAGCTGACGAGTTGTCGTCTGGTGGAGGTAAGGTCCCTGCCCGCCGTAGCGGAGCCATCTCCGCGAGGTCGCCGCTACTCATTTCAGTTGGTGACTGAGACATACGGTTTTCTTCATTGGCAAGGACTTGGTTGCCACCGAAGCCAGCACCTAAATCCGCTGTTTGATCGAGTGAGCGTCGATTTGGAGTATTAGAACGTGTTTGGTCATGATGGATATGTCCACTCGTAAACGGAGGCTCGGATGACCGTCTTCGTGGTCGACGGGTTCTGGATTGCCGCTCATGCTGCAACTGCTCTATGCTTTGAGGAAGGGACTCCAGCCACTCTCGCCTACGACGAGCGTCTGCTGCTTGCTCCGATGCTCGTGCTGTTCGCAATGATTTGAGGCCAAACCAAGATAGCACCCATGATCGGAAGAAACCTAGCTCGTACATCAGGTCTTCCGTGAAGGAGAGATTACTGCGACGATTCTCTTCCTCTGATCGACGCCCAAGAGCTGGCATCATCCAGTCAATAAGATCATTGTCATACGCCACTTTCACAGAGAGTTCGTCCGCGTAGATGGGCTTTGGCAGTCTTCGCCGAATAAACCTATAAAGCCTTACCTCAATTACTGGGCGTAGACATACAGAGAGGTAAACGAGTAGCGCCGGGGTTTTTAGAAGGTTTAGTAGGAATCCGCTAAGCGACTCGACAGAATAATCTGTGGGTAGATTGGGTAGCTGCATTGAAGCTAGCTCACCAAAGGGCAAGAAGAAGCGTATCCCGGGCATAGAGTGAGCAGGAACGATGTGAAGGGACTGTAAGAGGGAATACATGTATGTCTGTATCGCCAGAACCAGCATGGTTCCTCTGCCCCTATACATGGCATTAGAAGATAGCGGAATGGTTGATTCGGGATACTTACGCTGAATATACGACATTCAACAATGCCCGCATAAGCTTGGAGCCTACGTCATCTTCCGGGAACAAATTCTGCAAGAAAGCAATTAGACGTTCCAAGGGGTGATGTCGACAAAAGGATATGCATGTGGATACAGCCCATGCCGGAATCCCAGCAAAATAGAAGCCCCATATTCCGTAGGCAGAGCGTTCAAGACGCACAATGCTTAGCAGGGGCAGCCGCGTATAGCTCTTAAATGTCTGATAAATGTTCAATTAACCCGCTGTCCCATAGCTATAGATGCCATTACTGTATATGGCGCGCTCTTACCTGTACCCGACCTAGAAGGGAAGAGGTCCACCAAGAGCCAAGGAAGACTGAGACTTGGTCCAGTGTGGCCATAACCAAGCCATAGTCATTTTCCGCAGCTATGATATCGAGCTTCTGCTGTTCGCTGGGCCCACTGACATTGCCATCTTCGCTGACAACAATGCCCATTGTGGAAAGAATATCATTCTTGGCTCTACGGAGTTCCCTGCCAAAGGACTTAGATTCCGGGTTGATTGGATGACCTCTTTCATCGTAATGCTGGACGTATCCGTCCGCATGTAAGCTTGATACTGTCCGCTGAGTGACATTTCCTGAGTTTATCGCAGAGCTCGCAGGGCGCTCAGGAGCTTCGTAAGGAGACCGGCCCTAGATGGCTATTAATTATTCGCCCGATATAATAGATGGTAACACGTAAAATGGAAACGGGGAAGTGTTGGTAGGTAGAGGAGGTGACTGCCAATCTTGAGATGGGACACAGGTAGGTATGAAGACGAAGCTGTAGATATGCCTGAAAGGAAGATCCCATTCGTGTTGATTGCATATTACTTCAAAAGCAAACAGACTTTCGCGCAGAAAACAAACTACATCAGATGTGTCCCCACTCGCAGCTGAGCATATACAACGAAAAGAGACATGAGCCTACCAGAGCCAGCCGATTGAGATATGCTCGCCGCCCCATCGCGTGAGCATGCCAACAACATTCATCGAAAAGTAACCGTAAGGGGCATTTCTGCCTTGATGATGAAGATATCCGAGACTAGCAAAAGCAACTCGATGGATTGCGAGATCGATGGTAGTCCTGCCCCAAATGGTAAGTGTCAGTCATCTAGGCGGCTCCGGCGTCTGGGGCGGTTAGATCACGAGCTAGCGGGGTTCCACCAGCTCGTCAAACAAAGCAAACATCTCGAAAAAAGACCCAAAAGTTTCGGTGCGACGGCGACTCGGACGGCGGTACGCAACTGCCAATTTCTTTGAAAGCGCGGATTTGTTCTGTCGTATGATGGCGCGGTAGATTCCTAGACTTCTGGTTGTTGAGAAAATTACCCCATCATGTCCAAAGCCGTGGTTAAGACGACCTTCGAGGCGTCTCGAACTCTTCGTCCCATCTACACCGGAGGAAGCACTGCGCTGGATGCTAGTGGTCGTCTATTGGCGACTTGCATTGGCGAGGATGCTCTCGTGGTCGACCTTGAGACCGGTGACCAAGTTGCCAGCCTTGAAGGCGTAAGCTTCTCTCATACATTTAGAAGTCGCAAGTGGCTAACCCGGATGTTTTAGGACGGCGAGATAATCACTAGCTTGGCCAGTATGCAACTCTCTCTCTCTTTTGCTTCCCCTTCCTACGCTAGCTAGGAGGTATGTTCTGACTGCGCTTAGTTTCTCCATCGGCTTCGCATGTCATTCTCTGTTCGCGCTCGATGTCCATGCGCATCTACTCTCTGACGCCTTTCGATGAGAACACACGAACCGTCGAGGCCAAACTAGCTAGAAGCTTGAAACCTCACACAGCCCCTGTTGTCACCACTGCGATCGATCCCACGGGTACTCTCCTAGCAACTGGCGCTGCAGATGGTTCTATTAAGGTTTGGGATATTAGGGGTGGATATATCACACATACTTTCCATGGTCATGGTGGTGTTATTTCGGCGCTGTGTTTCTTCCAGGTACCTTACCAGGACAACGACAAAGCATCATCAAAGAAGAAGAAGAAGGGACCCAAGGGCAAGACCCATGACTCTGATGAGGATGAGGACATGGATGAAGTAGCCGATTCGATTGGCGCTTTTCGACTCGCTTCGGGTGATGAGGAGGGTATGGTCCGCGTCTGGGATTTGAACAAGAGAAAGCCTATCGCATCACTGGAATCGCACGTCTCCGTTGTACGGAGTCTTTCGTACTCGCCCGCAGAGAATGCGCTGCTCTCTGCAGGTCGCGATAAGACTGTCATTGTGTGGGATGTGCGGACTTTCAAGACGCGCCGTGTCATCCCTGTCCTCGAGAGCGTGGAAGCAGCTTGCTTTGTTGCTGACAGCGAATTGTGCTTGGTGGGAGGAGAGAACGGCCGTTTGCGTGTGTGGGACTGCAACCGCGGAGGAGAGGTTACTCACGAGCAAGAAGCTGCGGCCGAGTTCGAGGCCGTGGTGGCGATCCAGTATTCCGCAGGCATGTCATTTGCAATGACCGTGCATGCTGACCAGACCATCCGACTGCACTCACTTCAGCCACTCGCCGACTATAAAGCTGGGTCTACTCTTGAGCCATTGCCAGTGATCAGACGTATCTCCGGCAACGATGATGATATCATCGATCTCGCATATGTCGGTCCCGATCGGTCGATGCTTGCGTTGGCTACCAACACCGAAAGCATAAGGGTGGTTTCAGTTGGGCCTTCCGAGGATAGGCCCGCTACCGGAGAGGGTGACTACTTTGGTGCCGATGTCACGCACTTAGAAGGCCACGACGACATCATCATTTGTATCGACGTTGACTGGTCAGGCCACTGGCTTGTTACCGGTGCAAAGGATAATACTGCACGTCTTTGGCGGCTTGATCCGAAGAACTCCTCTTACACATGCTTTGCTGTCCTCACTGGACATGCCGAGTCGCTCGGTGCCATCAGTTTCCCCCGAGCTCCTCCGCCAGCCAACACCCCTGCTCACAACGACCCTTTGAACCATCCTCCTGCTTTCCTGCTCACAGGATCTCAGGATCGTACTATCAAACGATGGGACACGGGTAAACTGGCTCCCCTCAAGTCATCCAAGCCTCACAATCCCAAGGCAGTATACACACGGAAAGCCCATGAAAAAGATATTAATGCTTTGGATATTAATCCGACATCAACGTTGTTCGCGTCCGCATCTCAGGATCGTACTGTGAAGATCTGGTCCATAGAGGATGGCTCCGTTGTGGGTGTCCTGCGTGGACATAAGAGGGGAGTCTGGTCAGCACGATTCGCACCTCGTGGTACTCCTATCCTCACATCCGACACCGGAACGAGCACAAACCGAGGCATGATTGCTACAGGATCGGGAGACAAGACTATCAAGATCTGGAGCCTGTCGGACTACAGCTGTCTTCTCACCTTCGAAGGCCACACAAATAGTGTGCTCAAGGTGATCTGGCTGCCACCTTCGGACTTGTCCAACAAGGATGAGGATGAAGACGAAGCAATGACACATAATGCAGTTGCGCAGGTGCGACCTCTAGTTGCGTCTGCGGCCGCAGATGGCTTGGTGAAGATTTGGTCACCTTACAGCGGCGAGGTCGAGACGACTCTCGACAACCATGAAGACCGTGTCTGGGCTCTAGCCAGCCCTACGCCATCTGGCTGCCGTGATGACGTTCTGTCTTCATCTACCCTCTCACAAACTTCTCCTTACGGCCTTGCCTCTGGTTCTGCCGACTCAACTGTTACCTTCTGGACAGACACGACTTCTGCTACATACACCGCTACTGTAAACGCCAACTCGGCTCGTATTGAGCAAGATCAACAGCTCCAGAACTACATTCGTGCCGGAGCATATCGCGAAGCCATCACACTCGCGCTTCAACTCAACCACCCAGCCCGGCTACTGTCCTTGTTTACTTCTGCCATCGATGCCGCAGATGACCCAACAGCGACCGACTCCGAAGCCAGCGAGCGTGCCAACAGCCTAACTGGCAACCCCTCGATTGACGAGGTTCTTCAGACCCTTGACCCCGAAAATCTATGTACCCTCCTCCTTAGACTTCGTGACTGGAACACGAACGCCCGAACATCCAGGGTCGCACAGCGAATCTTGTTCGCTTTGTTCCGCTCCTACCCGGCTTCAACGTTTGTCGAGCTTGCCACCTCAAGTATGGCGAAGCGTCGCCGCGAGGGTCGCACTTCAGCAGGCATGAAGGATATCCTGCAAGCTCTGGCCTCGTATACCGACCGGCATTATCGTCGTGTCGAAGAACTTTCCGACGAAAGCTACCTCGTGGAATGGGTTCTGGCAGAGATGGACGGTGGTGTGGGACTTGGAGGATTGGGCGTTTCTACCCCGTATGACCCTTACAGCAGTCTCCCTGAAGACAGTGTCCCGGAGCATGAGAAAGATGTGGTCATGCTGGGGGTATAGGAGAACCCAAGTGTGGATAAAACTAAGATTTTTGAATGAGACTATGTACAAATAGACCCGAGTTAATCTGCATGTTTGCAAATACCGTGTGTATGGTGGCGCTTTTAGTGGGAGTACTTGTTCTTTTCTGGTAGGAGACCAGTACATAAAAAGTTTCTTTTATTTTGAAATGACACTACCTGTTCTGGATTGGAAGCTACTCAGGCAGATATTCTACCTGGCCATGGAACTAGTCGTCGGTATTAAAAATGTCAACGTTATTAATAGTATCACTCTCGACAGTCCTTCCAACGCGTCCTGTGTCATACAAAATGGTATCAAGATCATAAGTAGTATATGCGGATTTGAATATGTCTAGGAAATTGAAAGGTGAAAAGCAGGCCACGTCTTCCCCAATTCATCGATCCTCGTCTCTCCTTCTCCGGCGGGAGTCGCGATCACTGTCTCGCTCCCTATCCCGGTCACGATGTCTACTCGATGTATGCGACGAAGAATGCCTTGAGCTACTATGGCGATCATCATCACGATACCGTCTGCTGCGGTCCCGATCCCGATCTCTGTCCCTGTCACGCTCTCGTTCCCGATCTCCATTTCGATCACGATCCCGGCGATAGTCACGATCCCGGTCACGGTCTCTGTCCCGGTAGTAGCGGTCATCACGACTGTCGCTATCTTCATCTTCGTATCTGCGCCGTCTTGAATGCCGGTCACTGGATGACAAACTCCGGTCTCTCCTTGAAGATCCGGTCCTCCGTCTGTCATAGCGATCAGTTTCATCGTCATCGTAGTCGCGACGCCGTGAGTCACGATCACGATCCCTATCACGGCCACTCTTCTCCAAATTGCGATCTCGTCGTTGCTTCCATTCGTCATCGTCGCCCCGTTTCCTGGCCTCTTTCCGTTGCGCCGCGAGCTCCTCTTCTGTTATGAACTCGCCGGTCTGCTTGTTTCGCATCATGATGGGCATATATACACCTTCCGGATTGGACTCGCCCTCCTTCCCTCCCTTCCTGGACCCTTTCCGCATGGCAGCCTTGCCCCATGCACCGAGCTCGGCCTCTGCACCCTTCCCCCCAGACACATCTTTCGCTCCGATCCCCAGGAACCCAGGACGACGCTCCGGGACCCGCGGCTTATTGTCCTGATTTGCAGAACCACCGTATTTTCCTCTTCCTACAGCTTGACCCTCCTTCCACCCCATACCACGAAGTAGCGCAGCGCCAAACTCCTCAACAGGGATTGCGTTATACTGATCCAAGCTCGCAGACTCCGGGCGCGCCGCAACATCCGCTCGAAAAGAAGACGTCTCATCATATCGCCCGCCCGCCCGATCATCGTCATCTCGATTAACCGACTCAATAACAAGATCCGACCTGCGCTCCGGCTCCCCCTTCGTCTCTCGAATAAGCGCCTGCAAGGCAATCTCATCCTGCGTGAGTGGCTTGCGTTCTACCTCGGCAGCAGGAGTAGCAGCAGGCTCAGTAACATCCTTCATCGGGCGATCATTATCCGCCGCCTGGGCCGAATCCTGCGAAGCCGGCTGCGCAAAACTCAACCCATAAGCCATACTCGGACGCTCTGTCTCAACATTATCTCCAGCAACTTCACCCCGTTTCTGAGCTTCCTGAATGGCCTGGACCTCCTTTGGCAAGAGGTTCTTGCCCTTAGGTTTCCGGAGATTGACGCCCGGACGGTCCCTCCAATTATTATTTCCAGCGACGGGAATGATCAGCTCGCGCTTTTCTTCCACCTTGTTGGCGGGAATAGCCGTTCCCGTTAAGGTGTCGAACCCGGTGACGGCTTCATGAGTGGGCGCGGCTTCTTCATCGGATTCTTCGTCATCGTGCAGGTGGTGAGGTCGGCGCGCGAGTGTTCGGCTGGGTGAGTCGGTGGAACGCGCCGCGCCTTGAATGTTGAAGGACGTTTTCTTCGGCTGGCCGTTTGCTGGTGCTTTCGTGGAGTTTCCGCCTAATGATAGAGAGAATGGCTTCGCTGAGGAACTGGAGTCCGCATTGCTGTTCTGCGGCGATTGTGAGGACGACATTGTGACGGTGCCCCTTCGTGGGCTGCTGATTCGGAGAGAACTAATTAGGGGAGTGAAAAGCTGCCTTTAATCCATATGTGCGAAATGAGCACCCGCAGCATATAGCGAGTCTTTACTGAGTATGTAGAACTGGAGCTGGTGGAGGACTAGACAATCGGCGGGATAAAAAGAAGGCGGTGGCAAAAGACGCGGGTTAGACGCGCGCTTAGACCCAACCCCAGAGCAATTACGATGTAGTACAGGTGCGTCAATTATTCTCAATAGTAATCGTACAGTCGTAGTCATTAACTGCTCTTTTGCTCTAATGCAATCCATTCCAAATGACGTTCCAATAGTTTCCTGACCTTTTTGTATCCGTCCTATCAATACATGTAGTACAAAGTTGAAAATGGAGGGGGACATAGCCCCGGTCGATTGAAAAGGAAGCCATTTGTGCATAACAGGCAACCGGCCGAAAGCCGGTGAAAAGCTGCCGGTATAACAAGAGAAATCTGGAGAAAAATAAGACAGAAAAATCTGTCTCCCAAGGCAGGTGGCGGGGTTTGGGGGAGGTGAAAGGGACGAAGGGGTTGAAGGCAGTAAGGGTGGCGTTAATAAAGAGGATCGCTGGGTGTCAAGGTAGGTGCTCGAAGCAGGGATAGTGAATAAAAGGTGATAAGGTGGATGGGAAATATTTACAAACGAAGAAGAGAAGATAAAGGCAAGGTCATCAGCTCGTCGCTGTCTGAGCTTGCGGAGGGTTAGGACTCTTGCTTGTCCCGGCCACTGCGCCAGCCTGGGCACTGCCACTGCGCTGGGTTTGCGGCGTCACACTCCGGCTCGGCTGAGGAACCGCCCCATTCATAGCGGGAGAGCTCCCTACACCGACACGATTTTGCTGAGCAGGTTGGGGAACACGCATCATGGGGGAATATCCTTGGGCCTGAGGTACTTGCATACCCGGCGCGCCATTGAGGCCTGGCTGCGGGGACTGGAAACTGGCCTCGTGGGGAATCTGGTAATTGGCTTGCACGCTGCCAATATTGCCAGCAGCAGCACTCATGGCAACTTGAGACATGCGCTGCTGTTGATACTGATGCAACCGGTCCGTAGCAAGCTTGTTAACTTGCTCCGGAGGCATGTTCGGGTTGCTCCGCTGGATTTGGCTTTGGATAGTGCTGATAGTTGGGACAACACCACCGGACAGGAGGTTGGGTTGAGCCATGCGGGGGGAGGGCGTAGACACTCCCTGTGGGGTAGTATTGTGAAAAGAAGGGCTTTGCATTCCACCTCCAGCCTGCAGCGCCGCCATCATCGCAGGGTTGTTCGTAGTGCCGTTGACGTTGGGCATATTCAGATTCGGAGAGTGAGATCCTTGAGGCACAAACTGCTGTTGATTATGGAATTGCTGCTGCGGCTGTTGGGGCTGAGCCTGCTGCTGATGCGGATGTTGCTGTGGCTGGGCCTGCTGTCTGGTCTGGAGGATCCGTTGTTGCTCTTGAAGCCGATTTGCCTCCCGCATAACACGCGTATTATCAGGAGGGGTCTGCATAGGCATTCCAGGGCGGGCGCCATTGTTCTGCTGAATTCCAGATTGTGGCATCATCTTCATCGCCATTGGATTCGAAGGCATGGGTCCATTTACAGGTGTAGCGTTGGGCATACCCTGCATATGGGGACGTGCTTGGTTTGCACCAACTCCGGGAGGCAATCCGTTGGGCAGCCCGTTAGGCAATGCATTCGGAAGCCCGTTCGTAGTGTTGCCGGTCATAGCCGAAGTTCCAGGGTTATGAGGCAGGCCGCCAGGAGTGCGTCCTGGGGCATTCATTATCGGCTGCTGGTTAGGTATTTGCCCGGCACGTTGGGCTGCTAGGTTCGCCTTGAACATAGATGTTAGTCAGGAATAGGGTGCACGAAAAGAGACGCGGTCATACTCTTTGCTGGGCAATCATTTGCTGCCGATACTGTTCTTGCCGCTCCTGAAGCTTCAATTCACGCTCGTACTTGAGTCGGCTGAATTCAGCGGGCGACGTAATTGGAGGTTTCGGTTGATTTGCTTCATTAACTTTCCGTAACGATGCCAAGTGCGAGGCTACAGCAAATCAAAGTAGTTAGCAAAAGCCAAAGTAATCATACTGTTTCACGTCTTACCATGTTGCTGCTTCTGGAGCATGGTCTCTCGCTTCTTAGCTAGTTTACGCATAGCATCAAGCAATGCAAGGTGCTTGGAGGATCTCTTGCGATCGACCCTAAGAGGTTGCGTCGTCCTCCTTCGAACTTGGGGTAGTGACTGAGGATTGCTATTGTTGCCCTGTTGTTGCTGTTGCTGTTGCTGCTGTTGCTGCTGCTGTTGTTGTTGCTGCTGCTGCTGGGCGGCTTGTTGCTGCGCTAGTACAGTTCGCTGTGCCGCCTCAAGTCTTTGATGATAAGCGCGGAAGTACTGTGTTTTAGACATGTCGGCTGGCAAGCCTTCCAAGCCAACCCAGCGCTCAAAACATTCCCAGGGTGTCCGCCTTTCTGCTCCTGATGTGAACTGTGATGACGGTGTGAGACAGTTGGAGATAAGAGACCAGTTGTATGAGTACTCCTTGACTAAGCGCCGTAGCTCATCATCCTCCGCATATGTCCACTGAGACGACTGTCTAGATTCAAAGAAGCCAACGGAGGGCATAGGATGCTCAGTCGGAGGCCGGAACGAATGACCCGGATGTATTCTATCACGTATATGTCTGTTTTCGGGTCGGAACAGTGCGACATTGGTTTGTTCTGGCGGCAAATCCAGCACGGCTTGCTCAGGATCCGATTGGTACTGTGAGTAGTCGTAACGGCTACGCTTGGGAGGTGGTTCGTCGTCGGGGAAAGTGATCTTGCCCGACGCGTACTTTGAAACGGGCAGAATTTCAGTCTTCCATACAGAGTCCGGAGGTTCTTTAAATGCTGGCAAGTTCGTGTCCGGAGCGATAGTGACAGGTGTGTATGTTGGCAGGTTATCGAGAATCTCTCGAGCCGCCGCCGTCATGTCCAATGAGAACGTGAACTCGTCGGTACCGAGGGAGAAGATTGCAGCTGGTGCAACTGTGTCATGTAGATCGTGACGCGGCTCATCATTGAATCCTTCACTAACAGAATCCTCTTCGGTGGAGGGCACTAAGTCTGGCGTAGGGTGAGATACTGCGGCCATTTCATCTCCTGTTTCTTCAGGTGGCGAGATCATGCTGGATTTAGCCTCGACATTCAATGATGGGGTCTTTACTTGAATGCGGAGCAGTGACCGATGTTCGGGGTCACTATTAACATACTCCGCACACCAGTCAGCACAGCTTTTTGCAGCTGCGATCTTCCACTTCCGCTCTTCTCGGAAATCAGTGCGCATCCACTTCACATGATCCAGAAGAACATCCCAATGTGTTGCCTCTCGAGGTGGTTCAACCGAACGTTTCAACTGGCGCAGGGGCCATCGATTCGCATTTTGCAGGGAGTAGATTCGACGCAAGGTACGGCAATCCATCTGTTCCTGGTAATCGAGGAAGTGATTGGAAGTGGTTAAAGTCTTATGAGCTGAGGCGAGAAGTGTGCTGAGACTTGTACCCCGGGGAGGTGCATATGCTCGGTTCTGGAAGAGGGTGAAGAGATAGTCTTGTTCCTCATTGATCTTGGCAAGATCACCAGCGTGTTGCCGGACCAATTCCATGGACTCGCTTTTCTCTTGGACTTGTTGTTGCTGCTGCTGCTTCGGAAAGACGACGGTAGACAATTTGGTCCTCTCTTTCTCCCGCGCTTTCCGATCTTTGAACCGCATTCTTGCTGCAGAGTCAGGGGTCGCAGTGGATACGTCCCGTGCTATTTCTGTAGGCTTCTCGGCGAGAGTTCCCTTGTCCGATGGCGAGACGGGGGTCTTTGGAGGTTCTCCCAAAATCTCGGAAACAGATTTGTGTCTGATAGCGCCAGAGGATACCCTGGTTGTCATTCTTTCCGGTGGGGACGGTACCGGATGGGCTGGGGGCGTCGGTTTCTTTAGCACTGGAGCACTTTCCGTAGGCACCTTGCTGCTAGCCTCAGCTTGAGGTACAGCTCCGGCTTGTGTGGAAGGCCGTGACTCATCCGTTGTCTCAATAACCCCGTCAAGTCTCTTATGATCAAGTGACGGAAGGGCAGGTGCCAGCTCGGGCGCTTCTTTAGGCGTTTCTTTGATGTCAGCCGGCGAGGTCACAACATCTTCCTGAATCACCTCGCTCGTGACTGTGCCTCCGTCTACCTCGTCCGCACTTGTCTTAGCCGCAGCTAGGTTGCTCTGTTGGAGTGACTGAGCCTCCTCCAGGCGAAGTTGCTCATCGGGAGTGGAAGGTACCAAGTTAGGCGGTGCCTTGACTGCCTCTTCATCTTTGGGGCTTGGAATCTTGTGGGGCGCATCATTAATCTCCTCCGCGGGGCTGGTAGCAGGTGAAACGGGAACTGGCACTGGGGTATTATTGGAATAAGGCCCTGCTGAAGAAACAGGAGAGAGTGGTTGCTCAGGAACCTGGGCGGGCCGGCCCTGAGGGAGGGAAGGCCGTATACCATCCTTCCTTTGAGCGGACGAAAGTTCTGGAGTTCCAGGTGGCCGTGCATCCACATTGGGCTTTGGCTGTGCCTGGGCTGGGGATGCACTACCTTCCCCGATTCCATTGCTATAGACATTTGGGCGTGCTTCCATTTTCAATGGAGACGCCCTGTTGTCAGTAGCTGATGGCTGCGCGGGATGCGCTATTGCAGCAGGCGAAACATCGGGCACTTGGGACACCTGAGATACGATAGCAGGTGCGACTTGATTAGTTGTCACTCGGTGCTCAGGCTGGTGATCAGAAGGTTTCTGTTCTGTTACTTTCTGATACTTTGGCTGGCGCTCAACATCATTGGCAATGGCCCCCGCAGCAGCATTCTGGGCTCCCAATTGGGGGACGGGGGCCGTAGCATCGTGAGGTTTGGCAGTCAATTCCGCTGACGCCGGTCGTGTCGCCGCAGCTGTCTCCTCCGCTTCCCTGGCTTTGCGCGCTAAAATAGACGCATAGTCTGGTAATGGTGGGAGTGTAGCTGGATTGAAATAACGGCCTCTGCGAACAGTTAACGTATGCTCCTCAGTAAAGGTGGAGATACTTGAAAATAGTAGAATAACCACGCAGTGGACCGGATAGGTAAATTTGAAATAATTTGAACATATGAAAACAATAGCTATATGGGTGACTTTTATGTGGGCGACTTACTTTGAGAGGTCGTTGGCGTCGAGAAACGCCTGTTCCTTGTGGTGATAGAGCGAGTCCGCCGGAGCGTTCTCGGTCGCGCCCGCGAAGCCTACGGTCGCAAAGTAGAGCTCGCTCAGTTTGCGCTTCCGCGACGACAAACAACGTCTAAAATTCCAAGTAAGCGATAATTCAATATCGCAAAGACCAGGGGAGTAGATTGGATCGCTGGGAAAAATAAAATACGTACGCGATCTCATCTTTCTTAGACCGGAGAAGCTCGTCACGGAGCATGGAGTCTATTTCGGGGAACACAGCATCCGATTAACGCGCTAAAATTAAGGGGAGTGGATTGAGCGAAGTCATCCAGATGGAAAAAATCGCTCAGAAATGATGAAAAGGATGGGGTTGTGTTGTTATGGGATGCAGAGGACACGACGCGAAGATTTCGCTGGGAAGGGATTTTTTGGGGGGTGTTAGTGGTGATGAGACTTCTGGACGGGTAGTATGGGAGGAACTTTGGTTGGTTGGTTGGAGGATTCTGGGTGAGTGCCGGGAGCAGCAGAGAGCGCCAGGTTTGGGTGTTGGTGCTGCGATGGGAGGTAGTAGGCGGGTAGGAGTCCCCTAGCTATTCTTTAGATTCCTTACTAGGGGCGATAGTCTACCATTCCACGCCTGTTCCTTATGTAGGTATGATGTGAACCGCTGAATGGCTGGCGACCAGAAAAATGGAGGCCTGAGGCATCAAAGGAAGTAGCGCCGGCGGCTTCCTTTCGCAGTTCTCTGTTGTTGCTCCCCTGCCTTCTTGTTGTTTTTCCTCGCGCTCACCCGAGTGATTGCCGCATTCAGGCCGCTTGACACCTTAGGTATAAAAGGCTAGGAAGACGCGTCTCACCGCCCCGACTCGATGATAACGTCCGGCAGAAAAAAAAAGTTGCCCGCTCAGATAGATGGTCTTCGATAGTTAGTCTGCAAAAGCAAACACATTCCTCGCCGATTTCATTTTCTAAGCAGGCAACAATCATGGTAAAGAGAAAGAGAGACGAGGCGGCCAAGGACCGCCAGAGCTCTACGCAGCCAACCAAGGTTGCTAAGGCTACAGACAGTGAAGAGGCTCCTTCCACCTCAGCGGCCGACGGTCCGTCAATCACGCTGCAAATTATCACCGGATCCTATGAAAAGGTGCTGCACGGCTTTACCGCGGCTGTATCGCCTACCTCTTTTGCATCAAAGGATACGGATGAAGATGGCAATAAGTCAACTCTTGTACAGTTTGTGGATACATTCCTGTTTGAGGCTCATACATCTGCCATTCGGTGTCTCGCCTTGTCGCCATTGCCGAAGGCTGATGCAACAGAAAACGCTCAAATTATCCTAGCCAGTGGTGCTACAGATGAGCGTGTCAATCTTTACTCTCTGTCTGCTGCTCCTGTTGCAGTGAATGAATTATATCCCACCGTACCGACTCTCGCGGGGAACAAAATCCTCGAGAATCCCAAAAACCGCGAGTTGGGCACACTGATGCATCACTCCGCTCCGATTTCGGCTTTGGAATTTCCCTCCCGATCAAAGATCCTTGTTGGCTCTGAGGATAATACAATTTCTGTTACTAGGACTCGGGATTTCTCTGTGGTATCCACCATCAAGGCCCCTCGTCCGAAAGTTCAGGGTAGGCCCAGCGGTGACACAGCGCCCCCCGGAGGCACCCCGTCCGGTGTCAATGATATCGCTGTCCATCCTAGTATGAAGTTGATGTTGAGTGTGGGCAAGGGAGAAAAGTGCATGAGGCTCTGGAACCTGGTCACAGGGAAGAAGGCTGGTGTGTTGAACTTCAACCGAGAGATTTTGCAGAGCGTCAAGGAGGGCAAATGGAGCACTGGGGAAGGAAGGAAGATAGTATGGAACTCGAAGGGTGATGAGTTTGCTGTGGCATTCGAGTGGGGCGCAGTTGTCTTCGGAATTGTAAGCCTGATGTCGCATATCCCATTGCATGACCATTTCTAACATAGTCTACAGGATTCCACTCCCATTTGCAGGGTTTTCCCCAGCCCCCGGAGTAAGCTTCACCAGATGAAGTACATAAATCCCACGCCCTCTTCCGATGACAGCGATGAATTGCTCGCCGTCTCCACGGAAGATGGTAGGGTTATTTTCTACTCTACTAAGCAGGTCCAAGAGGCGACAGAGGAGGATGATTCACCCATTCCTTATGCGGAAGCTGTTGCCCAGCTGGGTGGTAGAGCAGCAGGCTTCCCGGGAAGAGTAAAGGACTTCGAGGTTCTTGATCTAAACGGTCAGCGGGTTGCTGGAAAGGATAACCACCTGGTAGTAACTGGAAATAGCGAGGGCTTGGTTCGTGTTTGGCTGCTACAAGGCGCCGATCTGGTGAAGAAGGATACAAAGGGTACCAAAAAGAAGTCGGCAGAGAAGGAGAAGAAGGAAATCCAGGTCGGTAAGTTCTTGAATGCTTATGGCACAGGCAACCGGATTACCTGCCTCAAAGCATTTGTGATGCTGGCTCCTGAAGACCCCTCGACGCTAGAGGATTCGGAAGAGGATTATGATGAAGAAGTGAGCCAGGATGAATCCTCCAGCGAAGAGAGCGATGAAGAATAGGTTTACCTATTTGATTATTGTCTTACTGTATATACCCAACCCTTGTTGATAGGCAAACGGATGTGTGAAATTATACCGTTACAGTCATTCTAAAGCTAGAGGTGCTCCACGTATACTCCGATACCCTGCAAATAGTCACATTACTGACGCCCCATTCGAACTTCTTGGCCCTTCACTGCTTCATCTTCGGTCGCTTTTTGCGTCTGTACGAGTCCCCGTATGTCATATTGTTAGTCACATACAGTTCGGAAACTTCGTAATTTCGATGAGCCGTTCCACTTTGAAGAAACATGATGGTTATCACAGAGTAGAGGTGAATATTTTATGATATTATTCAAGTAGGTGCGAGTTGGCTAAGAAGGTGAGGTTCATTTTTTGGCCAAGAGGTGAGTCAGTATAAATCCTGCCGCCGCCCACCGCCCACTCGCTCTCCACTGCACAAATCACAACCCCACTGGCCGAACCGTATCATATCGCCTCCGTTCTCAAGCAGCAATTTTCATCAGACAACACGACCCTCGACCCTCGCCCTCTCCACCCCCCATAACCCCCCTTTTCTAGAACCGCTGTTGTCTCTCGATTTCACTTGCAATCATGGCTGCCAACGGCGACTTCTCTGACGACGAGTCCCAGCCTGGATCCCCCATGCTCGATGCGAACGGTCACGATGACATCGAAGAGCAAGAGCCCCTCGACCAGGAGGCCAAGCCTCTGAAGTCTGCGATGAAGAAGGAAGTTCCTCCTCCCCAGCCCAAGCGGCCAGAGCTGCCCGAGCAGCCGAATCCGGAGACTCTGGACCTGTCCACCCTGACTCCTTTGACCCCCGAAATTATTGCGCGCCAAGCCACAATCAACATTGGCACCATCGGTCACGTCGCTCACGGCAAGTCGACGGTCGTTAAGGCTATCTCCGAGGTCCAGACTGTCCGTTTCAAGAACGAGTTGGAGCGAAACATTACGATCAAGCTGGGTTATGCCAACGCAAAGATCTACAAGTGCGACAACCCCGAGTGCCCTAGGCCGACATGCTTTAAGAGCTTTAAGAGTGAGAAGGAAGTCGACCCGCCTTGTGAGAGGGATGGCTGCGGTGGCCGCTACAGACTGTTGAGACATGTGTCGTACGTTGAACCTCGGACTCAAGTGTGGACAAATTCTTCAGTGCTAACTCAGAGACCCAACTTAGTTTCGTCGACTGCCCCGGTCACGATATTCTGATGAGTACTATGTTGTCTGGTGCCGCCGTCATGGACGCTGCCCTCCTCCTTATTGCCGGAAACGAAACTTGCCCTCAACCTCAGACTTCGGAGCACTTGGCTGCCATCGAAATCATGAAGCTCAGCCACATCATCATTTTGCAAAACAAGGTGGACTTGATGAGAGAGGATGGTGCCCTGCAACATTACCAGTCGATCTTGAAGTTCATCCGTGGTACTGTCGCCGATGGCTCTCCGATCATTCCCATTTCTGCACAGCTCAAGTACAACATCGATGCTGTCAACGAATACCTGGTTTCGCACATTCCCGTCCCCGTCCGCGATTTCACCGCTTCCCCCCACATGATCGTCATTCGTTCCTTCGATGTGAACAAGCCTGGTGCCGAAATTGAGGAGCTGAAGGGTGGTGTTGCCGGTGGTTCGATCTTGACTGGTGTTCTGAAGCAGAACGACGAGATTGAGATTCGTCCCGGTCTGGTCACCAAGGACGAGAACGGCAAGATTCAGTGCCGTCCCATCTTCTCTCGGGTCATGTCCCTCTTTGCCGAGCACAACGACCTCAAGTTTGCCGTCCCTGGTGGTTTGATTGGTGTCGGTACTCGTGTAGACCCTACTCTGTGCCGTGCTGATCGTCTCGTTGGTTTCGTCCTGGGTCACCGCGGACGCCTTCCCGCTATCTACACTGAGTTGGAAGTCAACTACTTCTTGCTTCGTCGTCTGCTCGGTGTCAAGACTGCCGATGGCAAGCAGGCCAAGGTTGCCAAGCTTACTAAGAACGAGGTTCTCATGGTCAACATCGGTTCTACGGCTACCGGAGCTAAGGTCGTGGGTGTCAAGGCTGATGCTGCCAAGCTCAGCTTGACCAGCCCTGCCTGTACCGAGGTCGGAGAGAAGATTGCCATCAGTCGGAGAATTGAGAAGCACTGGCGTCTGATCGGTTGGGCCAACATTGTCGCGTAAGTCTTATGCTCCACTCCTTAGCTTGCGATTTCTTCCCAGCTCTTGAGAGAATGATGTTACTAATTACGGAAACAGTGGTAACACCCTTGAGCCCATCCTGAACTAAAGAAGTTATTGCCCGCTTGGATGGCCAGGCTTGTATCCATCAGGTTACGGCTGGTGGAGAAGTCAAAGAGTATCTGACACCAAGTCTTGGCAGGGTCAAGTCACGAATGAAGTAGAATGGTTTGCAGTAGCGAAAGGGGGTGTCAGTTAACTCCCTGATTAGAGACCACAGGGGGCCTAATCGTCGCCTATTCCACCTGCTGGGTGCGAAGAACAGGGGATCGTGAGTATTCTCCACGATATCCAGTTGAAACGTTCGCAGAATCGAGAAGGTCGGGCAAGCAGCAGGATGGAAAGGCAACTTAGAAGATCAGGTGGCATGGCTGGAGTTGCGCAGACCACTTCTTTGACGTGTGTTACGACGCTTGTGGAAAATATTTCTTACACTTTTTTTTTCTTTTTTTTGTTCATTCTTATTATTCGGTCCGGCTTGCATGGCTCTATGTAGATGCTGTATAGGGGAATGATGAACGCAACGAAATAAAAGTCAGATTTCTTTGATGTCCAATACGCCGCCATTGAAAAAGAAGCATTGATGGGGAGCTGAATGAAGGAGTTGTTTGTTCTGCTGCGGCCTTGCCTCCGAGGCCACCGCCGCGGTTGACTAAGGCGCGGACCAGCTCCTCTTTTAGTTACTTAAACTATTCTCTTACTCCCCCATTCATTGCTTTGTCCGCAACCAAAAGGCCACATCTCAGCAGGCTCAATCCCAGGCTGCTGTTGTGCTGCGGGTGTCGCAATGTATATCCTCGAGGTAAAGTTCCCGTACAGACTTTTTTCCTCTTGTTATAAGAGTTCATCTGGTCTTCCCTTTCAAGCTTGAAGCTCCAGCTAACTCGGGTTATCGTGGCCGTTACAGCAACTGGCGCGTCTTCTCGACCGTCCATTCATCCCCTGGAAGAATGTCCTCGTCGGTTTCTCTTTAGGCCAGTTTCTTTTGGAAGGCTTTCTGTCTCTTCGTCAGTACAAAGTGCTGCAACGGACCAAGCCCCCGCAAGTATTGGCGGGCGAGGTCTCTCAGAAGGTCTTCGATCAGAGTCAGGTAAGCACCTCCACATGAGCCCAGCAACCACATCATACTGATCAGGCGTCCCCTGACTTATTAGTCCTACGGTCGCGCGAAAGCCAAATTCGGTCTTGTTGCAGCTCTTTACGGTCAAATCCAAAATCTCGCTTTCATCTATGGCGACATTCTCCCCAAGCTTTGGGGAGTCAGCGGTCTCTTGTTGGCACAGTACTTCCCTTCTCGGTTCCAGGGTGAAATCTCGCAGACGCTCCTATTTGTCTTCGGGTTCAACCTGATCAGCACGGTTCTGTCTCTTCCCATTTCGTACTACAATACTTTTGTCCTCGAGGAGAAGTTTGGTTTCAACAAGCAGACGTTCAGTCTCTGGGTTACGGACTTGCTCAAGGGACAGATGCTTGGTATCGTACTCGGAACACCCATCATCAGCGCAGTGCTCAAGATCATTCAGAAGACCGGCAACTCCTTCTTCTACTACCTGTGGCTCTTTGGCGTCTTCCTCCAGATCTTCGCTATCACCATCTATCCTATTGTTATCCTGCCCTTGTTCAACAAATTGTCGCCCCTTGAACCGGGTGCCATCAAGACCGGTGTCGAAAACCTCGCTAAAAAGCTCAAGTTTCCTCTTCAGGAGCTGCATGTCATTGACGGCAGCAAGCGGAGCGCTCACAGCAACGCCTACTTCTATGGTCTCCCTTGGAAAAAGCACATCGTTATCTACGACACTTTGATTGAGAAGAGCGAGCCTGAGGAGGTTGTTGCAGTCCTGAGCCATGAACTGGGCCATTGGAGTCTCAGCCACACCACGAAGCTATTCGGTATTGCTCAGGTATTTTTCTGGGCCCCAGTGTAGACCAATCATCACATCATGAGTGGTTGAATCAGTATACCAGCATACTGACCTCTCTTAGTTCCATATGTTCTACATTTTTGCGCTCTTCTCTGCATTCGTGAACAACAAGTCTCTGTATCAGTCGTTCGGCTTCTATAGCCAACAGCCCATCATGATCGGATTCCTCTTGTTCTCGGATGCCCTCGCGCCGATGGATGCTGTTGTCAAGCTTCTGATGAACATCCTCAGTCGCAAGTTTGAATTCGAAGCTGGTAAGTCTTCAGGACCTTTGACTTATTCCCCTGATTATAACACAATACTAACCAAACCATCAAGATGCCTTTGCTGTCGGTCTCGGTTATTCTGAGCAGCTGGCGCAATCCCTTCTCAAGCTGCAGATCCAGAACTTGAGCACCATGGACGCTGACTGGTTGTATGCAAGCTACCACTACTCTCACCCTATCCTTTCCGAGAGACTCAAGGCGCTCGGTTGGAAGGGTGGAAAGGTCACCGGCCTCAAGGAGGAAGATAGTGAGACGCCAGTTAAGGCGGCTGACCGTGAGCTGTGAAAAGTTGACGTTCAAGGTCTTCTTTTTCTTTTCTGGCATGGTGTTTTAGGGCCGGTTGTGGAGAGACCCGCCGATCATGGGCTTCTGAAGGCATATTCAATTGTGAATTGATTTTTGGGTTCTTATCACCGATTAAAATAAACCAATCATAATCGTCTTCCAAAGAAATAGTTTCGCCTTGAATGCGCCAATGCGATATGCACAAGTCTAATATATCTTGGGAATCCAAAACAAACAGCAGAAAAATAAACCCCGTAGCAAAGCTGATGCAACCCGTAGCAAACCTCCCGCAAAACAGTAACTTTTCTTTCGCTTTCATACCCACTCAAGCGTCCGACTTGGCCTTTGCCCTCTTCTCTGCAAGTCTACGCTCCTTCTTCTTCCGCTTCCTTTCCTCTTTATCAAGACCCGCAGCGGCCTCAGCATTCTGCTCTGTCTCAACAACGTCCATATCCATCCGAACATCGTCATCATCATCGGCAGCAACAACCTCTTCCTGAAGCTTCTTCGGATCCTCCCACCCCTCAGTTCCGGCCTCCGCCTGCTGCGCATTGCCCTCCTCTCCAGCGCTGAGCTTCGCAAGAGCCAGGTCCCTGCCCAGGACTTCGCCAGCAAGTCCAGCCTGAACGCGCTTCAGATTGTGCAAAATGAGATTGGGTGCCGCAGCCGTGGTGCGCGAGGTCGGGCCATGTTCGCTAATACCGGCATTAGGTTGGAGGGCGGGGTCTGTGGCGGCGCGATCGAGGTAGGCGGCTAGGAAATCGTGCGCGGCAGCCTGGGAGATAGGCTTCGAAGAAAGAATGGTGGTAGGAGGTAGCGGAGAGGGACCCTGAGCGGCCATTGTGGTATATGATATTTGGTTTGTTTCTCGACTCGTCGCAGAAGTGTTTTAAGTATATGTAAAGGTTGTTATCGAAGTAGTGACTTTTTAAATTCCGGGGAGAGAGTTTCGTTGAGTACTGAGAAGGGACGCCCGTATTCAATTGTGTCGGAATAAGAAGAACTTGTTTATTTCCTTGTTGATTGATTATTGCACCAATTGAGCAGATATAGAGAACTGTAGATGCGCTCTTGCATCGTCCGGCGGAGAGAAAAAGTCGGAGGTGGTCCGTGCACTGCGGCGCCGGAGTTCAATTTTCAGTCCGCCGTCACGGACAACATCTCGCATCCCTCCATCGCCGTCCCCAGCTTTCCGCGTCAGCGAGGTCCAATTACGTTTCACACTCGTCTTCAATCTGCTCATCACTATGCTTTGCTTCCGGTGTACGGCTCTGCCGACCGCTTTCAGGTCCTTTGCGGCCCCAGCAACCAGGTACGTCCGTCCAATTTTGGCACCCCGGATCCAATGAGACCACGCATCTAGGCTCTCCATATAGCCCGATTCGTCAGTCAGGTCAGGCAGATTGTCAGGGGAAGCCCCGGCACCTCAGACACTTCATAGTATTGATGAAAGAAAAATGACTGACTTGAATCAATTCACTAGACTCACCTCCGCACCGCTCACATCCACCGCAACCGCTCTATCAACACCGTTCCGTGCCCTCTCCTCCACGACCCTCTCCTCGCTCCATCTCCCACAACAACATTTCCCCTCTCAGAGCCTCATTACCTCTTCCTCCACTACTACTGTCCGTTCCCTGCTCTCCACCAACAACTCTTTCGCAAATCAACAAACGCGCTCCTTCTCCGCTAGTGCCTCGTTGGCCGGAAAGCGCGATACCTACAACCCCTCGCGGAGGGTGCAGAAGCGCCGTCACGGATTCCTGGCTCGGTTGCGCTCGCGAGGTGGACGGAAGATCCTGTTGCGGAGAAGGGCTAGGGGGCGGAAGTCGCTGAGCTGGTAGTTTGAATGCGTTGTTTGGTGGTGATGGGTTTATTGGTCTTGTTTAATCTCATATGTGTGTGCTGTGTACCATGACGTTTGTTGCTCTTTGGATTTTGCGGTATCTGGATCTATTTACTTGGTGGGGTGGCGGCGGAAGCTTTGTGGCGCCTTTGCGCTCTGTGCTGTCCAGGGTAGGGTAAGATGGCATGAGGAGATGCAGCTTCTGATGTCTTGAGCTGGCTTTGCTCGGGTTCGGTATTACCCTTTGTGTTACTAAGATGGTGGTGATATGGGTCTAAGATTTCTATCTCGCTACCATTAATAGGACGCTGTCCTATGTGTACCTTATACATATTCATATATAGATATCATATTGTCACGTGGTTTGGTTTATAATTTGTCGATCTGGGTGTTAGTTCGGTAGGAGTAGAGTGTATTTATATCTCCTGGGGTTTCTAGTAATTGTATTATTCTCACAAAGGTCAGAGATAGAAGCTGTGTGTTGCAAATATAATGGCAGCCTGTGTAGAACAGGTTATGTCACCTAAGAGACTAAGCTTCAGGTTAATCATAGTAGTGGGCCCGATAGCGAAAGCATCTGCTAGCACTTTTTATTACAACATTCAATGAAATAAGAAGAACGAGAGCTTTTTCATAAACTTCTGGCAACGTTTACTCGGGTTTGGTAGGTACCGATAATCACAACTAAGATTTAGGTGCAGATTTGTGGTGGTTAACCACTTATGTTGTACGATATATCATTAACATCAAAAATCATTGCGCGTCTGCTAGTTGGAGACATCTCTAACAATACAGATCACACGGGTCGGCATATCTGGGCCCCCAGGGGTAGCTGGTCTTTCGACCTAGGTGTTATCCAGGAACTGGCTCAGATAAATCTTGTCATGTCTAGAGGTTGTCGTATAGATTGCATCACTCATCATCTTCGTCATCCTCCATGTCTTCATCACTGTCATCTTCATCTTCAGATCCGGTTTCATACTCATCGTCGTCATCGTCGGACTCCTCGTCCTCGTCATCGCCGACCTTCAGCCCATAGTCATCTTCGAATTCTTTGAGTGGCTGCACCGCAGGCGTGAATCCCGATGCCTGGAGACCTTCCTTGATAGTCTAAACCGACAGTTAGTAAATGATACACAAGAAGATCATAATTTCTTCATGGAATGACAAACCTCCTCAAGCACTGTAGCGCAGGTAACCACGATATTGGCCGTGGACGGGTTAAACAAAGGCAGAATGATGTCCTTCAGAGCGCCTTTCACGTCATCAACGCTAGTAGCCCGCACCTGCTTGAGCACCCGCTCCTTGTAGTCGCTAGGCAGGCGCCGAATCACCTGTCGGATGAAACTGCCTGAGGCTGCGCTACCAATTGTCGACTGTTCATTCGCAAAGCTTACCACAATGCTGCTAATGGAACCCTCCAGCATCAAGGGATCGAAGGGCATCGCACCAGAGAGGTGATCCTCAACAATCTGCTTGCTGGAGTCGAAGGCTTTATGGGCGTTGGGGGAGCGGTAAACGTCGAAGTTGACGAATCCGGTATCAATGTTATAGGCAAAGTTCGTGCCATATGCCAAACCCTTGCCTCGAACTGCAACCCAGAGGGGACCCTCAACCGCGTTCATGTATGCAATTGCAACCATTAAGGCAGGAAGTCTTGGATCATCATAAGAATCCAAACCACGTGCGGTAGCATATGCGAACGATGAATCAATCGTCGGCATAGGAACCACATACGACTTACCGCCCAACTTCTGGCCTGCCTCACTGAGCAACGGTCTTCTAGTCGTGATAGGCTGTAGAGGGGCACCTGCACCCAAACGCTCAGCAAATGGTTTCCATGCTGACACAGGGTTTTGAAGTTTCTCCAGGTCAGCGATAACTAAGACTCGCATGTTCTCGAAACGGAAAAGCGCATCTCTGATTTCTTCCATCCGCGCAACGACAGACTTCGGCTCTTCTGCTAATTGCTTCTTGATCCGTTTCAAATAACGCGCCTTCACCAAGGTGCTCCGAGCCCGAACAATAGACTCTGCTGCATAGTGGACCATCACATGAACAGCCGCGAGCATGTCGTCGCCACTACGCTTGGAATCGGGCACATCGGAGAGCAGTCGACTGGTAATCGCTCGGAGTCGCTCGACATCGAAAATCGAGTTCCAGGAAAGTTCCTGGATCCATGCGATCGCCGTGTGATACTTCTCAAGCTCCACCTGGAATGAGATCCGCAACATCTCCGAGTTTCCTAGGCTTCTAGCTCCTTCCATGGAGTAGCCAACAGTATCCCTTTCCAACTCGACAACCACCTGCTCAAAGTTGATGGTTTCCCCGTTCCGGTTGACAGGCAGGTTGAAGAATGCCTCAGTATACACAGACAGCAGTGGACGAAGCTGCACAGGTACGGCCTGTGCCGAGATGAGGAGGGAGAGCTGCACGAAGCTACTGGGGATATGCTCGAAATGGATGAACAAGGGCAGATCAGAGCCATCAGCATCCACCAGTTTTTGCGCCTTGTGGGATGGGCGCCCGGCATCGAGGGCTGCACCAGACCTGGCTGTAGTAGTGTCCACGAAATGGATAGACTCTATTCCAGGGATTTGGAACCTCTCCAGCATCTCCTTGGGGATCTCCTTGTCATTTTCAGCTTTAGCTTTTTCCAGCTTGTCGGCCAACTTCTTCAGCCCCTCATCACCCAAGCGCTTCTTTTGCTCTGCGACTCTAGCTTCCTCCTCCTTCTTTAATGTGTCAGACATCTTAACGGACGGAACACCAAGGATAGTGACATGGTTGGCATCAGAAATCCATGTTTTGATAAAACTGCGCCACTGTTCTTCACTCCACTTCTCCAGCACGTCGTACTCTTGCAAGGTCGCAACATCAAGCATAGTCGATCCGTCTCTCTTTCCGAAAAGAAAATCCGAGATCACGTACTCCGCAAAGGAAGAGGCGGAGCTTTCGGTAGAGAACTTCCAGGTCCGTCTTTGCCGGTCAATGCACTCCTTGATATACCTCATGTCTAAATCTTTCTCCATAGCGTCCTTGAGCACTTCGAAAAACCGTTGCTCTACCTTCGCGAGTTTCTCTGTCTCCACACTGGTTAATGTGAAGCGGATCTCAATGCTGGGATGATCTTCGGTAGCATAATAGACAGCACTGGCGAGCTGCTCCTTCTCAACCAGGATGTTATCCAATAGAGAAGCAGATGAACCGGCCAGATACAGCAATGCAACATTGACAGCCCCGGCTATAACAGAGTAAGTATATCTTCGAAATGAGGACAGCGGAACACTCACTTTGAACAGGGTCGGTACAGTCCGGACCGAGGAATCTAATTTCTATCTCCCCGAAAGATTCATCTTCTTCCGGAAATTCCACAGTCTGGACAATGGACTTCTCCAATGGCGGCGCCTGCTTGGAATCTACCCACGGCCTCTTGAAAGGTGAATCAGGACTGGGAATGACATCTAGAATAGTATCTTCGAACTTGTCCAAGGTCTCCAGCATGTTCTGGTGATCTACTTCGCCTGTGATGATTAGGCATAAGTTCTTGGGCTGGTACATCTCACGATGGAACGCTCGGATACGGTCCGCGGTGAGGACGCGGAGCTGCTCCATCATACCGCCTGTCTCGTAGCGAAAACCTACACCATGCGGGTAAGTCAATCGACGAGCGGTTAGATCGATTAACTCTGCAGAGTTATTCTGCACACCCTGCATCTCCGAGTAGACGACTCCAGCGTCGTCTCCAGCGCCATCAATATGATGCACTTCGGTATAGCACCCTTCATCTGTCAGTGTTGGAGCTATAACATGCTCTAGGTACACGGGCAAGATTTGAGCGAACCCTTCCCAGCCTGCTGTGTCCAAGGTGTAGGCCGTGTGGTCTGTGGCCGTCCAGGCATTGGTGCTCGAATAAACACGTGTTGCTAGCTTGTCAAGGAAGCCCTTATATCTATAGTTCCGCGAGCCCATAAAGCACAAGTGCTCCAACGTGTGAGGAGCACCTGAATCATCGAGAATCTCTGTGGCTAGAACAAAATAACCTGTGACTTTGGGTCCTTTTTGGTCAATGACCACTACCCTCATGCCTGTTCTCTCCGACTCATACTGAGCAAACTCGCTAGGCGAGTACTCCGGTTTGAACTTCTGGAGTAGCTTGAAATGGCTCTTTTGAGTAGATGACATTTTGCTCAATGGTCTCTGGAAATGTGATTTAGAACCAAATCCTGTGATCACACCCCGTAGCGATAATCTAAAATGCTGTTAGTAATCCATAGGCCAGAAGCGCAAACTTTTAGGAAGCAAGTATAACAGTTTTATTCATTTTAGAGAAGCTAGCAATGCTTGAGGTTCAGGGTGCGGGGAATTGAAACGGGAAAAGCACCCATTCCATGTTTGAAATACCAATAGCAAGAACAAGGGGATTGCAAATTGTAATAATACGACATCACGAAGACCACGAAGCATGCTGTATGGAGGCACAAATCTGTGGCAGCCAATGTAAGGCTGCCGGTTGAGGATTGGATGTTTAATACAGAAAACGACGGAGGGGCAATCTCTTTTCTTGCTTTTTTTTTATTCAATGGAGTTCAGGGCTGGTACAAGCATGACTCACATGGATCGAGAAGCGTTTGCCCGAATCAGGCTTCTCAATAGTAACTGAGACAACACGATGGGCTCTGCTTGACGCCGATTATGATGTTTCAGGAATTTTGAGGTCACACAGTTGGCCGCTGAACGAAGGTTACCCTCCAACTGTAACGGTTCAGAGTGGAGTTCAGGTTTCCGGTTCGATAGAGAGCACCACACCAACAGATAATTCACAAAAAAACAACCCGTGTCTATTCTTAGGAGGTATCTTTACCGAACAGAAAAATAAGAATATAGCAGCAGACGAGACACACGGAAAAGAAAGAAAAAAATCATATAATCGGCCTCAGTCTGGCCCTGGGGAAGAGCGAGATCGTTCGTGGTCTTGCCCATCGCAGCTAAGGCGGTGAGCGGTGAAGTCACATGGCGGTGTTGACAGCTCGCCTTCCCTTTCGGTTGCGATCTGCTGCATTGGAGTCCTTGGTATATCTTTGTGGATCGATACCTGGCAGATCTTCTGTAAGAGGGAGGCAGAGCCTAGTGTGGCGCTTCTGTTTGTCTTCTTTACGTTTTTGATCCGCCGATTACCAAGAACCAAGGGCTCTTGCTTAGAACTACTAACATAATGTCCGCTAAGGTATCGGAGCAGGACATAAGCCAGTCGGTGCTGAATTTCGTGACCGATGGTACTTATCCAGTATCGGAGCAAATTGTCGCCTCTGATTTTCCTAGCTCTTTCCTGGCGAAGGAACTGGAGCTCATATCGAAGGCTAGGGAGCAAGTTGAAGTAAGTAGTGTATCTAATGCGGAGCTCCGCTTAAGTAGCAGCTCAGATGGCAGTATAACTAAATGAGAATGTCCTATAGGCCGAAATTAACTTCCTCAGTCGTGAGAACAACTTCGATGCCGACGGATGGATTTCACAGGCCAAGCAGCTTCATGCAGACATTGAACGATCTAGAGTCACTGCGAGGGAAATTGTCGAGCAACATGAGAAAACGCAGCCTTTGCAATTGAAAGTGGAAGACGCTTCCGCGAAAGTTGGACTCATTGAGACCGAAATTGCGTTTAATCAGGCGGTAACCAGTGCGCTGACGGAAGTACAAAAGCTTTGCGAACAACTAGACGACGGACGAGCAGCTCTCGGAGAGGGCCGCACCATGGCTGCCATTGACATATTGGAATCCACTGAATACGCTGTCAAGCAAAGCAGTCATTTCACAAACACAAATGTTCTACATATACTGCTAGAGAATGCTGCCGGACTGCGAAAAGATATTATGGAGGCTGTCCGTAACCGCTGGAACGAACAGCTGCATATTGATAAGACGGAGGGAAAGCTGACCATTGCTAAGGACAGCGGTATGGTTCTTCCGTTGGATAGCGCCAGGTAGCTCATGTTCACTAACAGATTTCATAGATGATACATTGCACGAGACCATCGTGGCCTTGACCAGGCTTGAGATGTTCCCTTCAGTTAGGGATAGGTTTCAAAAGGAATTAATTTCGAAGATACTTGACCCGATATTGCTTCCTGGAGCCACTGGACGTAGCCACGGGTGCCATGTTTTAGGATCTACAATATACCTTGAGCCGCAGCCATCAATGGTATCAATACCCGAGCTGCTTGAACGTCTAGTCAAGGTACTGGGCTTCTTGAAGCAGCATATCCCCAATCCTATTGGGGAATCATTCTCAGAAATGTTCATTCCCTCGTTGTCCTCCAAGATAATTGATCTGTGGTTAGCACCTGCTATTCCAACCGATCTCGAAGGCTTGGGACAGTTTGAGCAAATACTCGATCATGTTCTCAAATTCACGAAGAACATTGAGAGTTTTGAATGGCGCGGCCAAGAAGAACTCATCTCTTGGGTCAACCAAGCCCCGCGTCTCTGGATAGCTAGACGGCGCGTTGACTCATTGGATCAGGTCCGGAGAATCCTCGCTGCTTCTCGAGGCACTACAGAACGGGTTGAGAGAATCGAAGTTGAGAAGGTTTCGGGGAGCGATGAAGCTCTGCTGGAGAATGCTACACCTGATGATTGGGATGCTGGTTGGGAAGAAGACAACGAAAGCGGTTCCAAGGGGAAGCAGCCCAGTACTCTCGACGATGAAGAAGACGTGAGTGCCTGGGGGCTGGATGATGATACTGAGGAACATGACCCCAAAACGAAACATGACACGGCCACGGCATCTGCGGACAATGACGATGATGCTGGAGATGCCTGGGGCTGGGGTGATGAGGATGAAGAACAGAACGCCGAGATCTCAGAGCCGAAGACACCAGTTGTGCCTGCAATTGTCAATGGCAAGGGTGGGGCAAGCCATTCTACTCCCAGAGAGGTTACTTTGAGGGAGAAGTACACCATAACGGACATCCCCAACTCAATTCTGGGAATCGTCAAGCAACAAATTGTGGACTCCAATACCATATCCCAGCCTGCGTAAGTCTTTCATGGCCAGAGCCTTATAGCGATGCTAATACGTTACAGACATGCCCATTCACGCGTGGTTTCCTCCGGAACAGGACTTCTCGCACTCCCAACTCTGATACTGGCCATGTTCAAAGCCACGGCCTCCACTTTCTACGGTCTCAAATTGAGTGCAGGGCAGATGTATTTATATAACGACAGCTTGTATCTCGCTGGTCAAGTCCGTGATCTGGCAGAGGAGTACCAAATCACTAGGCTTCATGCAGATATTGAAGCTCTCGAAAAATATGGAAAACTGGCTTACAGCAAAGAAATGCAGACCCAGCGCACAATTGTCACAGATCTTCTAGACGGTGCACAGGGCTTCAGCCAATGCTCGGAGCAACCGTTTCTGGGCGAATGCGAGAATGCAGTCAGCGCCACCGTGGACAGAATTCGCGACGTGTTTAAGGAATGGCAGCCTATCCTGTCGCAGTCTGCACTTCTTCAATCGATCGGCTCATTGGTTTCAACTGTCATAAGCAAGATAATAATTGAGATCGAGGATTTAGGTGACATTTCGGAACCTCAGTCACAGCGGCTTGTGTCATTTTGCAACCAAGTGACTGGGTTGGAAGATCTATTCATCCCGGAGGGCCCAGATAGCACCGATCGTTCGCCTATGACGGCCGTTTATGTACAGAATTGGTTGAAGTTCCAGTATCTTATCAATATTCTGGAAAGCTCGCTGGCTGACATCAAGTTCCTTTGGCTCGAAGGCGAATTGGGTCTAGAGTTCTCCCCAGACGAGGTCGTGGATCTGATTGAAGCTCTTTTTGCTGAATCCGACTACAGGCGAAAGGCGATCGCGGACATCAGAAGGGCGTCACGAGGGCAATAGTCATTACTTATTGATGTATATAAACTTTGGAATCTGAATTATTGTTGTATTGATCGCATAATTTATGCTCTTCTACTTATCACGTACGTAATGTTGCCGCGGGGAATCTCCGCGCTTTGCACATGTGGCCGCATCGGTCGCCGTATTTTTTTCCTTCACTCGGTGGAGTTTTCTCAACTGCGCTTTGAAGTGCTTTTGATCGCGCCTTTCATATCACCCATATTTTCTTTCACTGCCATTATGAACGGCGTTCAGGATTCAACCTCTGCTGCGGCCTCGTCCCAGTCTGCGCAGAGGCAGGTGCGCGTGCAGCTCGTTAGCAAGCAAGAAGACATTGCGCTGCCTGAGAGCACCGGCCCCATTCTGGTTCCCACAGGTACGAATGCATTTTGGCAACTTACTGCTAGTCTGCTTTGTATACACTTGTGTGCTCACTGATTTTTGTAATATTCTGTAGGATTGCGGAGATATGCACTTTCTACCCTGGTGAATAATCTCTTGGGAAACGACAAGCCGGTGCCATTTGAGTTTTTGATTAATGGCGCATTCCTTCGGACTTCGATCGATGAATACTTGACGGCCAATGGCATATCTGCGGAAACCACTCTGGAAATTGAGTACATAAGAGCGTTGATTCCCCCGCTCCATATTGCCTCCTTCGAGCATGATGACTGGGTTGGCTCTGTGGATGTCCTCTCTGCGACCTCGCTTGCTACCTCTTGGGCTTCTGCGGTCGTCTCTCCAGGCCAGGAGAGAATCCTATCGGGAAGCTATGACGGATTGCTTCGTGTGTGGAATATGTCCTCCCAGATCGTCGCAACCTCACCGTCCCCGGCTGATGGAGGGCACGGTGCGTCCATCAAAGCCGCTAAGTTCATCTCGCCGAATTCGATTGTGTCGGCTGGCCTTGATCGCACCGTTCGACTCTGGAAGTACAATGAAAGCGATGATGGATTCTCAGGAAAGATCACTCCGCAGATTGAGCTCTACGGACACAAATCTGGTATCAACTCGTTGGCTGTGCATGCCCCCTCGAACCGTATTCTCTCCGCCTCGTCAGACCACAGCATTGGCTTCTGGTCGACAAAGAAGTCAGATGCCCCAGCTGCCCCCGAGAACCTAGTTCCATCTGCTGCGTCACGGAGCTCCAAGCGCAGAAAGGTGAGCTCGTCCGTCAGCATCCCGCAGCGTGGCCCGCTTGCGCTGTTGTCTTCCCACACTGCGCCAGTGTCAGCTGCCATTTTTGACACAAACGACTCGACTGTCGGTTATTCTACTTCGTGGGATCACTCTCTGCGTACATGGGATCTGGTCACGGCCGCTTTAGTAGACACCAGATCGACATCCCATTCGTTGCTATCTCTCGAGCATCTCCCCGAGCACCACCTTCTTGCGACAGGAACTTCCGCTCGCCACATCACTCTCATCGATCCTCGTACATCAGCGACAACCATCTCCGCCATGACCCTCAGAGGTCACACCAATGCCGTGGTTTCGCTGTCCCGCGATCCCCACAGCAGCTACGGTCTCATCAGTGGTAGTCACGACGGTACATGTCGAATCTGGGATATCCGTGCTACGAAGACGGACAATGACGGTGTTGTTGGTGAGAGCGTGTATTCGATTACTCGGAGAAGCTTGGAAGAGCAAGGTAAAGCGGATGCTAAGCGAGTAGGTGGAGAGGGAGTCAAGGTCTTCAGTGTGTGCTGGGACCGCTCGGTTGGCATTGTCAGCGCCGGTGAGGATAAGAGGATTCAGATCAACCGGGGTGAAGGCGTCTTGTCTTCCGCATAAGAGGAGTTGCACACATGGTTCTGGCGTTATAACTATAGGATGAAAAGTTTGGTTCTGAGTATTTGTATTAAAACAAGCCACTGTACGAGCTGATGTTTCCACTTGCAATATATCCTATAATTGCTTTAGAGAGAGGCAACATTGAATCACTACTATGATTTCCTTGATTTCAATATTTCATTGTCTACATAAAATACATCCCCAGGATGGAGAAGGTCAAGCCAGAACACTAATTTACAAAAGCGAATTTATAACGCCATTCCATGCCCCAATTGAAACGAAGCCGCAGGACCACTGGGGTCAATAATAGAATCAATCATGTTAACCTCACAGTCTTCTCTCCATACGGTTGAGCTTGACAGCAGTTTTGATCTGGTGATTACGTTAGTATAAATCTTCTTTTGTGCAATACCCCACGACCACGTCCACCAGCGAAGTGCTTCAACATTCCCTAGTATCATATTGGGGGAAACTGGATATAGGAATAAACCTACCTGGCTCCTCGTCCGCTGTCCCCGAACGGGCAAGCCGAGCGCATGACGCCGACCACGGTAGGTTCCTGTCTCCTTCAAACGCTTGATGTTATCGAGGTACTGTCTGCGGAGATCGTTCTCAATCTTCATGTCGGACAAGGCGGCCGTGATGTCGAGGACCTGCTTGTTCGCCAAGTCGCCAACCTTGCATGTTGGGTGGATATGGAAGCGGGCAAGGAGACGGGTCGAGGTCAAGTTACCGATGCCGAAGAAGGACTCGAGCGATTTCTGATTTCAGTCAGACCAGGCGTTGAAGGTAAAATGGAAGTTCGGAGTTGCTTGCCTTGACGAGGTTTCGCTCGGGGAAGTTCACGCCCAAAATGAAAACCTGATTGCTTGTTAGCCGCCCATTGAGGGTATTCTCAGATCGAAATAACATTAACACATACCATCTTTACGGACTGGCTTGTTCAGCTCTCCAGGAAATGTGATATGGCCTAAACTGCCTATGTGCTGCGCTATTCTTCTATCATCCGCCGCAGTCTGGCTCAGTTCGGCGCGGAAGAAATTCAACCAGTAACAATGTTTCTCCGAAAGATCTTTGGTAATTTTCAGTTTTGCATACCATAAATACATTATTCCTTCCGCCTTTGCGGTGAGATGAAATGAAAATATCAGTCATAAACTGCAAAGATACGCAAACTCTAATCCTTATCCGGTTATTGTGCTCTTGGCACCTCCGCAGTAATGCAAGCTGGCCTCCATTCGCTGAATGATTGCTCCTTGAATCTCCTGTGCTCTCAAGCAATCGTTTGAATTCTCCTACATTGGAGACATCCTGAGCAATCATGAACTTCAAGAACATTTTTCTATCTTTCTTCTTCGTCCTGGCGGTTGGACTTGCTCTTGTCCACGCCGAAGATGCTCAGCCCCGGGGCCCCAAGATCACCAGTAAGGTGTGTATAGTTATGATTTTCGGCGCTTACAACCAGTGTCGACTTCTTTCCAAATATGACATACTAATTGCATCTACATACAGGTGTTCTTTGATATAGAGCACGGAGACAAGCCTCTGGGCAGAGTCGTGCTTGGCTTGTATGGCAAGACTGTTCCTAAGGTACGTGATCGTCGCCATGCTATTATCTCTCGGAGCTCCTGTACTGATCATATTATTATTGCTTTTCTAGACCGCTGAGAACTTCCGGTATGATTTCAGGACTCGATCTCAGATGAAGCTTCTGCACCCTGCTGACATTGCTCGTTTCCAGCGCTCTCGCTACTGGTGAGAAGGGCTTTGGCTATGAAGGATCTACCTTCCACCGTGTCATTAAGGACTTCATGATCCAGGGTGGTGACTTCACTCGTGGCGATGGTCAGTAATATGAGGATCTTGGTTATATGTGTACAATTTCCCCGCCAAATGCTGACTGTTCATGCGAAAAGGTACCGGTGGAAAGTCGATCTACGGTGAGAAGTTCGCCGACGAAAACTTCAAGCTGAGGCATACGCGCAAGGGGCTCCTGAGCATGGCCAACGCCGGCAAGGACACCAACGGCTCCCAGTTCTTCATCACCACCGTTCCTACACCGTAAGTCTATGCCGATTTCGTCTAGCGATAACAGCCAGCTTATGATTGCGGGACAGTTGGCTTGATGGCCGCCATGTCGTCTTCGGTGAAGTGCTCGAGGGCTACGAGATCGTCGCTCAGATTGAGAACGTGCCCAAGGGCCGTTCTGACAGACCCGTGGAGACTGTCAAGATCGTCAAGAGTGGAGAGTTGGAGTCTGAGGACAAGGCTGGAGAAAAAGGTAGCAGCCACGAGGAGCTGTAGACCTGTTTCCTGAGGTCTCGGCCTGCTTCTCGATAAGACTGTGATGTGCTGATCGCTTGTAAAGAAACGAGCTCCGAAGAAGAGTCACAACCTTCAGCAATTGCTGTTATTCCTTCTCCAACCCCTTTGCCTATGACATCTGATAACGCTCCTTATATTTTCCCGAAATTCGCAGCGCTTGCCATTGTTGTCGGTCTCCTGGTTGTCCTGGTCCGACGCAGCTTCAAGGGAGAACAAGAGAAGGCTGAAAGAAGTATTGTTTGATAGAAATTGTACTCATCCAAATACGTGGAAAAATTTGCTCAGTAGAATCCACCCTCGGCTGCAGCCCGTACGCTACGACTTTCCTTGCAGTGCACGGAGTACATGCCGTTTTCATGTGCCACATGACGAGCCGACGCATAACCCATGCCTTAATTAGCCGTGGCAAGCGCGCCAGGACCAGATGCTGTGAGATCATCTTCCAGTGGCAAGTAATAGAAAGGCTTGGCCTCCAGTTGGGCCAACGATGTACTTTTGTCATAAGCTCCACTGGCAGGCAGCGGCAAGGATGCGCCCACTATCTAGTCCACCTTTGGCACAGTCCAAGTACTCCTGCCACCCCTAACCATCTAGTACTTTGTTAGTCAGTGCTATGATAGGCACCGTCCAGTGGGAAAGTTTTACGGCGATAAGATTTACTCGTTGCCTACCATACTTCACCGACCCCACGCTGACGATTTGAGTGGGAGACCATTCCACCTGCGGAGTAAGGTTATTTCTTCTCAAGAGTAACACTATTCCACCTTAGCAGTCAAAATATTGGAACTTTGTGTTTACTACTGTCTAGCCTGGTTTTGGCATGGCCGTCATAAACTATGGACTTCATAATCAAACTTCAATTCTTAAAATCGTTCAGCTATCCGGGTGTAAGCAAGTAATAGACGTGTAACTTGTTATATGCAGCAGTTGGGCATGGACAGCAAGAACTGCAACGGCAGTATCATCATACGAATGCACAATGATGCTCCAATCACGTCAATTTTAAAGTGAGAGTGTCCACATTTCGGCGATGTAAGCCTAGTATGAGACGATCATACTTGTATGCCGTGGTCAAAAGTAAAGGAATAAAATTCCACACACGTTGCTCTGTCAGAGTTTTGATTACCGGGGGGTCAGTCAATATGCCAAGGCGCAGAAGCTGATCAGGTTCCATAATACAGTGGCTGCGTTGACACTGTAAAAATTGAAGATGACGGAGGCGAAGTATACATAGTAGCCATGGCCACCAGGCTGCCAAGTAAGGATGCGCTTGGCTTGAGAATGCACTTTACACGTGACCGTGACAGTATCTACGGGGGGAGGCGAGCCTGAGGCAAAAAACAGAGTTTTTTGGACCTCGTCAGATTGACTCAAACCGGATCAACTGGTGAACAGGTCGCTGCTACTAGTACCCTAGATAGTATAGAATGTGGGATTTCGGCCAACAACCCTAGAATCTTGCAACTGGTCAAATTTCCAAAAAATGGATTGTGGTCCGTAGTCGAAATGGACAGCGATTCAATGCGGGAAATCCCTATATCAGAGTTTTAACCCCATTTGTTTCCCATGAATTTTTTTTTTGAACTGGTTGACCTCGTAGTAGTTTGACAAGCAGAGAGACAGCAGGAGAACACAGTACTAGGAGTAGCACTCCCAGCAAGTGACGGAGGTACAACAGAGCCAAAATAGACAGGGCCCAGCCCATCATCATCTGGCAACACAGCCAGAACCACGCCGCCACTCTGTTTCGTTTAGCCTTTTTAGAATTTTCTTTGGATTTTTCCCATTCCCCCTTCCTGTTTGGTGCAATGGCCGTTTGGCCTGCGCTGGCTGGCTTGCCCTCCTGCTGCTGCTTCCCTTCGCTTCTTTTTTACACGCTGAACCTTTTTTTCTCACCCGGACCGTCCCCAATAATCCCATCGCCGGCTGCCAATAAGCAAGCAAAACCTTCCCAGTGCGCAGGCCTGCCAACCACTGCCAGTGCATTATTCCCTTAGTTTCGTAGTCATCGTCTTTGCCTCTCCTCCCCGTTCTCCGTCCCACAAACCTTCTTCCTCTTCCCTACTTCTTTTCTTCCATCCCCTCTAAACCTCCCCTCCTAATCCAGTCTGGTTTCAATTTTTTTTTTCTCCAATATCTCCACATCATATCCTATTCTCTTCCCCTTCCCCCCTTTTTTTCTTCTCTTTTTCTACACCGTAATAGAGGATTAGATCTGGGAGATCGTCTTGTTCTTCGTTTAGTATTTCTCCCCAAGGTCTTTCTTTACCCTGTTCCTCTTTCTCGCACTGTGTTACTCTTATTGATCCCCTGTGTATTGCCACTCGATAGAGACGCGGGGACTTTTCACTTCACTTCTTCTTGATCTTCTTTCCTTTTGTCCTGTACAGAAGAAAAGAAATTTCCAGTGTTCGCCCGCAAGGACAACATCCGCTGAAAAAACGCTTTGTTCAAATACCACCATAGTACGTTTTTTCTTGTGCCGGCTTCTGCAACGACATCCCAACGCGTGTTGCTCATCTGTCATCTGTGTCCACAGTCCGAAATACCGCAAATATGGCCGACAGCTTGAAGATGGGAAACCTTTCCCTCAACGAGTCTCAGCACGCTCCTGCCCCTGCCCCCTCCACGGGTCGCGCCGCTTACATCCCTCCCCATCTTCGCGGACGCCAGATGGGTGGAAACATGGACGGTGCTGCCGCCGCTGCCCCTCCCCCCGGTCCCGCCGCTGGCCCTGGCAACTCCTGGGGTGGTCCTAGGTATGTGATATTCAATTACCGCGTGTCCCATTTCACGTTGTGTGTAGTGACTAACTGGCATGATTCTGCAGAGGCGGCCCTCGTGGTGGCCAGTGGGCCAACGCCAACGCTCCTGATTTCAGCCCTCGCGGTCCCAATGGTAACACTAGCTGGAGCCCTCACGAAGCTCGCCGGCCCTTTAATCCAAATGCTTACGGACACCCAGGTCACGGAGGTTCTTATGGAAGTGGAGGTGGTTCTGCCCGAGGCTCTGGAGATGGCCAGTGGCGTGACGGCAAGCACATTCCCGGTCCTGCCAATCCCCGTCTCGAACGCGAACTGTTCGGTCTTCCCAACGATCCCACCAAGCAAAACACTGGCATCAACTTTGCCAACTACGACGACATCCCCGTGGAGGCCTCTGGTCACGATGTCCCGGAGCCGGTCAACGCCTTCACCAACCCGCCCCTGGATGACCACCTGATCGAGAACATCAAGCTCGCCCACTACCAGACTCCCACTCCCGTCCAGAAGTATTCCATCCCCATCGTCATGAACGGCCGCGACTTGATGGCCTGCGCCCAGACTGGTTCCGGAAAGACTGGTGGTTTCCTCTTCCCTATTTTGTCTCAGGCTTATCAGAACGGTCCTTCCGCTGCTCCTGCCCAGGCCGGCGGCCAATTTGGCTACGGACGTCAACGCAAGGCGTACCCGACCTCCCTCATTCTCGCCCCCACCCGTGAGCTTGTTTCCCAGATTTTCGATGAGGCCCGCAAGTTCGCCTACCGCTCTTGGGTCCGCCCTTGTGTTGTGTACGGTGGTGCCGATATCGGCTCCCAGCTCCGCCAGATCGAGCGCGGATGTGATCTTCTGGTTGCTACTCCTGGTCGTCTTGTCGATCTTATCGAGCGTGGCCGCATCTCTCTGGTCAACATCAAGTACCTGATTCTCGATGAGGCCGATCGTATGTTGGACATGGGTTTCGAGCCCCAGATTCGCCGCATTGTGGAAGGCGAGGATATGCCCCACGTGAACGACCGCCAGACGCTGATGTTTTCGGCCACCTTCCCCCGTGACATCCAGATGCTGGCTCGCGACTTCTTGAAGGACTACGTCTTCCTGTCCGTCGGCCGTGTCGGTTCTACCTCTGAGAACATCACCCAGAAGGTTGAATACGTTGAGGACCACGACAAGCGCTCCGTCCTCTTGGATATCCTCCACACGCACGGCACTAGCGGTCTGACCCTCATCTTCGTCGAAACCAAGCGTATGGCCGACTCCCTGTCCGACTTCCTTCTCAACCAGCGTTTCCCCGCCACCGCTATTCACGGTGATCGTACCCAGCGTGAGCGTGAGCGTGCTTTGGAAATGTTCCGCTCTGGCCGTTGCCCTATCCTTGTTGCCACTGCTGTTGCTGCTCGTGGTCTCGATATCCCCAATGTTACCCACGTCATCAACTACGACTTGCCTACCGACATCGATGACTATGTTCACCGTATCGGTCGTACTGGTCGTGCCGGTAACACTGGTATCGCCACTGCTTTCTTCAACCGTGGTAACCGGGGTGTTGTCCGCGACCTGATTGATCTCCTGAAGGAGGCTCATCAGGAGGTCCCCTCCTTCCTCGAGAGCATTGCTCGTGAGGGCAGCGGCTATGGTGGTCGTGGCGGCCGTGGTGGCCGTGGTCGTGGCGCCAACGCTACCCGTGACATGCGTCGCATGGGCGGTGGTATGGGCGGTCCTCCCTCCTTTGGTGGCAGCAGCTACGGTGCACCTGGCGGCAGCTATGGTGGCGGCGGCGGCGGCAGCAGCAGCTATGGCGCTCCTCCCTCCTATGGAGGCGGTGGTGGCTATGGCGGCGGCGGCAGCTACGGTGGTGGTTACGGCAACCCGTCCGGCCCTACTGGACCTTCTTCCTGGTGGTAAATCACCCGTTAGGGGAAGTTGTGGTCTCTGACGAGGCCGTCGGGTCTGATTGGCTTCTTTCTCTTCATTTGCCTCTCCTTTGACGGATACGATCAGAACGAATCCTGAGTTCTTCTTCTCTTTCCTCTCATCCCTATCTTTTCTCTCTCAGGGTCGGCTTTGTCATGACTGCCACGACATTATCTTAGATGCGTTCTAAGAATTTGTTTTTTTGCTTTTCTTTTCTTTCTTGTTATTCTCCTATGTGCAGGTGTTTTTTTTTTTTCTGCTGCTGAGCATTTTATCAATGTCGCCTATTTTATCGTTTTGTTTTAGACATGGGTTTCGATGTGGTCCGATCTCCTTATCTCGCTGCTCGTGGTTATACCCGGTTATAATCGAGAGCATTCGGGTCGGCATTGCATGGATATCATAGAATGCGTTGTCTTTCTCCTGCGACCGCTTCATCAGATACCCTTTTTGTTCTCAGGCGGCCATACGGAGATCCGCTTGAACGACGCGTGCCGAGCGGGGGTGCCGGCTTTTCGTGTTCAGAAAAGTGCTTTTATGATTTTTCCCTGCTTGGTGCCAGGCAGCTGCATCGACCGTGTCTCGCGAATAGATTTCTTACAGTTTCGGTTTCTCATGGCGGGGTTTCTCTTATTCCGTTTTCTTTTTCCATCAGTGTTGTTGTTTCGTGCTTTGCTTGAGATTATGCTTTACTACTCCAAGCTGTGTTAAGCATTGGCACCGGAGTTGGAGAGACATCAAGGTCTGTGTGGCTGTGACGTCTTTCGGCGAGCATTGATCTTTTTGCACGACTTCAAGGAATGATGGGTCACAAAAATGGGAATACGGGTGATAGAGATAAGATTCTTCTTTGCATTGTGTATGGCGTTGGCTCGAGCTGCTGTGTCCACAAAATTATTCTCTGCACTGGGGTCCGTGGAGGCTGACATCGAATGGGATCTTCTTTTTCTGGTTCATATCTCGGATCCGTGGAGGATGGGAAGCTGCTTTGCTGGCGCTATTTGTGGGTATCATCATATCTTGTCAGTAGCAGTTTGGGCTCAACGGGAAATGCCGAAGACGGCCTTGCTTACAGAGACCGCGTGTCTCAGAAATAAGGGAGCTAGTTATTCTCTGTTCAAGTAAAAAAAGAAGTCTGAAGCTTGTTTATTATGTGTAACTCATTGTAACTGAAATGATGATGTCCACTTTGTGGTTGCATTAAATCCCTCGGTATCTTAGATCAATTGTACGTAGGAACACATCACTCAGCATGTAAAGGGTTACCTGGCTTCACTGCATGCCAGAATAATTCTCTTCGTATGCTTTCAAACCCATTTTGGAAAGGTGAAAGATATGTCTTGTTCAATGTTTAATAGTGAATGGGGATGGAATGATGGTCGTGGTGAGGCAGTGCTATGTCTTCACTGTAAGCCTATATTGACAGACTCGATGTCAAATGAAGTGAAGCGTTAGAAGCTTTTTAGCATTCTCTTGTCAGAAAGGGAATGCCTGGGTAAAGTAATGAAATCTGACAGACTGCTCATGGGAATGAATAGTCGGGTTCCAAGGGTGGTAACTAGTTAACTAAACTATACATGCTACCTTAGTCACTCCCGCGCACGATCGGAGATCAAGCCAAGGGAGAAAGAAGAAAGTCACGGATCGTCCAGGATCACGTTCCCTGCCCACCTCCCAATTTCTTCCCTCTCTCTCAATCTCCCATCCGCGTCAATCTTCGCCAGCTCTCTCATCTCATCATCCCCATACTTTCTATCATCCGCCGGGCGACCACTCTTCCACTCGTTCATCCATTGCGTCGTCCTTGAGCTAACTATCCCATCAATCGCTGTCCCCCTGCGCGGGTAACCGCTCTCAGGACACGCCGAGAACGGATCCTTACGTCGCAGTCTGGGAGGTTTCATATTACTCCATCTATACGAAGACCATTGTTCCGTGAAAACACGCGACTTCCGAAATGGCTGAGGTTGAGAGCACCGCCGCGGACGAGTCGTTTGCGCAATCCGAGCCGCAAGATGAGCAGCAAACTCACAACATGACCGTTGGTATTAGGCGTCAGGCGAACGGCACTATCGGGTCTGTCTACTCCGGGAACAAGATTCGACATCTCAAGAAGGAAGATGGCATTCCCTTATGGCGCAAGGACATTCAGTATCAGTTCCTCAAGCTCGTCTTTGAAGACCAGACCAAGGTCTTTACTCGATGGCCAGATGGAGAGAAGAACCTGGATTTCGCGGACATCTATATCGATGCTATGGCTAGGAGTAGCAAGACGAGCAAGATCTTGAAAGACAAACTTCAAAACGATAAACAAGCAGCTATCAGCATGGCTATGGTTTGCTTACTGGTGAACTTCGGAAGGATGAATACCACTCTCAACTGTACGTCCTCCTTTCGCTTTTAACTTACAGATATTCTTTTCTGCTACTCTTCATCATTTACTGATAAGGACCAGTCTTCCCTGAGATGCGTGCTCAACTGCGGACCTATCACTCCATTCCTTCGCTACAAGCCCACCAAGACCCGAACGCCTACAAGCAGCTCCAAGACGCTCCTCGTCTCAAATCCATTCTCAAAGGTGCCTCAGAAGACGTCGACCAGCCAAATACTCTAGAAAGAATCAAGCGCCATGCAATTCCTCGCACGAACCCGGTAAACCTCATTTTCGTCCTGGCACAATACGCGCCCAAGGTATCTGAAATGCACTTCTTCCCTCCACGCGACTTCTTCGACCTCGTTATGCGGGGCACATTGAGCAGTAAGAGTCGTGCAAAGGCATTTCTGTGGTTGATGTGGTGGTACCTGGAAAGTGATTTCAGCGCCGAAGCCGCTCGCAACAACCCGTTTGGACCCGGCTTGGACGGTGAAGGAACCGGGGGCTTGCCTATCAAGGTGCCTCAATTTGAAAGCCTTACCGAGGAACAAGCAAATGAGGAGAATGTTGATACACAGTCTGAGATTGAATATGGAGAGGCTAAGCGTCTGGAACGCAAACGTCAGTTTCACAGGCCTTCTTTGAGTTCCATTCGCGCAATAATTGACACCATCCGCAGGTATTTTGGAGGAAGATGAGCCAATCCCTAGAGTGACCAAACGCTCTAAGAAAGGTACAGTCCCCAGATCGACGTATCAGAACCTAATATGACTGACATCTCGTGGTAGGTTTGCCAGACTTCGGCTACGAGGAAGACGGCTCGGGAGATGTTTCGGGTAAGTTTGTCCAACAAAAACCCAAAGCCTCCCAGTTTACTGATGTGATTATTAAGGTCGAGGCGATGGCCGTGGCTCTACTATGTCAACTCCCTTACACCCCTCTTCCAAGCGCTATCCGCAGGATGATGAGGATGATTATCAAACTCCTGGACAGTCTGCCAGGTCTCGGTACAAGAGGCCTAAGCGGGAATCTTCCCTCAACCGTTCTGTTGGTCAGCAGCGTCTCATCTTAAGAACCAAGATGGAAAACACACCTGACGCTGCTTCTCCAGCTCCTCCAGGCTCTGGCCATCCCATTCTGAACCGGTTCGTCGCAGAACCCACCTTACCTCAGCAGTCCTCTTCTCGCCGTCCCCGGCCTCTTACACAGCACCAGCTGGCTGTTGAGCAGAATCGGCGACAGCGAATTGAATATCTTCTAGCCAAGCGGAAGAATGAGGCATATCGTGTCTTGCGTGCGAATCGAGAGAGCGAGCTCCCGCTTGTCCGTCACGGTCGTTTACTATCAACCCTGCCTGATGATTATGATACGGACGATGAGGAGAAGTCATGGGGCAAAGGCGGGCTTATTCCAAAGCCGGATGAAGAGGAAGACTTTGGTGAATGCGCCAGCTACTACTTGTCTGTCATTCGCAAGGCTGCCAGGCGCTTGGACCGATGGGATTATGACGATGCCAACGGCCCGAAGCGTGACCGCAAGAAGGAAAGGGAACAACGTCAGAAAGCAAGAGAAATCAGATTGGCTTTGGAAAACTCCTCAGATCTTGCTGGGCGCGTCCCGTCTTCAGCCCGTAGCAGAGCCCGCGCTGCGCGCAATGCTAAACGCAAGCTTGCTGGCCCAGCGTCTGGTGCCTCAGCTACAGAGGTCAAGGAGCAAGGCGCATCAACATCACGTTCTAAAGCAAACAGGAGCCGTGTTCAACGTGATGCCGGAGATGGTGAAACGACCAACGCCGATGTCACTAAGGATGGTCTCGAAGTGCCATCCCGAGACCAGGAACTCTCCCCGATGCCTGGATCGGCCCAGATGGGCGATGAAGACGGAGACATTGAGGGCGAGGAAGGACTTGACGATATTGACCGTGAGATTCTAGGAGAAGGAAGTGGAGAAGAAGATGTCCGTACGACACGCAAAGCTCGTACATCTCACCCAGCCGAACTTGGCTATGAGGACAGCTTTATCGGCGACGGAGGTGATCCAGACGAGGAGGGTGAGGCGCTCTCATCCGATGAGAACGACGAGGAAGCCGACGACGACGATCTCGATGAGGGAGAAGGAGAAGCCGATGGGGATGATAACTCCTCAACTATGGAAGGCGGAAACGGATATGCTGCTAGTGAGACCTCTTCGGTTGCTGGAGATGCTGCCGAGCCAGCAACTGAAGCTGGCGGCGAGACAGCAGAACGAGAAGATATGAAAGATGAGGTTATGGAAGATAAATAAGCCATATTCCTGTGGGCTACATAGCAATTGCCATGTGGCTTGTTGGTTGGCATTATGGTTTGATTGCTCCTTCAACTTCATTCATCTCTTATGTCTGTCCTTTATATGACTAATTTGCTGTATCTAATTTGGCAACGCGTTTTTGATGTGTCCTTCATCTCTTGTATTCTGTTCCCTCCTTTTTTCCTTTTTTTCTTTTGCACTCATTCAACCCACGGGGATTAAGACTAGCTTGATACAATACAATATGTTACTACTATTAGCTCGAAAACTGCTCGCCTTCGATGGCCTTGGGCTTTCCCATCCATGCTGAATGTCTGTCTCAATCACTTGTTCAATCAGAGGGCTACAATATGCAGAATCATCCTAGCAACCAGCATCACAACGGAAATGCAAGCGCCGCACCTATAAGGAGCCTTTCTGGTAGCTGGAAGCTACTAGCAACACATCCTACGTTCTGAATCGTACGGCTAGTGATTCGGGTCCTAACCTCCGTATCCTAGGCATCTAATGTGTGTGCCTCTGCCTCAGTCGTCGGACCCCCAAAACACGTTCCCTATGGTCCTTTCGAAGTATATATCGGAAGTGGTATGGTATTAAAACGCTCTGTACGTCCGGCTCATTTCGAACAGATCACCTAGGGTGAAGTGGCAGAGCATGATTACTCCTATTATAGCAAGAGACGGGTCTTTTCAGTACCATCATGATTACATTGCAATGAACTGATGGCCACGGTGCTAAGTGCTAAGCTGAATCATGTCTCTAATTTCAGATGGCCTCGTGGGTAATATACAATAGCATGATGACCGCACATTTTTATCCTGACAGTACATCATGGTTAGTATTGGTAAAAAGGGTAGTCAGCAGTGTCACTAACACTGATACTGACATTCACTGTCCGCTGATTGGAATGTGATCTTGCGTCTAGATGTTAGTGGCCAAGCTCAGCCCAGTATGATATCGTGCGGGGTGTACATGTTGAGCTGCATAAATAGCGGGGACGGTCGTATTGGAACAAGTATTGTCCGCACAAAACAGTCCCGTATGGCGTCACTACTATGATAAACATGTACAAGGGAAAATATCATTGGAGATATGATTTCCAACGCAGGCTGGAAGTACGGTGACACACTTGGTGTAATAGTCGGTGCACGAGCTCGAGAAGAAGAGGAAATCGTGACGTGGAAGCTGCTCTTTAGTTGGGTGAGTTGACGTCCCTGAGACAAGGATTAGCAACCATGGCATCTTTGATTTTCTCCGACTCGATCTCCTCCCGAATTTTTCATGTGCTAGAGAAGCAAGGGCGTCGAGGGACTTCCGAACTGTGAGGTTGAGTCAGGGTCAGACAGTAACTATACTGGTATGCTAGGCCACATCTCTAGACCATGCTGGTCAGACACACAATGAGTTAAGCCATGTTTTCAGATAAAAGTGTGCAGTAGACATTTGAGTATGACACTGACTCTTCATGTCATGACGATTTGGTTGGGACTGGACTGTTTTGGCGGGTTCCTTTTGTGGCGGCAGCTGGAGGTGGTGGAGCTAAGACAGTTTTGCATGTGATCGCAGGATGAGCTGCTCATTACGGAGTATGGCTTCCCCCAACATTCCTTCGGCCTCTTTTGCATCCTCACTGCTTCCGATTGTCCAGGCTTTTCTGGCTTTGCAACACTTCGCATTATTAATTATTCGTACTTCCAAGGTCTCACATCATCCATTTCTAGCTTCTCACAAATATTATTCGACAGCAATTGCCATTCATTTTCCCCCGCTGTTCTCAATTCCTTTTCCCCTCAGCGTGCTCTCTGCCGATCCGCCGCAAATCTTGCACCCCCAGTTGCTGCCAGTAGTGCTGCTCCACTAGGCCGCTGGCACGAACAGATCAACAGATCTGCCTCCAGCCTCCCCTTTACTATTATTTGGCTGTCTGTGTGCTTGCAGTTCCGGCACGCTCTGGCCTTTCCCTTCTCCTCTCGTCTCTCCCCCCACCTCGGGCACGCTCCTTTCACGCAGACAGGACAATTGTTCGAAAGGAGTCGACCTGCCGATATTTAACCGCGGGTGGACTGACGGCTGATCTTGCTGGAGCCGGTGGATCACGATATCTGGTTACAGTGTCGACTTGAAGATTTCCCGCGCCTGAGCCAAATAACCACTGCCTCCTTCACGTCTCTCGCTCTGTCTTCTATAGCTTCCCTCTCCCCCTAGCCCCCTGGATATCTGGAATCAACGTCCCGCCTGCCATGTCTGACGAGCCTACGATCCTTCGCCCGCGTCCGCGACGTGTGTTCGATCTCACGCCTGAAGAGCCCTCTACCCCAGTCGAACCCGCCAACCCAGACCTGCTCGTCCCTAAAGATGCCGGCTCTACCAGCGTCAGCCGCAATGCTTCGATCATGAACTTGACCTCGTCGACGCTGTACGGTATTTACTCTCCTACTGCATTCGACAGTTCTCGTGACGACTCGAGTCCCTGGGGCACGGAAGCCCATACGCCTCAATCAGGAAGCCCGAGGATCCAGTCTGAAGCTCCAGCACCAGGCAAACTTCGGCGGACACGATCACGGCTTAGCCACGGCCTGTTTCGAGGCGTCATCCTTCCGCAAGCGCTGAAGAGCGCTTTCCTCTTGGGCTTTGGTGTTGTTTATGGAGTCATTACAATTCACCTGCATGAAAACCATTGGATTACCCCGGTGAAGTTGGAGAATACACATTACTACGGATCATGGCAGTATCTTGCTTTCTGGGGTGTGGCCGGCGCCGTTTTGGGCAATATTCTTCCTTGGTTCGACCAGTTCTCAGATGAAATTATTGGCAGCCCTAAGCAGGCAAAAGGGTCAAGCGACCCCGAGACTGCAGACCGTACTCTCTCATGGGTTTCAGTGGTTCGCAGCGTTGGCGCGTTTGTGGGAATTGCATTTGCCATGGTAAGCAAAATTCTAGCAACCAGCGTTCGTCGGTTCGATACTAATCTGGCTTTGTATCTTACAGCGCCGACTTCCCTGGGAATCTACAACTCAAGCGTCACTTACCCTCGCGCTCGTGAACCCCGTACTCTGGTACCTCATCGACCGCACACGGACCGGCTTCGTCTTATCGACCGTTGTTGGATTGGCCGGCATGGGAATAATATTGGGACTCAAGCCTGACTTAATTCCGTCTGCAGAGACTTCGGCTTTTGCAGCAAGCAAATTCGATGTCACCGGTTGGGGATATGGGCTGGCTGTTGAGATGTCACAGGAAAGCATAGCAGTAAGGACTTGGGTTGCCAGCGTTCTTTTCTGCGCATGTGTATGCTTTGGAAACATTGGCCGGCAGCTTGCCATTGGAGTCCAGCGCGAGTCGCTCAAGTGAAGCGAGGACGGGATCGTACCCTTCTCATCCCATCACTCAATTAACACAGGGCATTTTGTATACCCTAGCACTCCACTTTTTATAATGCAGAAATCCTCCTTCCTTTGGCCTTGTGCAGTTTCTCAGAGACAAGTCTGTTACTAGATAGATGATCCGTTAGGCCAGAAGCCATGGCGACGAGATTATGGAAATGACTACGAACTCCGAATACACGAAGTGACAATAAATATTAGTTAGATACTTAAGCAGAGATTGTAGAATCAATCATTGCAGTCCCTTCCACCGAACCTAAGTTCAAGTCAGACACTGCACCCAAGATCGATACTCTGCCAGAGGCAGTTTCTCTCCATTCTGTATGACGATTTCCGTACTTCATCGGCTATACAGACCCAGTAGGGAAAGATATCCTCGCAGGAACGCTTTTTGAAGAATGTTGATTTTGCGTTGTTCATGTGGAAGAAAAGAAAAAAGAAAATCAAAGCGAAGCGGCCGAGCGAAACTTTTGTAGTGGAATGTTTGTGGCCTGTGCGCGGGTCATGTGACGGCACGTGATTAGTTTTATTCTCGAGATAACAACTGACTAATCATAGCATGCATAAATAGCCGATGATAAAACTAAGCCGAAAAGGGCAAGCACCTGTGGCGTCCCTCCCACGGGTTTGAAGCTAACTACGACAGATGGCGGTTAGTAATCGATAGGATCTTGGTCACCCGCCAGGTCCGAAAGCGGCGAAGGACCCCGCGGCGGGACATCGAGGAGAAATTGAGCGAACTTCAATCGAGACTGCCTTGGATCAGTCGCGAAGGTAAAGTTATATTATCTCTGCCATTGTTCTACCAACGGTCTGGACGGTAATATAACAAATCTGGAGGCCATTATATTCCCTCAATTTCCTCCAATTTTCCAGGTACGTACCCTACGAGGTCATCGCAATGTTCTTGATGTTGCTCTTGCTCTGTGTGCGGAGCTCCCAGTTGATCGTCCCGGAGGGGCTGTGGGGGGCCCTTTTTATTCGACCTGAACAATTTTTCCCTCTTCATCATTCCTGACTCTGTGCTTCTCTGCTCTAGTGACCTCTTCACTGTCAGTATCTCAGGATGTCTCAACAAAAGTCAGGTAGGTCAATTGATATTTCTTGTCCACCGTCTTCCATTTATTTTCTTGATAGGGTACTTTTTGAGACCTGTCAAGTAGTGGACTTGGTCCGATACCTGTCCCCACAATTTGGCATTTCTGTTACTTGCGAGAATTCAGAGTATCTGGGGCTAATTGCATTCTTCATCATCCGTCTATAGCCATCCTTTCCGTCTACGACAAGACTGGACTGCTTGACCTGGCCAAGGGCCTCGTCAAGCACAATGTCCGGTTGCTCGCCTCTGGTGGTACCGCGAGATTGATCCGGGAGGCGGGATTCCCCGTTGAGTGAGTCACCATGTTGTTATGGTCATGACTGGGTCTCTCAAGACCTCAAAACTGATGGTCGATCAGAGATGTCTCCGCCATCACCCATGCCCCGGAGATGCTCGGTGGCCGTGTCAAGACTCTTCACCCCGCTGTCCACGGTGGTATCCTTGCCCGTGATATCGAGTCTGACGAGAAGGATCTGGCCGACCAGAACATTGCCAAGGTGGACTTCGTGGTCTGCAACCTGTACCCCTTCAAGGAGACCGTCAACAAGGTGAACGTTACCATTGAGGAAGCTGTTGAGGAGATCGACATTGGCGGAGTCACCCTCCTCCGTGCTGCTGCCAAGAACCACTCCCGTGTTACCATCCTCTCGGACCCCCAGGACTACCCTGAATTCCTCAAGGAGCTGGAAGCCGGTGAGATCACCGACGCTAGCCGTAAGTCCTACGCTCTTAAGGCCTTTGAGCACACCGCCGACTACGACACTGCTATCTCCGGTTTCTTCCGCAAGCAGTATGCAGGCAACGGCGAGCAGTACATGGCTCTCCGCTACGGCACGAACCCCCACCAGAAGCCGGCTTCTGCCTTCATGGCCCAAGGCAAGCTTCCTTTCAAGGCCCTGAACGGAGCCCCTGGCTACGTGAACCTGCTCGATGCTCTCAACGCTTGGGCTCTCGTTAAGGAACTCAAGCAGGCCCTTGGCCTGCCGGCTGCGGCCAGCTTCAAGCACGTGTCCCCGGCCGGTGCTGCCGTCGGCGTGCCCTTGACCGAGAAGGAGCGTAAGGTCTACATGGTCGATGACATTGCTGGCATCGAGTCTTCCGGTCTGGCTCAAGCCTACGCTCGTGCCCGTGGTGCCGACCGTATGTCCAGCTTCGGTGACATTCTCGCCCTCAGCGACGTTGTTGACGTTCCCACTGCTAAGATCGTCTCCCGCGAGGTCTCCGACGGTGTCATCGCCGCCGGCTACACTCCTGAGGCCCTGCAGATCCTTTCTAAGAAGAAGGGTGGCAAGTACCTTGTCCTTCAGATGGACGAGAACTATGTGCCTGCTGCGGAGGAGACCCGTACTCTGTACGGTGTTCAGCTCACCCAGCACCGCAACGACATTGTGATCACCCCCCAGAAGACCTTCAACACCGTCATCACCCCCAAGGACCTGAAGAGTCTTCCTGAAAGTGCTCTGCGCGACCTTACCGTGGCAACCATCGCCCTCAAGTACACTCAGTCGAACTCTGTGTGCTACGCTCTGAATGGCCAGGTTATCGGCCTTGGTGCTGGTCAGCAGAGCCGTATCCACTGCACCCGTCTGGCTGGTGACAAGGCAGACAACTGGTGGATGCGCTTCCACGACCGTGTGCTCAACATCAAGTGGAAGCAGGGCACCAAGCGCCCCGACAAGAGCAACGCTATCGACCTCCTCTGCTCCGGACAGACCCCTCGCACCGAGGCTGAGAAGGCCGAGTACGAGCGTGTCTTCGAGGAAGTCCCCGCTCCCTTCACCCAGGAAGAGCGCGACGCTTGGCTCCAGAACTTGGGCGAGGTTGCTGTCTCCTCGGATGCTTTCGTAAGTCTGCTTTTCAATACCACGGGTGATGCTTACTGACCTCAATGACACAGTTCCCCTTCATTGACAACGTCTTCCGTGCTGCCCGCTCCGGTGTCAAGTACATCGCCGCCCCCAGCGGTAGCCAGAACGATAGTGCCGTCTTCGAGACTTCGGAGAAGCTTGGCATTGTGTTCGTCGAGCAGGGCACTCGCTTGTTCCACCACTAAGCGATGTATTATCCTGTTTCATGTCTAGGGTTTATGTTAAAGCTAGCTGCATGATAACGCTTGTGTCTTCTTCATGAATTTTTATACCTACGTCTTTTACCAGGGGAGATAAGCCTGTAGTAGCGATATTCCAATCAAAAGTGACTTCAAGTGACTTAACTTGACGGGTGCGGGTCGGAAAGCCTAGACTTCAAGGTGAAACGGAAAGGATGCCGCAAAATATCATAGCGTCTGTATTACTTCGGCTCGCTAGCATTAAGTTTAATCTACAGTTGGTATCGTGGTGTAAAAGTGATCTGAACAGTTTACCCACCGGTTACACCATAAAGGCCGATACATGGTATTACATATTTCCGTTCATGGATATCATGCCTAAAAGGATTCCAGAATGTTTATTAGCCCATCAACTTTGATGTTCTGGAACAGCGGATAACCGATAATAGCAACAATGAAGTGACGCGTCATTGCATATCTAGCTAGGTAGCGAATGCAAATCATGCATACTGCAGGATGGATCGAGCTAAGTATGTAACTCTGATTTCGTGTCTCATATTGAGTCCAAAATGTCATAAACCACTTAGCATAGTAATGGACTCCTTGCCTGCTAGGATGTGCCGATGTAGGTACCCGACTCATTCAGTCCATGTTCAGGGTCGGTCTCCTTGCTTTATCGGGTTTTTACTCACATACTGGGTAGCATGTGGTGGCCGTTGCTAGTTTAGGGTCAATATTAGTGGTGTAGAGTTTATTCTGACTGCTCGCTTCATCGGTTATGATGGACACAGGTTATTGAAAAGTTTTGCGTAATTGGTAGAAGTGAAGTAAATCGAACTGACAGTGTACGACGTTTATATATTTTGATCGAAATGTGGTAGATTGGTGGGCCGTAAGTTCAATTGGCTGAGATAACATTACACCAACAATGAATTGAGAGACTAATACTATAATATACTCTTGATCAAGCTCATACAGTCATCTAGAGAGGATAGAAGTCCTGGCGTATGTCTTAAGCACTCTGTAGAAGCGGTGTCGCTATACTGTCTGACGTCATAGTGTTGATGTCGGAGGATCCGGAGGTTGAGAATACGCGGTACGTACCGCTAACATACCAACAAAGTGATTATGCCAAATGACTCTCAGCCTACATGAATCCGCCTGAAAGATTCCATCCATCAGTTGAATTGATCTTAGTTATATAAGTTTTGCAGGTGATTAGTCATATTATGGCTCTGTAATGTAAGGACATTTATTGATTTTAAATAGGCCCTTTATCCTTTGGGCGAAACATCTGTTTGGAACAGCTACAATTGAAGTCAAACCAGAGCCGAGAGAAGCCTACAGACAAGCGGGGCATGGTCAAGATTGTTCACAAAGAGTTCAATCCCTGGCCCGATGACCTAATCCAGGAATCCCATCACTCTGGACCAAGCTGGAAAGTGATTGAGTAGACAGGCCTATCGATGAAGCCTGTAAAAAGTCAGGAATGGTGAGAGATTGTACGTGCGGGAGAATAGACTTGGCTGTGGCTTTCACTGTCGGGTAACACCGATTTCAATATCTTTGACCAGGTTGATGCCGTGAATGATATGATGAATATTAGTCCAGGAAGTGATTAGTTAGGAAGGACTAACACCAGTAGCGGTTCTCTATACGGAACGCCCCTTGTCTAGAACAGCAGAAAGGTAGAGCCATGTGAAACTGATATCCACCTCATTGTATGTATGCAGCTCGTACCAAATTCAAGCGAGATAGCCTACTGAGTTAATTTTCAGATATCTCAATTCCCAGGGAAAGTAGTGACTACCTCTATAACCTGCTATATAGTACGCTCACTATACAATGGTAGAGAAGGCCACCTGTATACAAGTCAAGGCTTGATGCTCCCACGTGTACAGCTCGGAGAAAAAAGCAAGCACCCACCAGGCGCCGGACAAACGCATCGATCTCCCAGCCGACCTTAGTCTCAATCTAAATATAACGTTTGAGAGCTTCTCACTTCACAGTCCGTCTCAAACAAACCCGTTGGGCCCAGGCACCGGCTGGTACCCCTGGTGGCTGCACGTGACGAGAGCCCCATAAGCGACACCTCAGCAACGTCGCCCGCGCCGGCCTCCTGAGGTCACTTTCCGCTTCCCCAGTCTCGCCTTCCCATTCCCTAATCCCTATTTGACGTACTTTACCTTCTCCTTCCCTTTCTCACCTTATCTTCTCTTACTCATACCCTCAATTTCTTCTTCTCCTTTCCCTTTCCTTTACTATCCGGCGGAATCATTTGCGTGGCGTTTTGTTGGGTGGATGAGGTCGTCCTGCGGCCTTAAGTAAATATGGCTCCTCTACCGATCAAGTTTACGGAGCTTCTTAATGTGAGTCTCATCAAGCATTCGTTCTCGAATCGCCCGCGATATAGGAACTGACCACTGCATCTTCATCTTTTTAGCTCACGAATGCTGAAATTGCGGTATGTGTTTACGCTCAATCGGGTGATGGCCTTTCACGCCCAATCTGGGGACGCGCCCGCTTGTCCCCTCCTGTAGATGAACCTCTCACTTACGTCTTACTTATTCTAGCCGGCATCGATTGGATTCAACTCATGTGTGAGTAGTGCCTCTCTATCCTTCCAACCCATCTTCACTTTTGATGTAACTGCGCTAACGATCGTGTCGCTTCTGAACAGACTCTAGAATCAGACAACTTCGTGTGTGTCCGGCAAAAGCTCACCGAGGAGGACAAGCCGCAAGTTATCATCATTAACCTGAAGAACAACAATGAAGTCATCAAGCGCCCAATCAACGCGGATAGTGCTATCATGCACTGGAACCGTAACATCATCGCTCTCAAGGCTCAAGGGCGCACAATCCAGATCTTCGACCTGACGGCGAAGCAGAAGCTGAAGTCATCGGTCATGAACGAGGATGTTGTGTACTGGAAATGGTTCAATGAGAAGTGCCTGGGCTTGGTGACAGAGACCTCTGTCTTCCACTGGGATGTCTTCGACCCTACCCAGACGCACCCTCAGAAGGTCTTTGATAGGCTCCCTAACCTCGGTGTACGTATATTCAAGATCGCAGGGTATTGGTGCAACTTCCATCCTTACTAACGCTTCCTTGCTTTTAGGGTTGTCAAATCATCAACTACCGTGTTAATGACGACGAGAAGTGGATGGTGGTGGTCGGAATTAGCTCGCAGGGAGGTCGCGTGGTGGGATCAATGCAGTTGTACTCGAAAGACCGCGGGATCTCTCAGTTCATTGAGGGTCACGCAGCTGCTTTCGCCTCGATCCGTGTCGAGGGCTCTCCTCTCGAACACAAGCTCTTTACCTTCGCTGTTCGGACACAGACCGGTGCTAAATTGCAGATCGCTGAAATCGACCACCAAGAGCCGAACCCGAGGTTCCAGAAGAAGGCCGTCGAGGTATACTTCCCCCAGGAGGCGGTGAATGATTTCCCAGTTGCTATGCAGGTTTCCAGGAAGTACGACATTGTGTATCTGGTCACCAAGTATGGCTTCATTCACCTCTATGACCTCGAGACCGGCACCTGCATCTTCATGAACCGCATCTCCAGTGAGACGATATTCACTACTGCTCCCGATACCGAATCTGCTGGTTTGGTCGGCGTGAACCGCAAGGGTCAAGTTCTGTCTGTCAGTGTCGATGAGAATACTATTGTCCAGTACCTGATGGAGAACCCGGCCATGTCTGGTCTCGCAGTGAAGCTTGCTTCCAAGGCGGGACTTCCTGGTGCAGACCACCTGTACCAGCAGCAGTTCGACAACCTCATCACACAAGGTAACTACTCCGAGGCCGCCAAGATTGCCGCGAACTCGCCTCGTGGCTTTTTGCGTACCCCGGAGACCATCAACCGCTTCAAGAATGCTCCCCAGACCGGACAGGGGATGTCCGTCATCCTCCAGTACTTCGGAATGCTTTTGGACAAGGGCTCTTTGAACAAATATGAGAGTGTTGAGCTCGTCCGTCCCGTTTTGCAACAGAACAGGAAGCACCTTCTTGAGAAGTGGATGCGCGAAAACAAGCTCGAAGGATCCGAGGAACTGGGTGATATTGTTCGACCATATGATATGAACTTGGCCCTGGCTATTTACTTGCAGGCCAACGTTCCTCACAAGGTTATCGCCGGATTTGCAGAGACTGGTCAGTTTGACAAGATCCTCAGCTATTCGAAGCAGGTTGGATATCAGCCGGATTACACTCAGCTCTTGCAACATATCGTTCGCGTGAATCCGGAGAAGGGTGCTGAGTTTGCTACTCAGCTTGCCAATGAGGAGTCCGGCGCTCTCATCGACCTGGACCGCGTCGTAGATGTCTTCCTATCCCAGAACATGATCCAGCAGGCCACTTCATTCCTCCTGGATGCTTTGAAGGATAACAAGCCCGAACATGGTCACCTGCAGACACGCTTGCTTGAGATGAACCTTGTCAATGCCCCTCAGGTCGCTGATGCCATCCTTGGCAATGAAATCTTCACCCACTACGACCGCCCTCGTATCTCTCAGCTTTGCGAGAATGCAGGCCTCATCCAACGTGCGCTTGAGAACACTGACGACCCCGTGGCCATCAAGCGTAACATTGTCCGCACCGACAAGCTGAGCCCCGAGTGGTTGATGGAATACTTTGGTCGTCTCTCGGTTGAGCAGACTCTTGATTGCATGGACACCATGCTGCAGGTTAACATTCGCCAGAACTTGCAAGCAGTCGTTCAGATTTGCACCAAGTTCTCGGACTTGTTGGGGCCCCAGCAACTGATCAGCCTGCTCGAGAAGTACCGCACGGCCGAAGGTCTTTACTATTACCTTGGCAGCATTGTCAACCTTAGCGAAGACCCTGAGGTTCACTTCAAGTATATTGAGGCCGCCACCGCCATGGGCCAGATCACCGAAGTGGAGCGGATTTGCCGTGAGAGCAACTACTACAATCCGGACAAGGTGAAGAACTTCCTTAAGGAGGCTAAGTTGACGGAGCAACTGCCGCTGATCATCGTGTGTGACCGTTTCAACTTCATCCACGATTTGGTCCTTTATCTGTACCAGAACCAACAGTATAAGTCCATCGAGGTCTACGTACAGCGTGTTAACCCATCGCGTGCTCCCGCTGTCATTGGTGGCCTGCTAGATGTTGATTGCGAAGAGAGCATCATCAAGAATCTGCTCTCTACTGTTGATCCATCGGTGATCCCTATTGATGAACTCGTCTCAGAGGTGGAGAGCAGAAACAGGCTCAAGTTGCTGTTGCCCTTCCTTGAGGCTACTCTTGCTACGGGTAACCAGCAGCAGGCCGTCTACAACGCTCTCGCAAAGATCTATATTGATAGCAACAACAACCCCGAGAAGTTCCTCAAGGAGAACGATCTCTATGACACTCTTACCGTTGGAAAGTACTGCGAGAAGCGTGACCCGAATCTGGCATACATTGCCTATCGGAAGGGACAGAATGACCTTGAACTCATCAATATTACCAACGAGAACGCTATGTACCGTGCCCAGGCACGCTACCTCGTGGAGAGAGCTGATTCAGAAATCTGGTCCTTCGTTCTCAGTGAGAACAACATGCATCGGCGTTCACTCGTCGACCAGGTCATTGCGACCGCTGTGCCCGAGTCGACGGAGCCCGACAAAGTATCCATCGCTGTCAAGGCTTTCCTCGAAGCAGATCTGCCCGGCGAGCTGATCGAATTGCTTGAGAAGATCATTCTCGAGCCCTCTCCTTTCAGCGACAACGGCAGTCTGCAGAACTTGCTCATGCTTACAGCTGCCAAGGCTGATAAGGGACGCTTGATGGATTATATCCATCAGCTCAACGAATTCAGCCCCGATGAAATTGCCGAAATGTGCATTTCGGTTGGTCTCTACGAGGAGGCGTTTGAGATCTACAAGAAGGTCAACAACTTCATTGCCGCCGTCAACGTCTTGGTTGAGAACATTGTTAGCATTGACCGCGCGCAAGAATTTGCGGAGCGTGTCGAGCTGCCGGAGGTGTGGAGCAAGGTTGCCAAGGCCCAGCTGGATGGTCTTCGGGTGTCCGACTCCATCGAGTCCTATATCCGTGCTGGTGATCCCTCGAACTACAACGAGGTCATTGAGACGGCCACTCATGCTGGCAAGGATGAAGACCTCGTCAAGTATCTCAAGATGGCCCGTAAGACTTTGCGTGAGCCTGCCATTGACACGGGTCTCGCTTTCTGCTACGCCCGTCTCGATCAGCTTTCCGAGCTTGAGGATTTCCTGCGGACGACCAATGTTGCAGATGTCGAGGCTTCCGGTGACAAGGCTTACGAGGAGGGCTACCACCAAGCTGCCAAGATTTTCTACACCAGCATTTCGAACTGGGCCAAGTTGGCAACGACCTTGGTGCATCTGGAAGATTATCAGGCAGCCGTGGAATGCGCACGCAAAGCCAACAGTGTCAAGGTTTGGAAGCAGGTCAACGAAGCTTGTGTTAACAAGAAGGAATTCCGCCTTGCCCAAATCTGCGGTCTCAACCTGATCGTTCACGCGGAAGAGCTTCAAGATCTTGTGCGCCAGTATGAGCGCAATGGCTACTTCGACGAGCTCATTGCTGTTCTGGAGGCTGGCCTGGGTCTGGAACGGGCGCATATGGGCATGTTCACCGAACTGGGCATTGCCCTCTCCAAGTATCACCCCGACCGGGTGATGGAACATCTCAAGCTCTTCTGGTCTCGCATCAACATCCCCAAGATGATTCGGGCCTGCGAGGATGCAAGTCTCTGGCCGGAACTTGTCTTCTTGTACTGCCACTATGATGAGTGGGACAACGCTGCTTTGGCAATGATGGAGCGTGCTGCCGATGCCTGGGAGCACCACTCGTTCAAGGACATCATCGTCAAGGTGGCCAACCTGGAGATCTACTACCGTGCACTCAACTTTTATCTGCAAGAACAGCCTTTACTCCTCACCGACTTGCTACAGGTGCTCACTGCTCGAATTGACGTCAACCGTGTCGTGCGGATTTTCCAGGCTTCGGACAACATTCCTCTGATCAAGCCTTTCTTGCTCAATGTCCAAACTCAGAACAAGAGGGCCGTAAACGATGCTATCAACGACTTGTTGATCGAGGAGGAAGATTACAAGACTCTCCGTGACTCGGTCGATAACTACGACAACTTCGATGCCGTTGCACTTGCCCAGCGGTTGGAGAAGCATGATCTGATCTTCTTCCGCCAAATCGCAGCTAACATTTACCGCAACAACAAGCGCTGGGAGAAGTCGATCTCCTTGTCCAAGCAGGACAAGCTTTACAAGGATGCCATCGAGACTTCTGCCATCTCCGGAAAGTCGGATGTTGTCGAGGATCTTCTTCGCTACGTGAGTCATTTCTCTTTTCCACTTAATGGCGCTCGGGGACATATACTGACTCTACTTTTAGTTTGTCGATATTGGAAGCCGCGAATGCTACGTTGGCATGCTGTATGCCTGCTACGATCTCATCCGGCCCGACGTTATTCTGGAGCTTTCGTGGCGCCACGGTCTTAACGACTTCACTATGCCGTTCATGATCAACTTCTTGTGCGAGCAGACGCGCACGATCGAGATGTTGAAGAAGGACAATGAAGAACGCAAGTCGCGCGAAGTGACTCAGAAGACGGAGGAGGACAATACCCCGATTCTGGGTGGCACGCGGTTGATGTTGACCCAGGGCCCGGCAGCGCCGGCGCCAAGCCCCATGGCGTTTGGACAGGCCAACGGAATCACACCGCAGGCTACCGGTTTCCGCCCTTTCTAGACGCATGTCTGTCACGCTCTCCTTGGATCCCCTTCTGAAGAAACCTCGTTTGGCCCCGTGTATGTATAGCATGAGCGATGGATGATCTACTGCCGGGCTTGGGTAGGACAGTGAAGTCTTGACTGCTGGAAGAACGTCGTCAGCTGATGGGCTTGCTGTTCCACCTGGCCGGGCTTTTCTCCCCTTTACTTGATGTTCCTTCCTATCCCTTACGTTTTGTCCATGATTTGCTGCCTATTTTACCTTTTTATTTCACCCCACTAGATGTATTTCATAGGCCTTTGAAAAATCTGCGCATTCAGTTTACAGACCTCCGGGCGGTCGCGGGCTTTTGTCATACTTAGTTCAATTATAATTGACGTTCGATCTTAATTCGATATTCGGCTCGTAGTCCAAGTCGGCATTTCGGTTGGAGACCGAATGATCTACGCCTAGATCTCGGCAGTTGGTGCCGTAAGACGGGGGTTACCCCTCGCCGAGGACGCCAATTCCTCGTCGTTGTATCCTAATTCTAGCTGAGCACGCCATAATCTATACTGTTTACTAGCCACTACACTGGGTCTAGAGGGAATAGCGATCTAAGATCTGGAATCTCTCCGGTTCAGTCGAAAGCATTCGGTTGAAGGGAAGTGTGTAGAGGTGACGGAGGCAGGGAAAGAATTTAGCCCGTTCAAGCAGGATTGGAGGAACAACCGAGTTGATAGGTAAGGGAGCATTGACGTCCCGGGCGGAGGATTTGCGTGGATGGGGATGCAGCGATAAGGATTTAGCCCGGGGTAACGGACAGACGGAGGAGGCAGGGGGACACTGCAGGAAAGGAGGGGAGGGGAACGGAGATGGGTGGATGCAATCAACGTTATATATACAGCCCTGTTAACGACGCTTAATTACTACGCAACTTTCAGACAAGGAACTCTGACGGAGGGTAGGTTCTCATCATTGGCACCAACTATGGAATTATTGTCGTACCACCAGTAGTAATCTATCTTTCGGCACTAAGAGCCGAAAAGAGCATATTTTTCTTATCACATGCCATTATAATCCCAATTATCCGATAAAAATTACAGATCAGACAAGGGAACTGGCGCACCAGGGGCAATACCAAGTAGATCTAGAACCGGAGATGTGAGGCCCGGTGTGAGATTTAGGGAAGGCAAGTCTTGTCCCGGCGGGTGGGATTTTCTGCATGCCAGGTCATGGGAACCGGTGGAAGCCAGGCTATCGATGGAGTCGGCCATCCACTCCGGCCTGGTTTCACTTTTATATGGGTAAAGTAATCCCTTCCCTACTCGATGGGGAAATTACCTCCCCAGACGAGCGGACAAGGCACAGTTAGTCTACGTAGCCGACGTGCGTTTCCCTCGCTATCTAAACTACTCGGGACAGGCGGGATGCAAATAGTTCCAGCTTGGCCGAGGTAGATCATAGGAACGTTGGGTGATCGTTTAGGAGAATTGTAAAAATTATGAGCTTGGCCCGGAGATACCATCCACCGAAGCACCTCGCATCGATGGCCATTGTGCGACGATCGCAGAAGTTGCCAAGCTGATAGATGCGTTTTGGTTGAGGGCTGAATCGGTGGAAAGAGGGCACGATGCATGGCTCGGTCACAAAGTATGGACACCGGGCTGGACTGGCTGGGGCTGGCGTGCTCGCTCGGATGATTCTTGCCAGCTTCTGGATGAAGATCCCCGTCGCCTATCGCCGGAGATACGGTGGGGAAGGCCTGGGTTTTGGTTCGTTTACTGACGGCTACATGATATCAGGGCAGGAGAGTCCGATGTTGCTGGGTAACCTTGACGAGACGTCTTTCCCGAGCTTGGAACGCTCCATGAGATTTTCCAGGCATGAATTAGCCCGAGCACCCGAGGTAAGCAAGAGAATGCGATGCCTGAACCACCCGATGCATTTTCGGTATAGGTGGGATAGTGAATGATGGAGAGAGTGTGAGAGAGTGTGAATGGTAGCTACACTACATAGCGTGCAGCCCGTAAGAAAAGCCATCGTCGCCGCCAGCTATTCACGCGGAAAACTGTCCATTGACCGAGCGTCCATGGCGATGATCCAACTGCGAATGGACGACACCCCACCAAACTGTAATCTTTCTGACAGCCAATGAATCCGGACGAACGGAGGCACTGCAACCCTACCCAAGAGAAGCAAAAAAAGAGCAGAAGTCTAATGGAACGAGGCAGGTCGACTGGCCGAGCATGACATTCCATGGGTCACCATCCCACATGCTGCAGCCCGGTGTGCCGGTGAAGGTCGAGCTTCTGGGGGGGCGTCCACTAGCGCCGTCATGAAATTACCGACTGCCCTCCGGACTGGAGCCACTTTACTATGGTCATAGCATACCGTCCAGGGCCCAGCGGTGTAATCTGATTACAGTACCGCCTGCCAATCGTGCCGCAGCGTCATCGCCCGTCCGGGATCCCCTCCTCCGCCTTGCGCTGACCTGCCCCTCCGCTCCTCTGCTCTGGCTTGCCGGGCAGCCGCTGGAGAGGGTCATCATCCCCAAGTACTTCTATGCCCTCCTCTCCTCCTCCTTCCCCCCTCTTCTTCCTTTCCTAACTTTCTCATCTCATTCCTCTCTGTCCATCTCTCTCTCCCTCCTCACGTTCATCCCCCTCTTGAGGTCCTCCCCCTCCTCCTCATCCTCCTTTTTCCGTCGGGTAAGTCGCCGGATCCCTCCAATTGAGTTTCCTAATCCTCCCATGATTTCCCCGCGCTTTCCCACGCTTTCCCGTTCCGAAACCGGGCCTTTTTCTTCCCCGGAAGCACCTTCTCCCCAGGTGACTCACGCCAACGTATCACTGCTCCGTTTTCTGGCTTGCTTTTTTTCTTCCGAGCGTCATTGGATCATCCGGCTAACTCGTATACTATATTTCCCTTCATCCCAGCTCCTGCGCCTTCTCTCTCTCTTCTCTAGATCCTCCTTCAATAGCCCTCCATCTTCCCTGCCCATACTCTAGCTCCCCCTCCCCCTCCTCACCCTCCCACCCTTATCCATCCTTATCAACAAACACACCCCGCCCGCCATGGCTGCTCCCCGCCAGCCCGAGGAGGCGGTCGATGACACCGAGTTCATCGATGACCACCATGACCAGCACCGGGACTCTGTCCACACCCGTCTGCGTGCCAATTCGGCCATCATGCAGTTCCAAAAGATCCTTGTTGCCAACCGTGGTGAAATCCCCATTCGTATCTTCCGGACGGCTCACGAGCTGTCCCTGCAGACTGTCGCCGTCTACTCCCATGAGGACCGTCTCTCCATGCACCGTCAGAAGGCCGACGAGGCCTACATGATTGGCAAGCGCGGTCAATATACACCGGTCGGGGCCTACTTGGCCATTGACGAGATCGTCAAGATTGCTCTGGAGCATGGTGTACACCTGATCCACCCGGGTTACGGTTTCCTGTCCGAGAACGCCGAGTTTGCCCGCAAGGTGGAGCAGTCCGGCATGGTTTTCGTCGGCCCTACCCCCCAGACCATCGAGAGCCTCGGTGACAAGGTCTCCGCCCGTCAGCTGGCTATCCGCTGCGATGTGCCCGTCGTGCCCGGTACCCCGGGCCCTGTCGAGCGCTACGAGGAGGTCAAGGCCTTCACCGACACCTACGGCTTCCCCATCATCATCAAGGCCGCCTTTGGTGGTGGTGGTCGTGGTATGCGTGTCGTTCGCGACCAGGCCGAACTGCGTGACTCCTTCGAGCGTGCCACCTCCGAGGCCCGCTCTGCCTTTGGCAACGGCACCGTCTTCGTCGAGCGCTTCCTCGACCGCCCCAAGCACATCGAAGTCCAGCTGCTGGGTGACAACCACGGCAACGTCGTCCACCTGTTCGAGCGTGACTGCTCCGTCCAACGTCGCCACCAGAAGGTCGTTGAAATTGCCCCGGCCAAGGACCTGCCTGCCGATGTCCGTGACCGCATCCTGGCTGATGCTGTCAAGCTGGCCAAGTCGGTCAACTACCGCAACGCCGGTACTGCAGAGTTCCTGGTTGACCAGCAGAACCGTTACTACTTCATTGAGATCAACCCCCGTATCCAGGTCGAGCACACTATCACCGAAGAGATCACGGGTATCGATATTGTTGCTGCTCAGATCCAGATTGCGGCCGGTGCTACCCTGGAACAGCTGGGTCTGACCCAGGACCGCATCTCCACTCGTGGATTCGCCATTCAGTGCCGTATCACCACCGAGGACCCCTCCAAGGGCTTCTCCCCCGACACCGGTAAGATCGAGGTCTACCGCTCCGCCGGTGGTAACGGTGTCCGTCTGGATGGTGGAAACGGTTTCGCCGGTGCCATCATCACCCCTCACTACGACTCCATGTTGGTCAAGTGTACCTGCCGTGGTTCCACCTATGAGATCGCTCGCCGCAAGGTCGTTCGTGCTTTGGTCGAGTTCCGTATCCGTGGTGTCAAGACCAACATTCCTTTCCTCACCTCTCTTCTGAGTCACCCTGTGTTCGTGGATGGTACCTGCTGGACCACGTTCATTGATGACACTCCCGAGCTGTTCGCCCTTGTCGGCAGTCAGAACCGTGCCCAGAAGCTGCTGGCTTACCTGGGTGATGTGGCTGTCAACGGCAGCAGCATCAAGGGCCAGATCGGCGAGCCCAAGCTCAAGGGCGATATCATCAAGCCCGTTCTGCATGACGCTGCCGGCAAGCCCCTCGACGTCTCTGTCCCCGCCACCAAGGGATGGAAGCAGATCCTGGACAGTGAGGGTCCCGAGGCTTTTGCCCGCGCTGTGCGTGCCAACAAGGGCTGCTTGATCATGGATACTACCTGGCGTGATGCCCACCAGTCGCTGCTGGCCACTCGTGTGCGTACCATTGACCTCCTGAACATCGCCCACGAGACGAGCCACGCCCTCGCCAACGCCTACAGTTTGGAATGCTGGGGTGGTGCCACCTTCGATGTCGCCATGCGCTTCCTGTACGAGGACCCCTGGGACCGTCTTCGCAAGCTGCGCAAGGCCGTTCCCAACATCCCCTTCCAGATGTTGCTCCGTGGTGCCAACGGTGTTGCTTACTCCTCCCTCCCTGACAACGCCATCTACCACTTCTGTAAGCAGGCCAAGAAGTGCGGTGTCGACATCTTCCGTGTCTTCGATGCTCTCAACGACGTTGACCAGCTCGAGGTCGGTATCAAGGCTGTCCACGCTGCCGAGGGTGTTGTTGAGGCTACTATTTGCTACAGTGGTGATATGCTCAACCCCAGCAAGAAGTACAACCTGCCTTACTACCTCGACCTTGTTGATAAGGTGGTCCAGTTCAAGCCCCACGTCTTGGGTATCAAGGACATGGCTGGTGTGCTGAAGCCCCAGGCTGCTCGTCTGCTGATCGGTTCCATCCGCGAGCGCTACCCCGACCTCCCCATCCACGTGCACACCCACGACTCTGCTGGTACCGGTGTGGCTTCCATGATTGCTTGCGCTCAGGCCGGTGCTGATGCCGTTGATGCTGCCACGGACAGCCTTTCCGGTATGACCTCCCAGCCCAGCATTGGTGCTATCCTCGCTTCCCTCGAGGGAACTGAGCACGACCCCGGCCTCAACTCGGCCCAGGTTCGCGCCCTTGACACCTACTGGGCGCAGCTGCGTCTCCTCTACTCGCCCTTCGAGGCAGGTCTGACTGGTCCCGACCCCGAGGTTTACGAGCATGAGATCCCTGGTGGTCAATTGACCAACCTGATCTTCCAGGCCAGCCAGCTTGGTCTGGGCCAGCAGTGGGCGGAGACGAAGAAGGCTTACGAGTCTGCCAACGATCTTTTGGGCGATGTCGTCAAGGTCACCCCCACTTCCAAGGTGGTCGGTGATTTGGCTCAGTTCATGGTCTCCAACAAGTTGACTGCTGAAGATGTGATTGCTCGCGCCGGCGAGCTTGACTTCCCCGGTTCCGTTCTGGAGTTCCTCGAGGGTCTCATGGGCCAGCCCTACGGTGGGTTCCCCGAGCCTCTGCGCTCTCGCGCTCTGCGTGACCGTCGCAAGCTCGACAAGCGCCCTGGTCTGTACCTGGAGCCCCTTGACCTGGCCAAGATCAAGAGCCAGATCCGGGAGAACTATGGCGCAGCTACCGAGTACGATGTGGCCAGCTATGCCATGTACCCCAAGGTCTTCGAGGATTACAAGAAGTTTGTCGCCAAGTTCGGTGATTTGTCCGTCCTGCCCACCCGTTACTTCTTGGCCAAGCCCGAGATCGGCGAGGAATTCCACGTCGAGCTGGAGAAGGGTAAGGTGCTGATCCTGAAGTTGTTGGCCATTGGTCCCCTCTCCGAGCAGACCGGCCAGCGTGAGGTCTTCTACGAAGTCAACGGTGAGGTTCGCCAGGTTAGTGTGGACGACAAGAAGGCGTCCGTCGAGAACACCGCCCGCCCCAAGGCCGAGCTGGGTGACAGCAGCCAGGTTGGTGCTCCTATGAGCGGTGTGGTTGTCGAGATCCGCGTCCACGACGGCCTGGAAGTCAAGAAGGGTGACCCCATTGCCGTCCTGAGCGCCATGAAGATGGTATGTATAACCCCAAAAACTATCAACCAAAACTCCTGACCGGCTGCTAACATCTGTTAGGAAATGGTTATCTCTGCTCCCCACAGTGGCAAGGTCTCCAGCTTGCTGGTCAAGGAAGGTGACTCGGTGGATGGCCAGGATCTTGTCTGCAAGATCGTCAAGGCCTAGAAGAGTAACACCGTTATAACGGCAAGGTTTGAAAAGCTAATGTCGATGTTGATGTCCTTGCAACCGGCTTATTTGTCAACAAGGACACTATGCCAATATTCTTTTTCTAGATTAGAGCGTCTGTTATGTTTATGAATATTTTGGGTTGGGTTTGGGTTATTTCCATATTTATGCCACAGCTTATTTACGATCAATGGTTGTCACGGACATACAATGTCAACCATACGAATGACAAGTGATTTCAAAACATTCTTTCAGATATATTCGTAGTATCTAGGAAACACAGCATATATAGTCATGATGGATATGTACAGGATCAAGACCAACCTCCATTTATTCAGAAGTATTGAATCTCTTCTCCCCTAGAGCTTCGCAGCAGAAGCTTCCGGCTCTCCCACCTCCCGTAAAGCCTTCCAGACGCGCATCGCCTCATCCCAAAGCGCAGTATCCTGCACGATCTCAACCGACCCATCAGGCTTCAGGGTCCTCATCTCCCGATGATGCCTCGTACCCCACTTCACATCCTCCACCCCATGAACAAAGCTAATAAACGGATCAATAAGAGCCCGCCGAATAAAACCCTTCTCCTCCGGCTCCAGTACATTCCCATTCCCCCAAAACCAAATCGGATAATCACTAGAATGCGTAACCTCCCACTCCGGAGGAACACTCGCATCCGCACACTTAGCTCGGTACTCAATCCTATACCGATAAAGCAAGTGTCCCGCCCCGCCACTAGCAAGAGCATGAATCAGCCCGCGCTGCATATCATGCACCTGCATCTTGGCATATACCCGGCCGAAAGCATCATTGTCCCAATTCTCGCAGCACGGCGGCAACTTGCCGTCCGGGTAGTGGAGCTTCACGAGCGTGTCAACGACGTGGCGGGGGTAATCTGCGAGAAGTCTGGAATGGAGAGCGGAGAGCGTGTCGGCTTGCGGCGGGAACCAGGCGGCATACAGGTGCCGCTCGTCACGGCATTCGCCGAGCATGATGCGGACGTTGCGTGCGGAGAGGGCGCGCGCGAAGGCACCGCTATCCAGGGACTTGAAGAGCGTGGGTTGAATGAAGGTTGAGTCGGAGGTCGGGCGGAACTGGTTTAGTTGGACGCTCATGGCGGCGTCTAGGAGGGTTTGGGAAGGAAGGGCGCGCAGCTGGGAGATCTTTTCGGCCCAGGGAAGGGTACTGGGGATGTGTAGGGCTGAGAGGAGTTGGTCGAATTGTTCTTGAGCCGATGCCGGGGATTTGGGTTGCACGGCGGCGGCGTTGGACCAGATGCAGGCTTGTTTGATTATGGCGCGGGAGGCAGGGAACTGGAGGTCGTAGGCCAGTTGGTAGAATGTTGAGTAGGCGCCTGGTTGGGGTGGGTTTGGGTTAGGGTTTGCTACTTTGTGTAGGGGTGGAGAGTGTATGGTTTGGGGCAACTCACCGGCTGAGTATCCGGAGACGGTGATCTGGGATGGGTTGCCGCCAAAGAGGCCGATGTTGTCCCTCGTCCATTCTAGGGCTTCACGCTGGTCCCAGAATCCGTGATTGCCTGTTGTTTCTCCTACAGAGGAGGCGTCTTTCTCGATCTCCGAGGAGTATAAGAACCCGAAGACGTTCAGTCGGTAGGCTGGGACGACGACAATGGCGTTGAGCCCGGCATCGCCGAGTAGGGCTGCAGCAGAGAATGTGTTCGGGTGACCGAATTGTAGCCAGCCTCCATCTAATGTATCAAGCCATTAGTATTCAATTAAGGGATGGGTCTTGAAGGCGCGCGCATACGGATGAAGAAAAGGACCGGCCACCCTATAGGAACATTTTATTAGCTTCAGCTGATTTGTGCAAGGGCCTTGATACTTACCTCCCTTAGGGGGTTCTCCTAGCGGTACCCACACGCTGGCTTGAAAGCAGTCCTCTGTGAACCCCTTCGTGTAAGAGCGACCCATGAAGCTGGGCTGTGGGCAGACAGCAGCGTCTTGGTCGCAGGGGGCGGGTTGGTCTTTGGTGCCATAGGAATAGGACTCAGGGAGCTTCTGGGCCCGGCGCCATCTCTCAGGAGGAGGAAGGGCATATCGAACACATCCAAAGTAGTGACACAGAGGCTGGCTAGTCGCTTTTGAGTGCAGAGTGGTGCCCTGGACGTAGCCACGATGGGCCAGGGACTTCAGGTAGGGATGACCAAATGTCTCCAGAACCGCCATGGTGGTCTAGAAGAAGAATAAGGTATATGGCTGGCTGCCTTAACGGGATTTTTATGTAGTAGGGAGTGAGCAATGGTCGGAGGCTATGGCACTCGAGGTTCCATGGATAGATATAGCTCCAAAAAGAGCCGTTCTGACCGACGGCATCTCCGCACGAGGGGGAGGGCGCTCGCGTCTTTAGCGCATGATAAGGTCCCGATGGCCGAAATCTTGGCAGGTGGTGGAGACCCAGGGGGAGTTTTGACGAATCCTAAGACAACTGACATGATTGCTAGATCGTCGGCAAATATAGCCTATAGAATGATGAGATATAGCGGAAATGTAAGGGGAGAACGCGGACGCTGAACCATGATAAACTGTCAGAGTGGGCGAGGCATATCAAAGCGGCCCGCGGGGAAGCCGAATTCATTCCGCTTCGGCCCCAGATTTGGATGCCGCTCGTTGCCTGAGGCATTAATGCATAGGTCGGCAATTTTGGAGACAGACAATAGTAGTATGGGAGTGATGGCCATTTCCTCGGCCATGTCTGATTGCAATCCTCGCTTTTCCTTCAGCTTCTGATACATCTGTACGCAGTACGCAGTCGCTGATTTAGCTGATGTTTCAGGGCCTCAAGTCTGTCTGTTATGGAATCTCCACTGTATGCTGAGCCATTCCAGATAGTTGACAGGTGCCAATAAATATATCATCAGCTAGTTGGTTGCACATTACCCCTCTCATTCAAAAATAAACAGTCGATGGCCACCGCATATAGATGCTTCACAGGCAGAGACTGACGGTACTTTTTCTCTCTGCGCAATTACTAACTCTTCGATCCCCGCATTTGGCAGAGCACCTGACGTCAAGCCATCATGGACGACATCCATTGGCACACCACAAGATTTGCACATCGGTTATTGGATTACTTCCATCCAGAGGAGCTGATTAATCCCAATTATCCTGTGACACTCTGCAACACTATCCGTGGATCGACGTATACGATTCCCAAGAGAATGATGAATCATTGCCGTTGTCAAAGTAGCTTTTGCATTTCTAGGACCGGGATCCCCAAGCTATTACCGCCCATTATTGGTTCATGGGCGTACTTTTGCCCCTTCAGACCTATGGGATTGCCTCTCGCTGCATCATCATACCCAGGGTCCGATTCACAGCACTTGGAGGGTGGCTGACTTACCCCTCTTTTCCTTTGGGAATCCCTTATAATGAGCTGCTGTCGTCCCGGTCGGTCACCGTGATCAGTAACATCAAATCCTGGTACTGATAGCACACTGCAAAGAAGCTCACTGGTAAGTTGAAGACTTGATTCCAAGCTTGTCCACTCCAATACCTATCACATGGACTCCGCTACTTTTGATTATTTGTCGTTGAGATGACACCGGAGCCCTCGGATTCATGATGAAAGAGCTATGTAACGATAGCCCGTGACAGATTTTGGTTGCTCTTCACCCGCATTTGTTTGTCATACACATGCACATGTTTAGTCCCTTTTTCTATCATTCATATCCTCACTTCAACTTACGAAGCACGCAGTTGATACTGCTCCTTTGATCTCATCGAGAACCAAGAAGTACAAAAGAGGAACCATGAGCAACAACCAGCAGCCCCAGTCTCCCCGCCATTGGCATGGCACCGTCGGTGATCGCTACGAGCATCACAATGTCTGGGTGCGAGGAGGTCCTCCTGAGCCTTACCGTCGTCCTTCGATTCCTACTACCACTGCAGCCACTGCCACTTCCGACAGACGCGTACGTCTAAACAGTTTCTGTCGTCGTCATCCCAAGCATTTGGCTTAAGCATGATGCTTGATATCATCACACTTCTAGTGTCAACACCAACTAACCGTTATACATATAAAGGGCTCTGATTCATCAGATATGTCTTCCAACTCCGCCAATTTGAGCAATAGCCCTCCCAGCATTGGGGACAGGAGACGCTCGACCGGCCATGGCGCGTCAAGCCTCTTTGAGAGTTTGACGAGCCAAAAGCGCAACTCTACGGACCAGACTCTCAATACGCGCCGTGAAAGCTGGAACGAGCAGGGACAGCAGGGCGGATTCTTCGCCAAGTGGTGGGATGGATACACGAGAGGAGGTAGTAAATAATTTTAACTAATATCACTCTTCGACGAATGCTATGATGTCGGAAATGTCGAACGCCAGAGGCCACACCTCTCAGTGATTTATGCAAATGTTATTGAAAATTAATTCAAGGCGAGGTATAGCTATGCCAGCTCCATGAAGTTGTATTGTATGTACTTATCATGACTGCTGTGATAGTTAACAAACCTAATTTGACTAGCGTTTGGTTGGTGGCACATATAGATCCCAGATGGATACGTAGTAGAATGCGGGGTTCAGCGGTCGTAAGATTAGCCAGTCCCGAACTATACGTGTCAGAGTTGGCACGTAAGTAGGACCTTGGAACCAGACACGCAGGTTCACTGGGGATTATTTCCCCATGACATTCTTGGTATTATGTCTGTCCAGCGGCAATCAGTAGCACTAGTGAGACCCGGGGTATTGGGCTAGACTACGAGTCCGGTCGGTCAAACGCCAGTTAGACTGCTACGATTGGTCGGCTTATCTACTCAAAAGAGTTTTCAAAAGTACCACTACGAGGCCGAGACTGAGCACAGAAACAGTGTGTTGAGACGCGTGCTTCTGAGCATCAGTCCTGGGAGGACAGCAGAGAATAATGCTGGAAAGCACATCTCGCAAGGGAAAACACTCAATCTCAGGGAGACGAGTTTCAGGCCAAATGCACACTATAGCACCACTGTGTGTTGAAAGTGGTACAAGTGGCAAACACAGCAAAAGCATCATGGAAGACCTTTCATCAATGGTTATGCGGAAATCATCACCCTTCGTGAAGCCTTCATTGAGAAAAGTGGATGCGTATGAAAAATTTGGGAATTTGATATCTCTAACACGCCTAACCTCATGCCGTGGTAGAAAAGCCATATTTCAGAGCAGAGCGATAATGATTTTCAAGAACGCCTGCCTCCTTTTCTGACCATTTTTGATCGATTCATCATAAACACAACCCCGGAGCTTTCCCTCCTGAAGACACCGTGGATGAGGGCATTTACCGGACGATACCGTCGAAGCGGTTCTTGAACCACTTGATGGTCTCGTTCTGGGTGATACGGTGCTGGGAGCCGATACGGGCCTTGCAGCGGCGGCGCTTGGCGACACGCTCACCAGGGCGGGTCCTATTGATTCCAAGTCAGTTGCTGATACTCGACTTGTCCTGCTCGATCTGGATTGACACCGATGGATCTGTCGAACCAGGACTGCGTAGAGGTCCAAATGCACTCACATGCAGCAGTAGAAGTCCATGCCGTAGATACCGATACCGGGGTCGTACTTGATACCCAGATCGATGTGCTCGGAGATACCGAAACCGAAGTTACCGGTCTCAGAGAAGTTGCGCTTGCGGAGCTCGTACTCCTTGACCTTGAGACCACGCTCAAGGATCTCCTCGGCCTTGGGACCACGGACGGTAACGTGGACGGAGATCTTCTCGTTACGACGGATACCGAAGGTACGGACGGTATAACGGGCCTTGCCTAAACGTTGAAAAAATCATCCCATCAGCCATCCATTCCATAATACAGTTGTCATATCCTTCTTCCTCGGCTGCTTCGTGTTCGGATTTCTCGGATTCATCGGGATCGGGCGTTCTTACTGTAGACCGGAGTCTGACCGCTCAGCTGCTCAAGCACCTTAGCAGCGCGAGTAAGTCTGTCACCAGACTCGCCGACGGAGATGTTGAGCACGAGCTTCTGGATGCGCAGCTCGCGCATAGGGTTGGCGGACTTGTCCTTGGATTCCGACTGCATGGCGACAAAAATGTTAGAAAAAAATTTGTTTATGAAATTTTCGGAGTCTCGAGAATCGGGTTTATATCAATGCTGAAAAGTGTATTGGCGATGGGCAACATACCATGGCGACTGCTTTTGGCGTGAACTGGTCGACTGGTTGGTTGGAAGAAACTCAGGATCGAAAAGTGTGTAAAAGGGAAATGTGTGGGTTGAAAGTGGGAAGCGAGAGCCCTTAGTGGCTTGGCGCGGTCGACTGGCGCCAAGCCGCAGAGCCGCGCCTCATGGACCTCCGACCCGTAGCAAGTCGAGCTGGTGCCGCTTGGAGAAAGTGTTGCAGACCTCGACCGACCTTCACTCCGGGCGCGACAGCTCAGTAAGGACAAAGTGACGATTAAGTAGAAGATACATCCTTCTACTATCTCACAAAACAATTCTTTGGTATCACACAAGTCGCATTCGTGCGCATTCATAGCCCAACATGGCGGCTAATAAGCAGGGCAAGATGGTGAGTTAATCGGATCCTTCCCTTTCGTGTTCATATCAGCTTGTATACACATGTTCGCGTGGCTAACTCTTTATTCTTCATTTTTGAGTAGCAAAACCTCGTAAGTTACTGACGATACATGTTTCACTCGCGCGTCAAACCTGACAATATCCTCAGATCAACTACCGGATGAGAGTCACCCTCAATGATGGCCGACAGATGACGGGACAGATGCTCGCTTTCGATAAGGTATATATTTCTGGGTCTTTCAGTGGCCATCGGATAACACTTGTGGTCGGCTGGTCGCTGATGCAGAATTATAGCACATGAACCTTGTCCTCGCCGATACAGAAGAATTCCGTCGCGTCAAGCGCAAGTCCAAGCCCGCCGCCGGTTCGACCAACGCACCTCTTGTTGAGGCCGAAGAAAAGCGCACCCTGGGCCTTACCATTGTTCGCGGTACACATGTCGTCTCTTGCTCCGTTGATGGACCTCCTCCTGCCGACCCCTCTGCCCGACTCGGTGCTGCTGGTCCTAGCGCAGCTGCCGCAGCTGCCACTCTCGCTGCTGGCCCTGGAATTAGCAAACCCGCTGGACGTGGTCTGCCGGTCGGCCTGGGAGGCCCTGCTGCAGGTGTTGGTGGCCCTCCCCCGCCGCCCGGCGGTTTTCCCGGTTTCCCTCCTGGTGGTAGTTTCCCTGGAGTGCCGCCTCCGGGCTTCGCTGGTCGTGGTGGTGCCCCTGGTGGACCTCGTAAGTTTGCACTTTCGAGCTCGATGTTGAACTTGGTTACTGACTTAGGATATTAGCTGGCTTCGCTCCTCCCCCGGGATTCGCTCCTCAGGGTGCTCCTCGTAAGTATCCTTGAATGGCGTGTTATGGTTATAGAGCTAACTGATGCTGTTGTAGCGGGTGCCTTCCAACCCCCACCGGGATTCCAGCCCCCTGGACAAGGACGCGGATTCCCTCCACCCGGCTTTGGTGGACGGTGATTTGATAGTATGTGCAGCAGCATGATGGCTTGCAACTTGGCCATGATACCGGCATGGCAGATACTTCGAACTACGAATCAAGCGAGCAATATTCACTTCCCCATTAGTCGCCTACTTGACGAACTTCAGACGAATAGGCATAGCACCCCGAGTTTTACCAGGCAAAGGCGTTGCGGCGTGTGCGGATGCAGGGAATGCCCTGACAAAAGAAAAGGTCGACCGAAATAAGGATAGGACCGACAGAAGTAATGCTAGATGTATTTCGAGCACTCAATTGTACTAGTGAAATACAATAAGGGTTTGAAGCCTTTAATTCCTCCGTTTCATGTAAGACTATACTTCAATCTACGGCGATTGGACAGCTGCAGGTGTAGATTTAGCCTAGTACGCAGTAAGCACCTAGCAAGTCGACTAGACCAACGACTTCGCAGCGATATAGTGCACGTGACCGTCTCCGGGTAACTCCGCCCGGCGCGGACTGCAGGTGACGGAGTGAGGAAAGCAAACCGCTCGGCCCTGCGTACTCACCTCTAATCAACTCTCCACTCCTCACTCCAGTCCAAGCCTTCAAGTTGTCAAGATGGCCGCTGCAATTAAGGCAATCAATGCGAAGATCCGGTCTAACAAGGCCCTGGATTACTTCTGCTCTACCCGTACGTTCAATCTTCACCGTTACCCTCCCCGTGTTCCTGACCGAGATCGGCCGACAAGAATGCCTGCCGTAAGACATGTTCTGAAGGGGTTGTTGAGCAACTTCAGTGAATCCTTTCTGCACATGTTATCGGTCACGATCACACAGGTCTTTCCTTAGTCAACTCTGATTAACAAAAAGCAATTTCTCTTGGCTAACAATGATCTCAACTAGACTTCTGGGGCCCTGCCTCCAACTTTGGTATCCCCATTGCAGCGGTGATGGATACTCAGAAGGACCCTGAAATGTACGTCGCTACAATTACCTCTCCCCCCCTCCGCGGAGTTCTTTCTCTTGAACATAAGTGCACATCAAATCAAGCTTTGAGAGCTTATCCAGATAGCCCAAACGAACATACCAGCACCTTCCTAACCAATCATACGATTGCTAACTGTCATTTTATCTACACAGTATCTCCGGCCAAATGACCGGTGCTCTCGTTATCTACTCGGGAACCTTCATGCGCTACGCCCTTGCCGTCTCTCCCAAGAACTACCTTCTGTTCGCCTGCCACGCCGTCAACTTCTCCGCTCAGCTTACCCAAGGATACCGCTACCTGAACTACTGGAAGTACGTCACGGAATGGCTCTTTCTTCCCACCCTCATTGAGAAACACAAGGATAATGCTGACTTTCGCATCAACAGCTGGGGAGGCCGTGAAGCTCAGCTCGCCGAGGCTGCCAAGCAGGGCAAGGATGCCACCGAGGCTGGCGCTTAAACGACGTCATCTTCCTCTTCTCGACTTTATCGCCTCATTTGCTTGCTGCGCGGCTTATGAATACCTTATACGTCTTTAGCAGCATTGCCTACCTACCTACCCAATTAAGTAGACAATACCACAATATCATGAATCAAATCGCCAGATCTATGTGAGACCTGTACGTTGAGGGTTCATCCAGGTAAGATATGGGGCAAGATGAAGGCCCCAGCCACTTGTATTGATAATAGTGGCGTCGGGATTGGTAGTTTTGTTTGGTGGGGGGTTTTCTGCTGTTGACTATGAGATATCTTTGTATCTAGCAGCTGGGCATGCCGCGGTTTATTGTATATAGGCTTTTGTTTCTGCGCATTAACAAGGTTTAGACATTGATGATTTAGTAAATCTTTGTTCAGTTGACTTCATTTGAATCAGTAAGTGTTAAGATGCTTTGAAAGGAAGACGGACAATGTTACAAATAGACATATACTGGCAATTTAATCTCTAGTCTATACCACATACAATCGAGAATACAGCAACAATAAGCAAGATTTAATCAAACAGGGGGTTGTCCAGCAATCAGACCAAAAAGTATAGACCAATCAATCGTATGGACGATGGCCTCACATTGTAGCATCAATCATTCATATCCAGAGCGCCGATCCCGAAGGAACGGAATAACAATCATATGACATATACAATCTATGAGTCACAGTACCCGGGAGCTTTGACGTCCGATCCATTGATCCAGTTGTTGAGTGTCAGGGCGGTCGTATACAAACAGCTAAGGACACCGAAAACGGAGAGTGCGATATCGGCAATCTGCTGTCGTCTCGATTGGGCACAGGCCTTAAGATGCAGCAAAGGCTAAGCACAAGTTAGTAACCATTTTGGCGGACCGAATTGAAGGTACTTAACAGGTTAACTCACCGGATATACATAAATCAAGGGGACACAGGCGAAACTTCCGACAAGCGAAACAAACTTGTCCAAGTCTTCTGCTCCGCCCCAGGCAATGAATGCACAGATCATGACAAGGAAGAAACGGAAGCAATTCTTCTTCCACTTGATACTGGGATTGTACTTTCCGCTGCGAGTGAAAAGCTCATTCTCCAAAATTCGAATGGCCGGGAAAAGCTGCAGTGGGGTACTGAGAAGAATCGCGAGAGAGTACAAGAACTGCACGGCATTTACAAACTTGTCATCCTGAGGCATGTTGAGGATGACTACCGTCTTCGTTGCGGATCCATATGCCGCATAGCTAAATGCACCAGCGCTGAGGAAGATGACCGTGATTATGACCATCACCATTGCCAGAACACCGGGAAACTTTTGCGGGTGCTTCATTGATTCCTGGATTGGGATGATCAAACCAATTCCCTCATACGTGAAAATAGCCGTGCCGATGAAAAGTGTCCAGGTGGATGGGTTGAAGGAGATGATATCCGAAACACCTCCTTGGTTCGAGATAGTCAAGAAATCATAATAGAAGAGGTAAACCAGCCCCAGCATGATAAACAGATCTGCAATGAGAGCAGTGAACCCGAGCTTGCTGATATCGCGGATCAATGAGAGAGGGAGGAAGATGACCAGCTGCAGCAACACCATGAACTTGATGTCAATGAAAGATTTGCATTTGCTGACAGCCAGAACGAAGGCTTGTAAATTCTCGGCCGTGAAAACAATATATGCCGACACGAAACCCAATTGACTCAACACAATGGATCCAAGGATGATGCGCCTCATATGCTTTCCATAGAGCGCACCACCAATGTCACCAAAGGAACCATCGATCTTCAGCCGCGTATTAACCAGAAGGATGAAGCAGTAAAAGCTGAGTAGTGATACGCCAAGAAGTACCATACTACTGAACAGCATGCCACCATTCAAGAAAGCTCTTGGCAAGAACAAAACTCCTGTGCCAACGAAAGACTTGAGTAGAAGTAATGCTGCTCCGGTCCTCGTGTTGGTTCCCGTCCCACCGCGTGGCTTGCGCTTCCTCCGGCCAGCTGTGTCTGGCCTGAGGAGGGCTGAATCTTCACCTGGTTCTCTGCCTTCTGCTTCGTCATAAGTATCCGATGAGAAATACTCATCGGGGCCCAGGACCTCGTCATCCTCTTCGAGCTCTTCACCAGCAAAGTGACCGTATAGAGTCAGGAATTCCAAAAAGCTGCTTGTTGGAAGCTGTGGCTGGGCAGCAGAAGCCTGCGCACCCGAGCCATCCAGATCTCCAGGAAGGTTAGGGCCTACTGCCCGTCTTAGATAGTCCCTTCTGAAACCTCCTGGGACACGGATACTGTTGATGTTCGTTGTTTCATCCTCAGGTGCAGGTCGAGCATGACTGAAGCTCCTGCTCCGGTTCGGTTTCCGCAAAGAGCTTCCAGCTTCTGCATCCTCAGCCCATCTGTATACCTGTCTCGTGATATCACCACCCTGGAGTTGCAGACTAGAGAACTCATCCTCGGCGTTACTTTGGGCGCCGCCAGACGAGTGGATATCCCGATTCTCGACCACATTCTGGGGTTGCACCAAATGCCTCTTGACAACTTCGGGATCCTCGTATGGACCTGCTGAGTATATTGAACCCTCTCTCCCAGCCTTATTATCAAAGGAACCGTAATTCGACCTGACAGGCTGGTTCAGGAGGGCAGGCGAAGCAGTCCGCCTCGGAGGGGTACCTGCTCTCGGAGGAGGAGATCGGCCGAGGTAATCCTGGAGCGCAGATGCAATCATGGATTGTCCGGGGCCGGGTAAGGATGATGGATTGTCGACTCTCCGAAGGTCTTGGTTGGTTGCCGCGGTTGGTTGAATCGGCAGCGGTACCTGTCTTGACGAATAGGAGTTCGAGGGAGAAGGAATTGGTGATGCTAACCGGGCTATCGAAGCATGCCTATAAGAAGAAGAAACATCTCCTGCAGGCGATCCCGAGCGCATCGCGGACGTGGAGATCGGCGACGATGAACGGTTACGCTGAGAGGATGAGCCCTCACCGTTGTCGGACATCCTGGAGGATGACATGTTGACAAGAAGCAAGATTGAATTTTCTCGGGGTACGAGAATTTGTTAATACCGAAAACAATTGGTTCTATTTGAGTTTTCGGAGGCGAACCAGGATCATGGGGGAATGGCTACGGAGTAGGAAGGGCTGATAAGAGCGGAGGAGGAGAGTTGAGAGGATCGATAATGCGAGAGGCGCAAGTCGTTCACCGCAATGTATGCGGAGAGACTAGGCTTCCTGTTGTTTCCACGCACCCCAAAACACCCCGCGCCTTGTCGACCATGACAATCGTGAACAAAGGTGAAGACGGGCCAACAAAGAAACGATAGAAGTGATGGAGAGACGAGGATGAGATAAGGGAGATCAGATGAGGCAGACTGCGAGACCCAGTGACCACTTTTGCATTGTTTGTTTATCGCTCGGCACATGAGGTCATCGCCGACGATCTGAACTCGGATTTCGCGTCTCCAATATCCTTTCTTCGTTACACGGTAACTCAACGTGCATGGCCCTGAGAGGTCCTTGCTGGTTTGCATCACGGTAGCTCTTACTGTGCTTGCAGGCAAATTACTCCTAACCCGGCCTTAGCACCATCTCATCGTCCTTGTGCCTCCGATTCGTCCGCTTCTCATTCGTGTCATTGCTGTATGAGGGAAGAGAAAGGCTCCTACAACCAGGAGCTGAGGCCCTATAATCCATGACTGACGGACGGACTGACAGTGCCTCGGAGTCCCTGTCCCGAAGGAGACCCAATTTCTCCACGCGGGCGGCTGAAGAAGACGTTTCTAGGCTGGATCCGAGCGAATCTGCCAATGCATCCCCCGAGGAAAGTAGCAAGTTCCTCCACGGGAGGATGACTTCCTCCTCTCATTTGCAAGAGCCTTCGCAATTCCACCGCTCATTTCAATCCCAACAGAACGTCATAGATAATGTTGCTCGTTGGTGGAGTGGGCGGGAGTGTGACGGAAAGCATGAGCTTTCTAGGGAGAGAATCGATTTCAATCGCTCACCCCCCGGGCCCTTCAGAGAGGGTCAGAAGGAGAGAGATGGCCAGAAAGACCGTACGCTTGACAATCCTGATAAGCTTGGAACGTTCTCTGGCGTCTTTGTGCCGACTACCTTGAACGTTCTCAGTATCCTGATGTTCCTTCGCTTTGGCTTCATCCTAGGTCAAGCCGGTTTATTAGGAATGTTAGGTATGGCAGCCTTCTATCATTACCCGTATTATTCTATTGGAGCCTGACACGCACTAGGTTTACTGGTCGCTTCGTACACGATCAATCTCGTAACGACTATGTCTCTATCCGCTATTGCAACCAACGGAACAGTTCGGGGAGGTGGAGCATACTATCTTATATCTCGATCACTAGGTCCTGAGTTTGGTGGGTCTATAGGGATAGTGTTCTACCTGGGATATGTGTTGAATACCGGTATGAATGCCGTCGGTCTTGTTGACTGTTTCACACAGAACTTCGGGTCTGAGTCTGGTACCTGGGGCAATTTCCTTAGAGAAGGCTTCTGGTGGCAATACCTCTGGGGAACTGTCATCCTCATCATGTGTACCGCGATATGCTTAGCGGGAAGTTCTATATTCTCCAGAGCTAGCAACGGGTTGCTTATCATTCTCCTCATTGCGACTTTCAGCATACCAGTCTCTGCCGTATTCATGAAGCCATTCAGCATCCCAAAGGTTGGGGTAGAATTCACAGGATTGCGGCTTCAGACGCTGCTAGAAAATCTCAAACCAAAGCTTACCAAAGGCGCTGCTGGCAGCCAAATACGTGGACGGGAGAACTTCCAGGACCTATTCGGGATCCTGTTCCCTGCTACTGGTGGTATATTCGCGTAGGTACGTTCCCTAGGTCTTAAGAACACCAAGCTCACGTACCAACAGCGGCGCGAGCATGTCTGGTGACCTTAAGAACCCCAGCAGATCGATTCCAAAGGGAACTTTGTGTGGTCTAGTCTTGACATTCATCACCTATGCTATCGTAATTCTCGCCATGGCTGCTTCGATCACCCGGGAATCGTTCTACAAGAATGCCAACGTTGTTCAAGTGGTATGTAATGGTTGCCTGAGTTGAACGGCGTGCGTCGCTCACCAAGTACAGGCAAACCTTTCTGGGTCAGTTATACTTATGGGAGAATTCGCGACAAGCTTTTTTTCTGCGCTTATGGGAGTTATTGGCTCAGCAAAGCTGCTCCAAGCGGTTGCGCGAGACGGCTTGCTTCCTGGCCTAAGTTTCTTTGGCAAGGGTACCAGGAAGACCGATGAGCCCGTGAACGCAATCATCTTCACTTACATGGTTGCACAGCTCACCATGCTTTTTGACATCAACCAAATTGCATCCTTCGTTACGATGACTTATTTAATGACCTTTCTGGTGACGAACCTGGCCTGTTTCCTCCTAAAGATCGGGTCTGCCCCCAACTTTCGCCCGTCTTTCCACTACTTCAACTGGAAAACCGCAGCGACCGGCACCTTGGTATGCGGCGCAAGCATGTTCTTCGTCGACGGGATCTATGCCACAGGCTGCGTGGGCGTACTGATGATGCTATTCCTGCTAATTCACTACACCTCGCCTCCTAAGTCCTGGGGTGATGTCAGCCAGAGTCTGATCTACCATCAAGTGCGAAAATATCTGCTTCGGCTCCGCCAGGAGCATGTAAAGTTCTGGCGACCCCAGATACTACTGTTTGTCAACGATCTCAGCGAACAGTCTAAGATGATCTCGTTTTGTAACTCGCTGAAGAAAGGAGGGTTGTTTGTGCTGGGCCATGTGCTCGTAACAGATGACTTCACCACCGCTGTGCCAGAGGCACGGCGTCAGCAGACTGCATGGACCAAGTTCGTAGAGAGCTCCCGAGTGAAGGCCTTTGTCAACATTACGGTCTCTCCTACCGCCGAATGGGGTGTCCGCAATGTCACACTAAGTGCTGGCCTGGGAGGTATGAGGCCGAACATAGTTGTCATTGATCAATTCCGCGAAGGCAAATCGTTGGTTGAGAGGCCATCTCTTTCGAGTCGGAGAGAATCGGGTGGAAGACGTATATCTCGCGAACTGGTGCCTGTGATAGCGGAAGATGGCTCGCAGGAGCTACCAATGTCAACCAAGACATATGTGACCATCCTAGAGGATTTGCTCTTCAAGCTGCGGATGAATGTTGCTGTGGCCAAGGGATTTGAGGATCTGGAGCTTCCTGGACCACACGGACAGCACAGAAAGAAGTACATTGACCTCTGGCCGATTCAGATGAGCGCAGAGCTCGGTGCAGACAGTGAGAGCAAGAAGAATGTTTTGACCACGAACTTTGACACCTACACCCTCATCTTACAGTTAGGGTGTATCCTAAACACTGTACCGTCGTGGAAAAAGACGTACAAGCTCCGAGTGGCTGTTTTCGTTGAGTATGAAACCGACGTCGAGGACGAGAGAGGAAGGGTCGAAGCGCTTCTTGAGAAGCTAAGGATAGAGGCCGAGGTTTTGGTTTTCTGGCTGGCATGCGGCGACCTTAAAACCTACCGTATCATCGTCAACGGCGACATATCGCCGGAGACCGAGGATGCCGAACCTCGAGTCCATGAAGCTTTACGGAACGAAGAATGGTGGCAGGATATCCAGAAGTCTAGGAGTGAGCATGAAGCTCAACAGCAAGCTGAACTGGGTGCTATCCGAAGGGCAGATGAGCGGGTGCCTAGTTGGCCCATGCAAAGCCCCGAAAGTGTACATAAGCCACTACAACCCCTGGCTGGTGGGCTGAGGAGATTGGTAGAGTCCTCCAAGCGCCGGCGATCCATTTCGAGCTTCAGAGGGCTGGGAAGTGTAAGCCTAGGCATGCAAACCCATCGCTTGCTCGATGCTTTTGTCGACTACGACAGCAGCGAGAGCAGCACAGGTGAGAGCAGTGACGAAGGAGAGTTTCCGCCTTACCTGGATGAGGAGGATGTGGACGAAGAAAACGGCCAGGATGCCGAACACAGGATCCAGGGTCCTCAATCAGAACCGGAAGGATCTTCTAAGGCGAAACAGAAGGTTATCGAAGAGGTTGCGCCGGACCAGGCAGTTCCGTCAATTATCATGACGTGTGACGATGGGACATCCCCGAAGACCCAGTCAAGTCCATCCCGGCCAAAATTCACCCGTTCGCCGTCCAGCAGCCGCTTCAGCTCATCACCAATTCCTGAAGCTCGTGTCAACGCAGAGGAGGGCGCGGGCCCTTCAATCATGTTCGCCCCTAGTGCATCTCCTCCACGCACATCTAACCGGGTTGAGTCCATCTACACACGACGCTCATCTTCAGGGCCGTCTGTCCTCAAAACTGCGTCTGGATATCCGCGACAGGCATCAGTCCCCTTATCATTCAATGATCTCCCTAGTCGGGCGCAACACCTGATCTTGAATGAACTGATGAACAAGCACAGTGGTGATACAGCTGTTCTATTCACAACATTACCCTCGCCGTCCGAAGGGACTGCACAGAGCGAGGCAGCAAGTGCCTCGTACCTGAGTGACTTGACGGTCTTCTGGCAAGGTCTGCCGCCATGTCTGCTGGTTCATAGCAACAGCATGACAGTGACGATGAATCTCTAGTGTAAGGGCATGAACATGAAAGGGGAGCAAGGCATTGCACATTCTCGCTAAACCATAGTATATACGACTACTGGTACATTGACTGTTGATAGCATATGCATATGTTAATAACTGTTTGGAGATATTATCATTCTCCACAAATATGACCAAACTACTATCATATTGCCCAGCCAAGTAGTACTAACAGACTTCAATAGCCGATGGGTTGACCCACCCCAACTGTCACCCACCAGGATCTTGCCAGTGCAACTTTTACAAGGATACCAGGAAACGAGCTCCCCCCTTATCTTTCCAGTTGGCTCACTCCTTGGTTCCATCCTTTTTCAGCAAGACTCGCGTTGATTCAACCGCGGTGTACACCATCTTCTGACTGTTTCCCAAACCAACAGAATAATGTATGTATATTCTAAAGCTAAAACAACCAGGAATGTAGCATGATGTAATGTATACAGAAAAGAAATGTCCATTGGAACAAACAGGTACACATCCCATAGTGCCGACAGTAGTGGTTTTCCAGTCTAAGTATAACTGAAGAAGCCATTTCCGGATTTGACACCCAAGTCACCCCGATCGATCATCTCCCGTAGGTACTTGCGCGGCGCATTGGGGATCCCCATTCTCACCTTGGCATAATGTTCCTCGACGGCGAGAATCACGTCCAATCCAGCAATGTCCATCAGCTCGCAGGGCCCTCGGGGTGTTTTCAGCACACACTTGTAGATTTGGTCCACCTCCTCGGGCGTGGCAATGCCCTCTTCTAAGACCAGGAGGGTCTCTCGTTTGATGGCGGCCCAGATGCTATACATGATTAGCATGTATACTCGTGTTCCATATGACGTGGTTGGCGAGATACCGGTTGAAGGTGTAGCCTGTGGAGGATTTGCGGACGTGGAAGGGTTGGAATCCATGGTCTTGGGTTTCCTTCATAAGCAGAGGTATGATGTCGGGTCGGGTTTGGCTGGAGCCCATAATTTCGATTGCTGAGGGATGGTTGATTAGCACATTGAAAAAGCTCTTCATGGTTGGAGTAGGCTTGGACTTCGTTACCTGTTGTCTCGGGTGGCCAGACTTGGAAAGATAATAGTTAGTATAGCTGCTCGTGGGGCAAGTTATTGATAGGTATTGGACTTACAGGAATGCAGGTTGACGAAACGATCATCTGCCTTAAGCGACAGTCCATTGCAGATATCAGTAATGGAATAACTGCTCGAGTTTGATGCGATGATTGTCTGGGAGTGCGATCTACTGTCGAGCTCCAGCATCACGGACCGCTTGTATTCCAGGTCCTCTGGGACACACTGACGGGATTTAGCTAGGGTACATCAGTGCTCGGTGGCCTTTCCCTACCTCAATAGCAAGCCAGGAGTCGCGAAGCGCTGGGTCCAGATCGTCGACAGTGAGGCTGGTTATTTTGCCTTCCTTGCCAGCTGGATTGGAGGCTCTCAGCCTTTGTATGGTGGCTAATGCCAGGTTTAGCTGGGCCGGGCTTTGGTCGACAAGGTAGACTGGTCTCCCTTGGCGCGACCACTGTTTCCGATACTAGTTAAACCAGAGCTCCGATTTAGAGTCAGAGAATCAAACATACCATGTATGCAAGGCGCGAGCCTTGAGTGCCTGCACCGAGCAGAGTAACAGCGTTGAAGAGTTTAGACATTTGGCGACTTGACTTTAATTGACTTCAGTTATCCTGCGATTCAATTTTGACGCTTATAGCTGCAAGCAATCCCTAGTTTATATAGACAGAGATACCTATCGTCAAATACTAAGGATTTGTCGAAGTTTTAATTGGTTTTCTGATGTCAGGGCCATTTTTGACCGTTCGTTCCTGTTAATACCCTGATCTGTACAACAGCACAGGTTTGGTTGATGACTTACTTGTTTTCGAGTAGATATTTCTTGCTCCTTTCAGGAACTGGCTTTGACCAAGGGGTGTTACCGCAATGTCTTTTGATCTTGCCTCCCAAACCTGTAGTCCTTTTCTTCATGGTAATTTGGTGAGCAACCCATAAATGATCGATTGATTGACTCAGAGTTTAGCGCTTACCATTCGAAGCCGCGGCATTTACGCTGAGTGACTAGCAAATTGACACTTTCGGTGGCAATTTGCCGAATTTAGTTTGTTACATCTAATCGTGGTCTAATTGAAGAACATTCCCAGTGAACGGGGTATGAGGCCGGTGGCTGGGTTCCTGGCTGACAGTCTGCGTTTTGCTTGGTCAGGTCCTTGTATATTTCCGGGGAAGGGAACGTGAAATGTCAGAGCAAGGAAGTATAAAGTCTATCGGGATGATGTAAACATGTAATAGATAGGTTCAGCCGATATTGATCAGCTCTTTCTCGGCTTGGAACCTAGAAACTATAAGTCCGATGGCGAACGATATGTCTCTCCTCTGCTTCCAGCTAATATTCTGAAAACTGGCAAATCTTCGAACAGAAGTCGAACGGATTTGCATGGCTAACGGCACAACACTAATAATCTTCTCGAGAAACTTATCACGACCTTGCAGTCTCAAATGGCCAAGAATCATGATGCAGTGGTTGTCAGGCCCCTACGACATAGGGATCCTACCATGCCATGCGACGATCTTGCCAACTCTTCAGACGAAGATCGCGACCCTTTACTAGACGAGCTTGATACTCATATGCTACCAAGCTCCGCATCGAATGGGCTGAGAACTCTGAATCTACCGGGAGTAGTTGACGATTAGAGGATCCGGATTGGGAGTACTTTGTTCGTCGTTCGAATGTCATTGAAATAACATTGTTCCTGGAAACGTTAAACGCGAGAGCGCTATTGTTTGTTTGACGCTTATATTGTATAGTCTTTTTAAGTTCTCGCCTAGACATGAAGTTTGTAGTGACTCGTAGCCGGTACTATATATTGATGGCTAGCCAACAGTCACAACAGGCAGGGAGAATAATTGAAACAAGGAGATCAAGTCGGATCATGCTGACGACCAATGTAGATGAAAAAGGTTAATCTTGTGCGGCCATATGTGGTTCAGATTGAAAGTGCATAGAAGCCCAGCATGTCGCACGAGGAGCGAATGGCATGTGCTGGGCCAGTTTGCAACGGCAGTCTGGCTGTGGCACCATTTGCACCTGGAATCATCTGACTGGCATTCATTACATACTACCGTTCCCCTGTCCTGGTGCAACACAGTAAAGGGACTAACACCCTCATGTCCAATACAAGACTATCATAAGTTGCTGTCCCATTTCCATGCCATTTGGGAATAATTAATATAAATGATTCCAAGCATTGTCAGCTTAGCTGCCTGCAATGGCTACAAGAGTGGTTTTGATGGATACAGTATTGACCATGAAAATTAACCTACATCAAGACCACACTGTCTGAAAGACGAGCGTCCCAGAGCTTGCTTAAAGCGACAGAATTCTCCCTAAACCTTGGGTTGATAAAGCAAGGATGCCCGCCAGAGAATAGCTATAATGTTAAATCGGAAGTGAGAGATGCATCAGAGGAACAGTTGACACCAGACAATGTCAGCCCAACCCAGGTGGCCTTTAGCAAATGTGTAGGCATCGATTGTTGCAGTGAGTGGCCATCCACAGCCGGACTCATACTATTTTTACCAAGTCGATATGCCGTGGAAGGTTCGGACTGACGTGTTTGTCCGCGAGACAGAGAGACTATTTGAAACAGATATACTCCGGAAGCCGTCTCCGACCAGGCCCGGTCTTATGACTACTGCAATTATCCAGTCAGAGTTCACACGCGGGAGATTAGACGGACTATATTCTCGGCTGTATGGGAGAACTTGCCAGCCCAGGCGAAACCGGTTGCAAAGGGCCTCCTGCCCGGTATATCCGGCCAATGTAGCATCAAGGTAGCAATAAGTGGATACTCCATGCTTTGGGCTAGATAGCTACGGCATACCTACGCACCGACCTCTAGAGGATTGCATTTCGATGACGCCGTGCTACTCCTCCGTGCCTTGCTACAAAAGCTGGGAGGAGAGAAAGGTGGATTTGCTTGTTCGGGGGAAGGGGGGAAGAGCACGAAGAGGGCAGCAGGTTGGCAGCGAGGGTAATCAGACTCAGGGCTACCGTGTAGAATCTAGACCACGAAGTAATGGGCGCTGCAAGGCAAAAGGATTAAACGCAGACCAGAAGAAGCAATTGTCAGATGGCCGCCCGTCGAAACGGTGACTAATGCACAATTGGGGTCCGCTGATTGGCTGCCACCCCAGCTTCCCCTTCTAGCATCCATCGATCCCTGCCTCGCGCTGGCCGATCAACTGCCCCGGCGATTCGTGTTCTCATTCTCTCGTGCTTCTCGTTCGGTTTTCACGCATGCTGACTTGGGCGCCTTTTTGCGGCCCTTTTTTCTCTCATTAATTCTTCCCCCCCGCGACTTCTAGTCTCTCTCTCCTCGCCATGCTCACCGTCCAAATCTCCTAACGCTTAGCCTTCCCGACCTTCAGCCCCCCGGAATCCATCGCAACCCCCTAAGTTACGTATCCTTCCCATTCGCTTCAGTAATGCACCACGGGCGAGTACGTCGCAAGAACGGCAGTCTCAGAGCCTCCAAAGCTGGCCAGCGTCGCAACATGTCCCATTTGATACCCGATAATGCCCCTCCACCTCAATCCAAAACCGTCACCGTTAGCGACGATAGTCCTGATACCTCCGACGCCGCCTCGAACACTTCAGCGACCACCGTTATCACCAATACCTCCAGCGTCCCTGCCACCTCTCCCACTAACGGGGTTGATCCCGTGAAGAAAGCTATGGCCCGCAAGGCTTCGTCGCCGATGGCGCCCCCTTTCATGGTGTCCGCGCCGGGCAAGGTCATCGTCTTCGGTGAACATGCCGTCGTGCACGGCAAGGCTGCCATGGCCGCCGCAATCTCCCTCCGCTCCTACTTCCTCGTAACCACTCTGTCGAAATCACAGCGCACCATTACCTTGAACCTCCGGGACATGGATTTCAACCACACCTGGAACATTGACGATCTGCCCTGGGATTTCTTCAAACAACCCTCCAAGAAGAAGTACTATTACGACCTAGTAACTAGCCTCGACGAAGAATTGTACGACTCTCTGAAACCATGTGTTGAAGATATATCGCCCAAGGCGCCCGAGGAGATACGGAAGAAACACAAAGGGTCGGCGCTGGCGTTCCTGTACCTATTTTGCTCCTTGGGCTCACCCCAGCACCCAGGAGCTATATATACTTTGCGCTCGACCATCCCCATGGGTGCAGGTCTTGGAAGCAGCGCCAGTGTCTGCACTTGTTTCAGTGCTGCATTGTTACTTCAGATCCGTACTCTAGCAGGCCCACATGATGATCAGCCCCCGGATGAAGCGGAGTTACAGATCGAGCGTATCAACCGGTGGGCTTTTGTCGGAGAATTATGTATACACGGAAACCCAAGTGGTGTGGACAACACGGTCTCTACTGGCGGCAAGGCCGTAATTTTCAGGAGAGAGGACTACTCGAAGCCCCCGAAAGTTATACCGCTACCTAATTTCCCTGAATTACCGCTCTTGCTTGTTGACACACGACAGAGCCGCTCGACGGCGGTCGAAGTTGCCAAAGTTGGGAAGCTCAAGAAGGAACACCCACTCGTCACCGAATCGATCCTTGATGCCATTGATAAGGTGACTGTGTCCGCTCAGAGTGCGATCCAGGGGGTGGAGGGTGATAGTATCGATAAGGAGACTCTCGAACATATCGGAACGCTGGTTCGTGTCAACCACGGTTTCCTAGTTTCCCTGGGGGTATCTCATCCGCGACTGGAGCGAATCCGGGAACTGGTCGACTTTGCCAATATTGGTTGGACAAAGTTGACTGGTGCGGGCGGCGGTGGTTGTGCGATCACACTCCTGCGCCCAGATGCCAGTGTGGACGCGCTCCGTGAGCTGGAGCGCAAACTCGCTGCAGAGAATTTCTCCAAGTATGAGACAACCTTGGGTGGAGACGGTATTGGAGTCCTCTGGCCAGCGGTGCTGCACAACGGCACTGATGAAGAGGGCGGCGAAGAGATCGACCAGCAGAAGTTTGAAAATGCCGACGGACCCGAAGGCATCGAGCGCCTTGTTGGCGTCGGCGTTCAAGAACGTCGGGAAGGCTGGAAATTCTGGAAACGAGCTGTCTGAACTCGACTTTCCCTCACCCTCTCTCATTTCATCGGAACTCTTTACGATCATTTCCCCTTACGTCCGAGCTTGGTGTTAGGGCATTGCACGATTGCATATTCTATTTGTTTAATCGACTTTCAATTCCCCTTTTTCTTCTGTTGTCATGGCTTCACTATACTTACTATTCTCTTCCCTTCTGTGTATAATAATTCTTTCCAGATTCTTCGACACGCCTCTTATCTAACTACGGAATATATTCCTTATCATACACATTTTATTGACCCCCCTTTTCTTTTCTTTTCTTTCAATCTTTCTTCAAATGATGCGTCAGGGACCCAGGCTTCAGTGAACAACTTATCTCATGCTTTATGTTGTATCTAAGTAATCCAGCGATGCCAGTGTCAAGTCAAGAAGTGTATTCAGCCCCTCTTATGTGTATACTTGAACTTCAAGTATCTGGCACTGAAAATAACAATATTACTAATGTACTACTACCAATATCATAGAACGCTAAATATACACTCCCAGCGATATGAACAAAGCACAGAAGAAAGGACGTATATCCTTTTCACGTTCATCATCAATTACAGTACCAGGCTGGTACTTGGACAAACAAACACAAGAAAGAGGTTAAAGATAGTGGTCCCATTCTATGATTACCCCATTGTAGTCTCCCAGCCCTTTTCTATCATCACATCCATCCAATAGACGCCCGGCTCCCCGGCGTCCATACGCCGCCAAACCTCCCGCACCAGCTGCAGACAGACACTAATGGGCTTGGGAGGGAGCACGTGAAGATACGAGGTGAGGCGGCCAAGGATGAACCGACGACTTTGCGAGACGTCAATGGCATGGGAGGAGATACTTGGGCCGTTGCTGCTATCGAGAGTGGCGTCAAGTGGGGGCAGACGGGGCAGACGAAGCTCGCTACTCGAGGCTACGAGGAGGAAGGGCTGGAGACATCGGGTGCGGGACTCAAGGGGGATGGTCTTTAGGCGGGAGAGAGTTGTGAGGGTAAATTCGGTCAGCCAGGCGTCGTAGTAAGAGTCGGAGTCGGAGCCTGAATGTGCGGTGGTTGATGTTGTTGTTGGATCGGCGGAGTCGGTGGGTTTTGCGGGCGGACATGAAGGGTCGCAGTACCAGGGTGTACTACTGCCCACTGGAGAGGAGAGGAACGGATCTTGCATGGTTGGTTCTGGAGCTTGCGGGTTTGGGGAAGGTCGTTGTGTGGGTAGTCGTCGGCGAAGAAGATCGGGAAAGACCCGGTATAATTGCATTAGACCGGTACAGCGGTATACTTCGGCCATTGTGAGAAGATGCCAGACTGGGGTTTCGTCGTCGCCTGGGCTGATGATTTCAGCTTCAGCTGGGTGCGCCAGACTCAAAAGTCGCTCTTCTAGCTCTGTTGCTTTTGCCATGGCGCGCTGGGCGCGTGCAATGTCTGAGTGTGAGGTAAAGCAGCGGGAGCGAATTCGTTTGCGCTCCCTACGTATAAGCCTTCCTACTTCTTGGACGGTATGCTGGGTGTCGCGGGCTATGCCGGTCCATGGATGGGGAACGCGTTGTAGGACGAGCGATTCACCTGTTGCGGCGGCTGCGGAGCCTGGCAACACCGCCGAGTCATCCGCCACAAAGGATAGGAGCATTTCCCAGTAGACCAAAGCTTCTTCAAAAAATTGATGGTTATTGCTACGGCCTGGAATTGGTGGTCCGGCGTGCTTGGTGTCCAGATGATTTCGCAGCAGGTTGAAGAAGGAAATGCCAAGGTCCTTGGGGTCGTGCCAGCTGGCTGTTTGACCAAGCATCAAGAGAGCTAGGAGTGACTTGTCGTCCAGGGCAGACTCCTTTGTGATGATATCGACTGCCTCGTCACGCATTTTCCGGCCTAACGGGCCGAATTGAGGGAAGTCGTGGACGAGTGTTGCAGCAGCCATGCTCTGCATGGTCCGACACATGGCCAACGACGAGCCCCATAGTCGGGATACTGTCGACCGGAATGGGTTCATCTGACTGTCATAGCTTGAAAACAAGGCCGCTACCTCTTTGAAGTAGTACTCCACGAGTGTCCACGAAGGATTGTTGAGGGGCTGCGGGATCGATGTGAAGTCCCGCTGTGCTGGCCTTGAGCCAGGTGGAGGGTAGTGGCGTACAATAGTAGAAGGTGAAAAGCCAGGAAAGATGTGAGGCTCATCTTGTAGAATCGGTGCGGCCAAAGAGAACAACCCGAACGGATCATCTGCATTAGTTCCCGGTGATTCGAAGTTCAATGCTGGGTTATTTTGGCTAGCTGTTGATGCCGATGCTGGAGAATGGAGGTCTGCCAGTTCCGGTAGTGAGCCTGACTGCTGTAAGTCCCATAAGTTGTCACATATACCGCCTGGTCCGCCTAGTTCAAGACCTCGAGGATTGGCCGGGCCGTCGGAAGTGGTAAAGTTGAGGCTGTCACCATCCGTGGCCAAAGACTGAGTCAGCGGGTCAACATAGTCGGCAGCGCTGGTAGTCAGATTTTTGGGATCGGAACTTTGATTCGGGATAGTGTTAGAATCACTGGGAATATCCCCAGCGGGATCTTTGTTCGGCTCCCCGTGGGCCTGCGGCGGATACTTGGTGACCCAACGCAGAGACTGGACATATCCAGGGCAATTGACACCCAGGCGGGTGCATCGACTACAATGAGGTCGTTCTTCCCCGCATTTTACCTATTAATAGGCGAAGCATCAAAATTAATGTTTGGGGCCACATGGGGCGGGACTATGTAGCCACCGCGCAAAGGATACTAAACTCACTCGTTTGCTCTTGCACCGAGCACATCCATTACGAGACTTTTTGACACGACGCATTATCGGTCCGAGGTGGGCTCATGGTAAGTTGAGGATAAAGAAAGCGAACAGGTGGACATGGCAGAGGATGAGGAGACGATGGCCATGTCAAGTTGGAGAATGCGGGGGACATTTTGCCTGGCCTTATCGCGGGCCAATGACCATCGTAGGGGACTTTTTGTCCTCTTCGGGAAGCGCACGTTGCCTTCATGCATCATCGTGGACAATAACTGGACTTTCTGGATTGGCTGCTTCAAAATGCGCTGGTGACCGCCACTGGTAGTGGCTCTGAAAAGGACCCGGGTCAAGTAGTGGTTGCTTCCCCAGATGAACATGAAGCAAATGGCGATGAAGGGTGGAGGAAAACAATGGCAGACAGGCCAGAACAATCACCCAAAATGGCTGGCCGCCTTGATATTGTTCTGTTGGTGCCTGAGGCAATAATACCCCACCCGCACGGAGAGGCACTCATTTTGGCGCATATCAATCCATCCACTGGAATATCTTCACCGTTTTGTTGTATCGCGCAGTCCTCTTTGCACGTTGGAAAGTAACTCCGACACCCAATAGCATATAGACTGTTTACTGCAGACTCAACTTGCTTCGTGTGTGAGCAAGTATACGTACTCAAGCTTGGCCTTTGGTGCCCCGGATTTTACCGGACGTCATTCACTGCCCCGTCGGGATATCGGACAAGGATCTAATTTGGATTGTCCCAGAGACATCAGGGTGCAAGCTGGTTGAAACTTCAGCTCACCTATATATTAAATCGAGGGTCTCCTTGGTTGTGTATAGCGTGAACCATCGTACCCCTGACCAGCTGTTTAAAGTGTTTACTAGCCGCTATATCTAGAAAGTACTTACTTTCAAGTTGAAACATGGAAGGAAAATACGCGTCTGATACCGAATGGGCTTCCATACAGCCAATTCCTCTGAATGATGGCTCCGATTCAGGAGCCCAGCCATTGGCTACCATTGCCTATCCTTCGCATTATCTCGAGGCCACATCGTATCTGCGAGCGGTCATGGCGGCCAACGAAATGTCGGAAAGGGCACTGAAGTTGACTGAAGACATTATTTCGATGAATCCGGCACACTATACCGTATGGTAAGCTTGTCTTGTTCGACCCGCGTATGATACTATTGGGACAGGCAGCTAACTAGGACTATCAGGATTTACCGAGCTAAGATCCTCTTTGCTTTGGGCAAAGACCTCAAAGACGAGCTGGAATGGCTCAACGGCGTCTCACTCAAGTATCTGAAAAATTATCAGATATGGTATGGCAAACTGTCCCTTTCATCCCATTCTATATTGGCGCATCTAACTTTCACCAGGCACCATCGTCAAGTTCTCATGTCACGCACAGACTACTTCCCGAGCCCACCAGCTAAGGAGCCAGACTTCCTTATGGAAATGTTTGCACAAGACTCCAAGAACTACCATGTTTGGACCTACCGTCACTGGTACGTCCGCCACTTCAAGCTCTGGGATGCCCCGCGGGAAATCCAGGACGTGGAGGCCCTCATTGCATCGGATGTCCGCAACAACTCCGCCTGGAACCACCGCTTCATGCTCCGGTTTGGCCCGCGCGATAACGAGCCAGATGCTGGGATGCCCAATAGCGGCGGAGACCCTTCGGAGAAGGGCCGACTAGCCGTTGTTGATGAAGACGTCGTCGACGCTGAGCTGCAGTACGCTAAATCCAAGATTGTCCGGGCGCCCGAGAACCGCAGCCCGTGGTCATATGCACGGGGAGTATTGCGTGCCGCGGGTCGGCCTCTTTCGGAATGGAAGGAATTTGCTGGCAAGTTCGTCGTCGATAAGGAAGATGGTAGTGTTGAGGTCAAGAGTAGCCATGCTGTAGAATGGCTGGCTGATGTATTCATTGCGGAAAGCGAGCCGGCATCGGAACAGGAAGCCGTCCGTATGCTTACCTTACTGAAGGAGAAGTATGATCCCGTTCGATCTAACTATTGGGATTATCGCATTCGGACGATTACCAGTACAGCCGTGCCTGCAACAGCATGAAAACCTTGTATATTGCTAGCGAGAAGTCTAGGATGGAGAATTAGCTGCTAGAGTGATTCTAAGGCTGTGATTCCAGATCATCAGAAAAAAGGTTCTGCTAATATTATATCATATATCAAACAAGCACGCTGTGTCGTACATCATTAACCTGTATAGTGAGACCCATGCAACCCAAATTTCCACAAGAAACAAACAAAACCAACAGATACACCATAACCCATTGAAGCATTAGCCATGAAATTCACAATCACTCAGATGCCCACCCATCAGCCAGCATCTTCCTCCATTCTGCCGCCATATCAATAGTAACATTGCTGCCACCGCAGACAATAATAACGACGCGACTGTCTGCATTCAAGTCCGGCACCAACTCCTTCAACTTAGACTGCATCCCCCCAGCAGAGGCCGACAGCGACAGCGAAGGAACCGGACCATCATCCTCATTCTCCCCAGCAGACAGCCGATCATCTCCATACCCTTCATCCTTACTCACATACCCAACATCCATGCCCCTCTTCCTCTTCTGACCCGCAGCCACCATCTTCGAAGAAGAAGATGATGAAGAAGCACAGCTAGACCCCCCAACCGCAGCCTCCACACAAACACCACAAGCCAACTCAACCAACAACCTCTCATCATCCACAAGCCTCATCACGCCCCTTGCGGCCTCCGCATCCGAAAACACCGCACTGTGCACCTTCACGCCCGGCGGCGGCTTCACCGCATACTGAAACGTTCTCTCAGAGACCTTAATAGCCCCCAACGACGTAGCCTGCGACGTGATCTTCGGCAACGAGATTAGTTCGTTACTCTCCAACGCTGTAGCTAGAGAATCCGTGCCCTTGGTCTCAACAGCCACAAGATGAACAGGCTTCGCCGCACCATCATCGGCAACCTTAGCCTTAGCCCTATGCCTCTCAATCCCCATAACCAACCCATTCAACAGCCCTCCACCACCGACACTACAAACAATAGCATCGACCGGCAACGCACGACCGGCATGAACTTTTTCCTCTTCCTCCCCGACAGGCGGCGGGACCTGGTCCACCAATTCATCAATGATAGTGCTGTTCCCTTGCCAGATAGGCTCATTGTCAAATGGATGTAGGGCAATCTTCACAACATCATCATCACTTTCTGCATCATTGTTGTCCTTATTATTCATCACAACATCCTTCATATACTGTCCCGCCTCCGAGAACGTCTCCCCGTACTGAATCACATCCGCTGCACCCGCATTGCGCAGCTTCTGCACCATCAGCGGCTTCGTCGACACAGGCACCACCACTGTGCAGGGGTATCCCAGGCTCCGGGCGGCACAGACGGCAGCTAAGCCGGCATTGCCGCCGGAGGAGGCGTAAAAGTGCACGGGACGGTGGTAGTTCTCGGGTTTGAGGAGGTGAGAGAGGATTTGATTGCCCATGGCGCGGGACTTGAAGGAGCCGCTGGGCTGGATGTTCTCGAGTTTCAGGAAGATTCTACATCCTGCGGCGCGGGAGAGGGTCGTGGATTCGATGAGGGGGGTTGGGGTCCAGGGGGTTTTGTAGGTTGGGGGGTTGGTTGGGGGGAGGATGCTGCCCATTGTGAGTGTGTTGGTATATCGATTTCCCTTCGGGGTGTGGTGATAGTGTTCAATTGGCGATGATGGTGATGATGATGATGATGATGGTTAGTACGACGGTAGTAGAGATGTTATAAAATAAAGTAGATGGTAGTAAGGAGGTGATATGATATGATATGATCTATCAGTTGTTGGGATGAGAAGATATTGTTTTGGATAGACAGTAAGAGAAGAGAAGGGAGGAGAGGAGAGGAGAGGGGACAAGATCAGGTATAAGATAATCAATGTATACTACAGTCAAACAGAGAAAGAAAACCCCTAGAATATGATACAAACCTCATATACTCCCGCCATGATATAGCGCTGAATCCCATAGTTCGTGATATACAACACGGACGCTTTCCGATATAGTCCGCCCAAGTTTGCCGCGGGAAACCCACCCCCAAGAGTTTCCCGTCCCGAGTCTATCTATCAGGAATTCGACCAACCCTTCGCCCAGTCGGCACCCTTTTCCCGTTGATAAACTCGCGCATATTCTGCTCCAGTTATCGCCATACCATGACATAACATAAACCTTCCCTCCACCCCTGCATGCGTATGAATGACGGTCTGGGACCCAGAGCCATCCATAACGCAGTCTCCATCAAGCAGCAAACGGAAAAGCCAAACCCGTTCTATTTCCACAGTCTCCTCCACCAGGCGGAGACCCGTGCTTAAATTGTGCGTGTTTTGGCTGACCGAACGTTCCAATCTGGTGACCGTGATTGGACCCCAGCCCATTCCTGTTATCAAATGGAAAGGACCGCCACATTAACTTTCCACGATAAGAGGGGGAAATAGGATACTCTTTTTAGCATCCACTCCGTAGTCTGCGTCGGAGCCGTACGTCGCCGCCGCATAGCTCCTTTTGGCCGGGTCCGTTCTGTCTACGTGGAACATGTCCAGAAGCTCGTTGGCCTTGGTGGGCATGACAGGCTGCAGGAGGATACCGGCCATTCGCAGTGATTCGGCGACATTGAAGATCGATCGCTGGCGGTCGTTCGGGCTCTTCCATGGTTCTGCGTGGTGGAAGTATTTGTTGGTCTGGGTGGTCCGGGTTAGAATAAGTCTGGAAATAATCACCGATCATAGGGTGGGTCTATCCTTATCCCTTACCTGATCGATTAAGGTAGTGATTTCTTGCAGGGCAGCACGGGGGTTCAGATTTTCCATTTGCTCTGCTATCCTCTTGGGTACATCCTTGAGCATTGTTTCGTACGCCTCATCGGCCGGAGTCGCTGGTGGAAGTCTGCCGCACGTGCCATTCTCGATGTAAGTCCTAAGATTACCCTTGGCACAGCCGATTGCCCGATGTGCAAGGTTTCCGAGCCCCTTCTGCAGTAGCTTCTGATAGTCGCGGATGATGTAAGCATTATCGTAGTCGGCGTCGCCCACCAATGCACCTTGGTGGATGAGGAAGAAACGCATGGAATCCACCCCGAAGCGGTTGATGGCAAAGAAGGGGTTCACCACATTACCCGTAGACTTCGACATCTTCTCACGGTTCATAGTCCAATGTCCATGAACGAGTACATTGCGGGGAAGAGGAAGGTCAAGAGCCATGAGGAATGCGGGCCAGTATACGCAGTGAAAGCTGTTGCTCAATTAGTCAAGGGTTCGCGTATATGGCAAGCTTGAAGGCGAATACGCACCGAACAATATCCTTACCGACGACATGCACATCCGCAGGCCAACCGAGGTGGCTTCCTTGGCCGGGTGCAAACGGGTAGCCTGCCTTGGTCAAGTAGTTGACAAGCGCATCTAGCCAGACATAGACGGTCTGTGTGTTGTCGCCGGGAACCGGAATACCCCAGGTCAGCCGCTCCGCAGGTCTAGAGATTGACAAGTCTTGAAGGCCTTCGGAAACAGATTTGACAACATTGGTTGTATACATCGTCGGGGTAATGAATCCAGTTTTGTATAGATCGAGCAAACGTTCCTGGAAAGCTGACAGACGGAAATGGTAGTTGGTTTCCGACGACCACTCCACCTCCTTTCCTGTCTCAATGGAGACCTGCCTGGGTAAGCTTCGATTGTTTTGGCAGATAGGTTGGCGTGCAGCTTACCATCTTGGTATGCCCAGTCTCGGGGTCCAGCGACTTTTGTACTTGCGTCTGAGGGTAGAATGTCTCATCGCTAACCGAGTACCAGCCTTCGTGCTTCGCGGTGTAAACGTATCCCCGGTGCTCCAACACTTCCTACTCACATGTCAGCCTCAGAGTCATGCGCCCGGGCGTATTTCCCAAGTACATACCCAAAAATACTGAACAGCTTCCTTGTGCGCAGGTTCAGTTGTCCGTATAAAGTAATTGTAGTCCATATTCGCAGCATTTGCTAGAGCCTAAGCTTAGGAGTTAGAATCGATTTCGCACCGGAGCACGACAGTATAGTGAATGCTGCCTACCTCAAACGTCTTGTAATTCATGTCGCAGAACGCCTGCGTATCCATCTCCGCAGCCAACGCGGCCTGCTGAATCTTTACAAAATCAGCCATACTGTGCTAGGCAGTGGTTATTGGCCCGTACCTTCATGCCATGTTCGTCCGTTCCCGTCAGCAATTGTGCGTCAGCGTCTCCGATGAGAGTCCGCCATCTCTTGATGACATCGGCAAGGACCATAGTATACAGATGACCGACATGAGGGGCTATATGAGTCAATGCGTTAGCGGCGAGCGAGAAAGCACAATAAAACATGGGACGAGGTCATACCAGCGTTGACATAGAAAATGGGTGTCGTGACATAGTATGGCTTCTTAGAAGCGCTTTCCGAGGCCGCCGTTGCGAATCGACGCGGACGGATCGTTGTCGCTGGGCGGGCAGTTGCGCGGGGGACGCATCTCCAAGATGGGCGACTGCAGGCCAGGAATTGGCCGGTCCAAGATGCCGCACGAAAACCTGCCCTCGAGATAGCCATTGGCGTGGGACTGCGGAAGGGAGCAATGATGGTTTATTCCAGGCGGCGTTTTCGTCGGAGCTCGATCATCATCTCCGGGTGGTCCAAGCTTCCGTGCCATTTTTCTGCCGTCCGATGCCTGCTCCTCTTCTCCGCGATCGCGCATTCTTACATAGCATCTAGTGTCGTTCACTCTGTTCGACCACCATCTTATAACTCGTTCTTGGACTGTTAAAAAGTTTTCAGGAGCTCAAGTTTCTTGATATTAGGGTCTATATACAGTGTCTTGGCTTGTTTACCGAAATTTTCGTTGAAATCCATCAAACAGTCCCGAATCACAATGGCTCCTCCTTCAGAAGACACATTGACAAAGGTTTCTACGGATGGTATGTCGATCTACGAGAAATATCTCGCCTGCAAAATTCTAATGTGGACTTTCTTTCAGCGGCAACCGACTTTGTCCAGTCCTTCTACCCTGCCCTCGAGAACAACCGTTCCACGATAGCCTCATTCTACAGCCAGCCCACGGCCATGATCCTTTTTAACGGAAACGCTGTCGCCGATGGAGCCGCCGTCCAAGAGATTTTTGTCAACCAAATGTCCCCGACGCATTACGAAGTGCAGTCTGTCGATTGCCAGATTATCAACAAGGCGTATCCGACACCTACCTCGACTGGAGTGAAGCTCCCCACCGAAACGACTGTCAAGGACATGTCTATCTTGGTTGTCGTTAGCGGCTATGTGCGCTTTGGAGAGTCCAGAGATTTGCCCCAACGAGGCTTCAGCGAGACCTTTGTGCTGGTGCCGAATCCTTCCGCCGACGGGCCCAAAGGGAAGCGCAAGCGAGAATGGCTTATCCAAACCCAGAACTTCCGACTCGTCGTATGAAGGAACAAGACCGGGATTTATTTGATGGAAGAGGATGCCTCTCACTACGCCTTTGACGGAAATGACTAGAATTGCTATTGCGGTGTGACAACTTGATAAACACATTATGCGCTATGATCCAAGGACGCGACTACACAATTTGAGCCGAAAAAGGAAAACGGAAGAAACCTTAGGAAATACCCCACGACACGCCAAGCGAAGAATTTTCGAAACAAAGCAACTGCTATCTCGTCACTGAACCGCGGATCTTCGCGGTACACGCATATTTGCTCTGATGCGCTCGAGTAACTCGTCGCGCGATGCGCTTTCGCTGGGCAAAAGGCCCCTCTTGGAGTGACAGTTAGAAACCATTGCTCTTTTTTGGCGACATTGACTGTTTTGTTTACGAGGGAAGAAGAAAACATACAACTCGAAGCCATCTCCGCATTTCATCTGCAGTCCAATTCTCCGGATCTTTTAGACGTCAGCTTGGTATACCTACAATCACAGAGGATATCGATCCGTGCCTCCAGTTGGGTCAGCTTCAGCGGGGAACACATCGCTACCCCAGATGGCCCAAGCGGCCGCTGCAGTCACCATTCCAGCAAAACCTGACAAAGTTAGATCGGACTTTCCGTCAACAATATTCAGCTCAGAATAATATACCTAGAAATAGGTTCTGAGGGCATATTAGCTTACGGACGCCGCTATCATTTCTGGGGCTGATTGTATAGTACCTTGGAGTTCAATGCGCGATCTAAAGGCGTCGGCATTTTGTTCTGGATTAGAGATCGCTGCTATGTATACTTGAGAAACGTATTGCTAGTAGTCACGAAGACGGAAGGAGGCGATGATATCTGTTGAGATGAACAACAAGCTTGTTGCCAGATATCCCAGTAGATATAAGACGGAGGGTGGCTAAAACACTATAGATAGATGTCGATCCCCCGTACTCCGTAGGCAGCCGCCTTATCGATTGCACCGCCACATATATCATTGCGGGATGTCCCGCCACGACGTGGCACGCGGACTAAGGGCTTCCGGGGGGCAACCCTACAGCCCACAGAAGCTAGCTGATTCCCCCGGCCAGCACCGCCCGCCGACGAGCTTCGAGACCCGCGATTGTCATCCAAACCTTCCGTCATCCACGACTACTCAAACGAAAGTCACAAACCCCACTAGCCACCATGCCTCAGGAAATCTCCGACATCAAGCAGTTCATCGAGGTCTGCCGCCGCAAGGATGCGTCCTGTACGTTTACCCGACCTTTAGCCGCTTAGTTATCATGAGGTGGAAAGCTCCGCGGAGCTAGCTCTTTGAGGGGGAAGCTCGAGACGGGTACCCGACTATCATCAAAAGGGCAAATTGGAATGGTTGATCGGGATGGATGAATGATAAGAAGTGGAGGCTAACGCGTGATGGTCTTGTCTTTCAAACAGCTGCTCGCATCAAGCGCAACCCCAAGGACCAGCAGATCAAGTTCAAGGTCCGCTGCTCCCGCTTCGTCTACACCCTTGTCCTGAAGGACTCCGACAAGGCCGACAAGCTCAAGCAGAGCCTGCCCCCTGGTGCGTTTGCTCCCGTCACCTGATCGACTGTTTCTTTGGATGGTGTTATGGAACAAGATACATGTCGTCGGACGCGTTTGTTTCCTTACGACTTGAGATGGGCATTGATGTGGACCTCGGCTATTGCATGACATCATTCGGATTGAGTACTAACATCAATTGTTTTCTCACACAGCTCTCAAGGTTGTCGACGTCTCCAAGGGAGACAAGAAGAAGGCTCTGTAAATACCTTCATCAACACATTGAGGTTGGGACTCGGCGAGGAGGTCGTCGGCGCATGGAATTTAGTCGAAGCATGAATACACTTGTCGATTACGATTAGGAAATTGGCATGGACATGGATTGCTTCTGTGGGCCGGCACGGAGGGTTAATCTATCCTTGAACCAGATTGGTTGTCTCTTCGCGTCTGGTTACCAGTGGACTCTGATATATGTCTTCACATTTCACTGAAACCGGATGACCTACATGACTGGAACTTTTCTGCTAAGGGATTAGCTTTGTCGGAGCACCTTGCATCCTATACAACGTAATGGAGAAAAACAGTTGAAAATTCCATGATACCTCCACTTTCTCCCGATGATGTTATATGAGTCCTTGTGCCCTGGCTATGCTGCGTTGACTGAACAGGCATTGCTAGTCTTGGTCCCATGCTATCCTTTTTGCAGGTCGTAGATTCGTAGTATTGGACTGGCTATGTGCGTTGCCGATCGGACGGTGCCGTGCATGCTGTAGACTCGTGTAACATACGGATTATGCTGTGAAGCCCTCGCCGTTTGTTATGACAGCATACCGTACATACATGCTACCATATCCAGCCTCATTCCATAACACGAGCACAAAGATCTAGTTTGAGATGTACAGTCCAGTCAGACTGCCCCAGTCCTCTGATGTCATAGATTAAGATCTAAGATCTATGTGACAGTATTCTATCATAACCAGCAAATCTACAACAACGTCCCATAAGAGCTCTATCCACTACTCGAGAATCACTCTACCCTCTCATAACCCACTTCAACATACCCCGACACCCCAGCCCTCTCCAAACTCACATCAACCATCTCCCGTCCAAGCGCCTCCCTTTCCCTCCTCAACTCAAACTCCCCAAAGTAATTCGGCTCCTCAGCAACCTTCCGAAACATAGCACCCTCAAACAGCGCCAGACTCCGCTCATTAGCCTGACCAATTTTCACACTCAAACAAGCAAACTTAAGGACCGCCTCCATCCCCTTCAATGCCGTCGCGGCAGTCTCATCCCTGCTAACAAACTCATCCAAAATCTCCGCTTCATGGTCAACGATATACCGTAGGAAAGTATTCAGAGCGGCTTTCCCAAAGCCCTTGCGCTGGTTATTCTTCTCGGCTATCATTAGTTCAATTTCCCCGATGATTTGGGGCTCCGCGTCTCCTTCTTCGCCGTCATCGACGCGGAGGAATAAATTGATGTCTCCGACCATTCGATCCGAGGCGTCGTCTGTGTCTTTGATGGCGGGTGTTGAGGTTTCTGTTTGGGATGGTGATGGGAGACAGACGATGAATGTTAATTTGTCCGGGTCTTGGCGCCAGCTTTGTTGCATGGCGTATTCTTCCTCTATAGAGAGGGGTTCGGAGGCGGTTGCTTCTTGGATTTCCTAATTTGGCAGGTTAGTAATTGTAGGTATGATATTCGTATATTTACGGTGGGGGTTTGGCTGTCTAAAAAGATTACGATTTTACCTCATCTTTCATCCATTCATGGTATCTTGGAACGTGCCATTTGGAATATGGGACTAAAAGCACCGTGGAGGTGGAAATGGCTATAGAGGGGATTTAGTTAGCTTGCTTGGGTGGTGGCGCATGCAATCAATGCTCCGATATACCTGTCTTGGCATTAAGCAGCATGTCGAAATATCTGGCTCATAAGTCGAAAGTACCCTGACGAGTCTGTTTAGGAGTACGTGAGTATGGATTACTGAGATAGCCGGTTCTCCAGACCCCGATGCGTGGTGGTAGAAGATTGAATTGAAGAGCCGGGACTTTTCCGCGCGGAGCTTGGCACCGCCCACTTTTAATGCACGAATCTCAGATAGCCCTTGTTTCCGATTTAGCCAGCATATCGGTGTCAATGATATGATAAGAAAAGAACAAAACAACAAAGCAGTAGCTCATAAGACTTATATCTCATTAATATATGCTATTGGTATCAGCTGCTTATTGTTGCTCTTGTTGTCCGGCAAATGTGCTAAACTTCACCACTTCCACCTCGAGGGTCTCGGTGTCGACCAAAACTAGTTCTCCGGTTTCCTTGAACTTGGGTATAGATAGAAGGCGCACACGAGGCCCAGATGTGTTATCGTCATCTGTTCCTGTCATCTCCGTGTCGGCTCCGTTCAGCTTCAGTGGGGCATCACCCTCAATTACAGCTGTCTTGAACTGTGGCTGGTTGCCAGCAAAGAAAATATGCGGGCAGGTTTGTATAACGAATGGATCATGTGTTTGGAATGGATAGGACCCTGTTTCCGAGATATCAGCATTTGTACCAGTGGGATCAAGAGGTCAACCAGGAGCTTACATAGTGTATCGGGCGCGGTGGGAACTCCACATCTCCAGCGCAGCATAGCCTCCATGACCCTCATCCTCGCCTCTGAATCTCCAGCACCATCGGCCACATTCCCTTCCTCATCTGCGAAATTCAAATACCGGAGGATGTCATCCACATTCTGACCACTGCTGCCCCATAGTCGCCATCCTTCCACGTCCCCTTCCCACGGGTTCGTTACACTGTCGAACCAACCTGGCTCTTTCTTGTCCTCACCAGCAGGAGGCGGAGCACAGTATGCCCTAGCCTGTGGGAACATAGCACGGTGGATTCCCTGTTGAGGGAGAGAAAAGTTTGCCGGGTCAGATTCGCCTGGCATAAGTGTGACGGGCATACTAGGCAGGATCTCTGCTAGGAAAGAATCAAGTCGCGTAATAGGCGATGCATTATAAGCAGAAGCATCATATCCGTACTTCTTCGGACCGGTCCTTTTCTTTGTAGCGCTATCGGCGTTGACATCCGTAGTCATGCTCGCTCCAACTGAATTTCCCGCAATAATCAACCTAGTGATTGCAGAAGCATCGGGCAGTGCACCTTCAGAAGCACCACCGGTATAACCAAGCAAATAGTCTGCCAAAAGTTCCAAAGCAAGAGTATCGCTCGAAGTTCCGGTGATCCCTAAGCCGCTCACAAATGCGATCTTACCCTTCATGGCTCCCGTTGGTGCGTCCAGTGTATCGCTCCCCCATCGGCGGGGTTGTTGTGGTAGATCAGGCACTTTGGTATCTATAACCTCGAAATCTCCATTTGCGTTCTCGGTTCCCAGGACTGCAATGATGGCTCCTGTGCATAACTGCGTGTTCCGGAGCATGCTCCCAGTTAGGCGCAGTCGGCCGGACTCGTCTTCCAACATAATTTGAGTCAACTCCGGATGAGCAGGATCTTGGTAAGTCGGCCGCGGAGGTGGTGCTAACGTATAGTTCTGTTGCCAGAATTAGAATGAGAGCCATACGCAACAGAGCATTGTAGTATTTCACCTCTTTTGTAAGATCGTCCAAAATATTCGGCTTCAATGGCATGTCCATGTATATCGTTCCTGCGACCCAACAAAGCTCTCCCTGCCTCACGTCGAGGACTCTCTCCACGCGGCGCGCATTTTCTCCAGCGATCTGGCCACCAAACCAAGACATGTCAGCAAACCAGTTTCCCATTTGTATGCTATTGTAATCCTCAATCGAGGTCTTGAAATGCGATGAATGTGACCGGTCTTACACTAAAACCTTCCCATGCTTCGACTGCAATCTCCTCAACTGCGGGCTTGAGTTTTGCCAACCGCAAGAAGTACATGTCGCCATATTGCTGCTGGTAATGCCTATCCTGGCCGCTTCCCAGTCGAAATGTGTCCAAAGGTTTATAATGTGAGGGTACACGGGTGGTTGCGTCAAATTCTTCATTGCTATATGAGCCGCATCGACAGTTAGACTTCATCTTTAGCAAATTTAACAATCGGGGAGATTGACATGCGGGAGAACGAACGTGGGAGGGCGCAGGAACTCGTCGCTGCTTGCCATTTTGGCGTCAATTTATCCGAATACACTTGAATAATTATTTTAATTGTTGACTCATATGGGCGACGGCGACTATGTACTTGAGTGATGTTGTTGGATGCAGCTGGTGGTGCTGAGTGCTTTTGTCCTGTGCTTCTTCCGCCAACGCGATCACGCGTCTTTTGGCGTTGCGTAATTACAGTACCGCTTTGGGCTTCTCCACCTCTGGAAAGCAGGCAACTTGCCAGAGTCCTTCACAACTGACTGAGATCCATGGCTGTTGTTCTAATGGTTTAATGGGATTAACTTTTTACTGTTAATTATTGTGGGTTTACTTTATAGAACTATGCATCATTCGACATCTTGAAGCCTCCAATGGCAATTATCCATGCTGTTGTTTGGCACGCTAGGCATGTTCGACTGAGCTCAATGTTTAGCTACTTTATGAACAGTGACCGCGCATCTAGATGACTCCTAGTACGGATTAAGGGTTAGTAAGTAGATAGCTGGACTAAGAACTGAACTTATGACCCCAGCGAAGCTTCCTGTATCCTAATCTGGGTTTATCCGGTCTCCGACATAAGAAGACCACACTAATTCGCCCTGACTGAAGAACATAGTAGGAAGAGGGATACCTTTCGCTGCAGTCCGACCTAGACAGGATTTACGCCCTCTAGGCTTGGAATTTAGCAGATCTTGGAAGGTTTGTTTCGACCCTACCGGCCTGGTTGAGGACTTTTGCCTTGGCTGATAAGAAGGCCCCTGCACGAGACAGGAAGACTTGGGTTTTGCTTGTATTATCGTGGACATTTTTTGCGCCAAAAATGGTATGCTAAACCTGAAACTCGATAGATGGATGGTCTGGTCCATTTTCGCCAGCGCGCCATCCCTTCATTGAAGTGCTCAAGCATTCCTTCCTTCATTCTAAAGAATGGATTCCCGGAAGTTTACTCCGTGGCAGCAGTGTCCTTCAATCCGACTAAAGCCGAATGACCCAAAACATCATCGGGATACCGGAAGATTAAAATTGCCAGCGAGGGATGTGGCATTGTGTGTGGCATGCCGAATGGATGGAATGCGCCCAATCCACGTTGACTCTTTGGTCCATTATAATATGTATAGGCTTGGTTTCCCTGTTTGGCAGGATTTCTTCGCCCATCCTGTTGACCCATATTCAAGACAGTGATTTGCGGAAAATCCTCGTACTTGGATAGTGGCCTGTCGTCAGAATGCGAGTCCTATTTCCTTTCGGCCACCTGCTGCGCAGTTTTCTACTTACCAGCTTGATAGCGAGCATCGTCACCTCAGCGTATCTCGACGCGTTTTTACGCGGTCTGCACTCAAACCTGTTCATAAGGAGCATCCCAGGATCTCTTGCAACAGCGCCTCAAGGCGCGGTAGGCTACTATCAGCCTCCCCCCGGCCCTGCTGTCACCTATCCTTACCGGGTCTTGACAACTTCTGCGCCATCAAACGAGGAAACAGCGGCAACGACGGTAACGGGTACGAGTATATCGACAGAAACCAAGCAGGAGTCATTGCAAGATGGGAGTAACGGCATCAACGAGTAAGCAGTCCATGTGATACATCAGAGAGAGAGTTGTATAGTTGACAATCTCCTACCTAGGCCACGAAAGAACATTGCGATTATGTCAGGGACAGTGACAGGAACTCAGGTGATCATGGAAGCGACGCAATCTGCGACGGCAAATAGGGACATGATCTTAACTTCAGGCGGCTTCTTGCTCTCAATCCTGCTGGGTATACTGCATCTTTGAACATACTTTCTGTGTCTGATATGAGTTTATGGCCTGTTTCTTTGGTCTTTCGATCGAAGTCATTCGCTCACTGGATTGTGATTTGTCTGCCTTTTATTAGCGATTCCTGTATCAGCTGTGGAGTTTTTCTGCCCAAGTCCAAAAGTTACAATGTCTATTTATAGGATCAATGAAGACCGTAACCAAGCCGCGGCCTTCAGTACACAGCCTCTCTTAGTGACCATAAGAGCAATATATTTGTGCTAGCTCAAAAATATGCACACGACACAACTCCGCATAATTCAGGAACTCAGTCCTTATGATCAGCCATTATCACTGGGATTAGTGCCAAGTTGAAGAAAGGAAGAGCACAATGTGGTCCGAGTGGCAAGAGCGAGCAAAGGCCAATGCCTCGGTCCGTCCGGGTCTAACGCGTTGGAGCTCCGCTTCCCCGCATTTGAGCTCCTCAGGCACAAGCCAGTTCCCCTGCTTTCACCGCGGATCATATGCTCTGCACTAGGATACTTATGCTCAAGAGAAGGCGTTCCTCCAGCAATGGATTTGTTCATACTGCTACAAGCTCAAGTCCTAGAGGAGCCTTCCTATCTCGAAACAACCCACTTTACAATCTATTAGGTAGGCTTGCCCGTTTTTAAGTCAGAGTTTGTTGCTGACCGCATCCCATTGTTTCGATTTATAGACAAATTACCTCCTATATAACAGCGTAACAAACATACCGCTCTACAGTTCTGCTCCCTCGCTCCTGAACCATGTCTCTCCATACCCCCCTTTGCTCATTGCTGAAAATCCAGCATCCGGTCCTGCTGGCAGGCATGGCACGTGCATCCGGAGCACCCCTCGCCGCCGCGGTCTCCAATGCCGGCGGTCTAGGAACAGTCGGCGGGCTAGGCTATACCCCCGAGCAACTATCCGAGATCCTGACCGAACTCAAATCACTTCTTAAAGACCCTTCGCTACCATTTGGCGTTGATTTGGCCTTGCCGCAGGTCGGCGGAGGAGCACGGGCCACGAACCATGACTACACCCACGGGCAGCTGGATCAGCTCATTGACGTGGTCATCTCGCACGGAGCCAAGCTGTTCGTGTGTGCAGTCGGTGTGCCACCGGAGCGGGTCATCAAGCGGCTCCACGACGCGGGCATCCTGATCATGAACATGGTCGGAGCACCCAAGCACGCTGAGAAGGCGTTCAAGCTGGGCGTAGATATTGTTTGTGCGCAAGGAGGTGAAGGAGGTGGCCATACGGGCGACATTCCGTTTTCAGTGCTCGTACCGGCGGTGGTGGATGTAGCGAGGAAGTATAAAAGCCCGTTGACGGGGCAGCCTGCGTTGGTTGTTGCTGCGGGTGGTGTCAATGATGGCCGGAGCTTGGCTGCGGCGTTGATGCTGGGTGCCGCGGGTGTTTGGGTGGGAACCAGGTTTGTCGCTTCAGAGGAAAGTGGTGCGAGTCGCTTGCACAAAGAGGCTGTTGTTGGTGCGCAGTATGGAGAGACGAAACGGACGCTAGTCATATCTGGGAGGCCGCTGCGCATGCTTCCTAATGAATACATCAAGGAGTGGGAGAAGCGCCCCGAAGATATTGCTAGATTGACGGCCCAAGGTATCGTTCCTATTGAGCATGACTTCAAGAACGATAAGGATGTCGATGTGCCGTTTTTGATGGGTGATGTTTCGGCCATCATTAAAGAGATCAAACCTGCCGGTGTGATTGTCCGGGAGATGGTCCAGCAGGCTGTGGATATGCTGAAGAAGGGAGGATCTTATATTAACGGCCCGGCGAGTAGACTTTGATCGAAATATCGGCGCTGCTTCAATTCTCTCCAAGAGCGCTGACATATATGACATGATATTTGTATTGCAAATAATTTTCATGATAGCGTAATAAGTACGTTTAGATGTTAGTGATCTAGCATGTACAAGTACACGAAATAGAAAAGCGAACAAAAGTTAGGACCACGACTTGCAAAACCCCCACAGCTGTGATGGTGCATGTTGCAATTCAAGGCTGACAGCAACCTAAATGAGCAGGGCAACCTATCTTTAAAGAGCCGAACCGCTACAAGATCTGCATACGGAGACAGGAGAGACCCCGAGCGACCAGCGCCACACTGCGCAGTTGCCAATGCACGCTCTCGAGGGGCAAATTTTCAACTCATCAAGGCCAACTACCACGCAGCTGAACAGAGACGTAAAAGAACACCCGAGACAATTGCGGCATTGCCAGCGCAAATGACGAAGACTTCGCAATCGTGTTTGGTCACAAGCCCAAGGAAACATGAACAACGAGAACATGACATTGATGAAAACTGCATTAGTGGCATCCATTGATCATTGCCTTATTTCCGTTGGCTCGCGCTTCCAGCAGGTTGGGCGGCGGGGGAGGCCCAAATACTGGCTTTTCGGTTTGCTGGGGAATATTGCGGTCTCCGTTCATGTCGCCATCCGGGCTGTCGAGCTCGTAGTCATCGTCACTGATTCCTTCATCATCTTCCTCGTCTTCATAGTCCTCATCATATTCACTCTCCGTCCCCTCGTCATCGCCATCCAAATCCGCAGCAAGACCTTGCCCGCGACCCTGGGCTTGCATTCGACGACAAAGTGCTTCCAAATGATGGCTTTTCTTTCGCCACTTTTCTAACTCCTCATGATTCCTTGTGCGCTCCTCCGCCATCTCGAGTATGTTGCGGTTCGTTTGATCGTGCTTCCGTGTAAGGGTGTGGTTTTCCTTCTCTAGCCGTTTGGTCTTTTTGGACATCTCTTCCATTTCTTTGCGAAACGTAAGAAAAAGCTCGTTGCTGTTGTTCAGCGTATCCTCCACCTGCGATATTATTATTACCAGCGGTCAAAACGAGGCTGAGGCCGAGCAAGCCATCGACATCGGTCCATACCTGCTTGAACTTTTCCACGTAGATGTTTAGTTGACTGCGTAGTTCGGCTTCGGTATGCGAGAAGGTAGAGACCTGGGAGCTCAGAGCACGACAACGAGCGGCTTCATTCTCGGCTGTACGGCGCTGCTCTTCGTACTTGGCGGTAAGGCATTGTATCTCGGCATCCTTGCTGCGAAGGAGTGCCTTGTAATGTAACTCGCGCATTTCAAATTTCTCGCCAATAGTTTTGATCTTTGCGCGCAAACTATGATAAGAGGGTCAGAGATTAATGAGCACACCCAGCAGACAGCCGCAACTCACGCTTCGTCTAGATCGATGTCCGCTTTCTCACTGCGGGGATTCCCTTTGGCAGCCATGACGTCCTGAATATCATACAGCAGAGAATCGAGGCGTTCGTTAACAATAAGCCGCGCTTTCTTTTCGGTCTCCTCAAGCTTCTTGTTCTCATCCTATGAACCATCTCGTTTAGCCATCTCCCTACGTGGTGTAGCGTAATAGTGATGCTGTGGAGCTTGGACCAACCTACCTTGACCTTCTTATTTTCCTTGGTTAGCTCCCTACACAGCTTTTCTAATTTATCCTTCATAGTAACGGTTTTGTTCAACTCGGATTTGCCCTTGTCCTGATCCTTCTGCAGTTGATCGGCCCGCTTCTTGCTCTTAGAATAGTCGCGATCTAGCTTCTTCATATCGGCCAGTAGTTCGGTGTACTTTTTGTGAACCGTCTCGAGCCGTGTCATCGGAGATTCGATATTGCTAAGGAGTTGGTTCAGGTCCCTCGTAGCCTTCTTAACTTCGCGCTCTATAGGCAAACAGTCAGCCCATGAAACAACTACTATTCCACTTATTCCACCACTCATGATTATGACGCACCGATTTCTGCCTCCTGATCCTTTTCTCCGGCAGCATCTTGCTCCAACTGCGATATTTTGGCAGCCAAGAGCTTGGATGTCTCATTGGGGTCTGCGACCTTCTTCCCCTTGTTCTTTTTCGACATTGCTGCAGCAGACATTGCTCCGAGTTTTAGAGGATAAAGATCGAGTCGAACTATCGTAGAGCGATTGCGTTGGCGGTGGTCGCGTGGCCAATCCACGAAAACGAAAATTGCGAAGCCGGAACGGTTGGCTAGGACTGGCGGGAAATGGATTCGCTATTCACGCCACGGAGCGGTGGCAACGAGTCGACAAGGAGTGAGCCCGATTCGAAGACGGAGCTGCGGATAGGCAGGGGAGTGTCGTGATCGACAGTGACTCAGTGATTCGAATGTCCAGTGTAGCGGAGAACCTGGGTGGCCTTTTCCCAGACTTGGAGAACTCGGTGGGTAATGGATCCCTAAGGCCCTCTACTAGCCCGGTTCTGCCAAGCTGACCGAAATCACACGGCGTAAGCAGCCTGCAAAGTGTCTTGAGAGTCAAAAGGCAGTTCGGCGACGGAGTCGACTAATGAACGCCGGACGGCTTGAGGATCTTGCCGGGGAGGATTGAATAGTCGTAAGAGGGGGGATGCGCACTTGACCTGCACTAGCCTCTTTTGAAAACTTCTCTTGGCGCCTTTCTAATTTACGGTCCGCCTTCCGAATAGCAGGCCCGATCTCTCGCTCTGCCTTCCTTTCTTTTTTCTCCATTCTCCCTCCACTTTTGCATTCCAACCTCGAATGCTTCCACGGCACGTCACTCGCTTTATCTATCTGATATCGTGCTCGGTGTGGCCAATTGGTTGCGTATCCTAGTCTTTTGCGCTTAATCCCGGTCCGCTCGGGACCGCCATTTCCGACCACCTTTGGTACCCTAATCCCCGGCAGCGGACTCGCTAAAGTACGTCACGGCGTGAGAGTCAAGCCGGTGACCATCAGTCTCTTGCTGTTTCTAGGCTTGGCTATCATCTTCTAAGTAACGCTATGCTGCGTTCATCGTTAGGGGTAGGCCGGAGCCGACTTCCGGCCCTGCAGAAACCCGGGCGTTTACTGAGATCGGATAGCGCTCTGCTCCGCTGGGGCCAGATAAGAAGATCTGCTTCGACTGTCACAAGCCTTGAGAACTTTCCGGAGATCGGTGAAGGAATCCATGGGTTCACTGTTCAGGAGAAGAAGCATGTTCCAGAGCTGCACCTTACAGCAATCCGCTTGAAGCATGACAAAACCGATGCCGACTACATCCACGTGGCTAGAGAAGACAAGAACAATGTCTTTGGTATTGGGTTCAAGACGAATCCTCCGGATGCTACTGGTGTGCCGCATATCTTGGAGCATACTACACTTTGCGGAAGTGAAAAGTGAGTTTCCTTAAACATGTCTTGAATGCCTGACATGCTGGCCCCAATGACTAACCCGGATCTTCCTACCTAGATATCCCATCCGCGACCCTTTCTTCAAGATGCTACCTCGATCTCTTTCAAACTTCATGAATGCTTTCACCTCCGCTGACCATACTACCTACCCTTTCGCCACGACAAACCCGCAAGACTTCCAGAATCTCCTTTCGGTCTATCTTGACGCCACTTTCCATCCGTTGTTGAAGGAAGAAGATTTCAGACAAGAAGGTTGGCGTTTAGGTCCGGAAGATCCTCGCGCCATACTGGCCCGCGGGGAACAATCGCAGGCGGACCAGAAGCCAGAAGATATTCTCTTCAAAGGTGTCGTCTACAACGAGATGAAGGGCCAAATTTCGGACGCCAATTATCTTTACTACATCAAATATAAGGAGAACATCATTCCTGCGCTCAACAACTCTGGAGGAGATCCCCAGTACATCACCGATCTGACCCACAAACAACTGGTCGAATTTTCGAAGCGCAATTACCACCCCAGCAATGCCAAGATTTTTACCTATGGTGATATGCCACTGAGCGCTCATCTCCAACAAATTGGGGGCGTGCTGGATGGTTTCCAAAAGGGAGAGGCCGACACTGCTGTTAAGCTACCGATCGATCTTTCTCACGGTCCTCAGAGCGTGACTGTTTCGGGGCCGATCGACACATTCGCCAGCGAAGACAAACAGCACAAAACGTCGACTTCATGGTATATGGGGGATGCTGCTGATGTTGTCGAGACATTCTCGGCCGGTATTCTTTCCTCGCTGCTCCTTGACGGTTATGGATCGCCTTTGTATCGAGCCTTGATTGAAAGTGGCTTAGGGTCCTCATTCACCCCTAATACGGGCCTTGACTCTTCAGGTCGTGTACCCGTGTTCTCAGCTGGTGTTACCGGTGTGAGCGCAGAAGAAGCACCTAAAGTCAAAGCTGCCATTCAACAAGTCTTCAAGGAGTGCCTCGCTACTGGCTTCAGTGACGAGAAGGTGCGGGGTTTCCTTCACCAATTGGAACTTGCTCTGAGACATAAGACTGCCAACTTCGGTATTGGTGTCATGGAGAAGACCATCTCCTCATGGTTCAATGGCTCCAATCCCATGAAGGAACTCGCCTGGAATGAGGTCATTGATGAGTTCAAGAGCAGATATGAGAAGGGGGGCTACCTGGAATCCTTAATGCAGAAGTATCTCATGAATGACAATTGCTTGACTTTCACAATGGTCGGCAGTCCTACTTGGAACCAAGAATTGGACGAACAAGAAATGGTGCGGAAGGAGGAAAAGTTCAACAAGCTCATTGAGCAGCATGGCTCTTTGGAAAAGGTGGTTGCTAAGCTTATAGAGGAAGAGCTCCAGTTGCTGAAAACTCAAGAAGAGGCACAGAACGCAGACCTGTCATGCCTTCCTTCCCTTCGTGTTGCTGATATTTCTCGGGAGAAAGAGCGCAAGCCAGTTCGAGAGTCGAAGGTTGACGGCGTAGACGTCGTCTGGCGCGAGGCTCCAACCAACGGCTTAACCTACTTCCAAGCGTTGAACGCGTTTGAAGATCTGCCAGACGATCTCCGTCTCTTGATGCCACTGTTCAATGACTGTATAATGCGTCTGGGTACAGCCAGCAAGTCAATGGAGCAGTGGGAGGATATCATCAAGTTGAAGACGGGTGGCATCTCCACGTCCTCCTTCCATATCTCATCCCCAACGCAGCTTGGAAAGTTCGCGGAGGGTCTTCAATTCTCTGGTTTTGCCTTGGACAAGAACATCCCGGAGATGCTGGAGATCATGACTACACTTGTCACTGAGACCGACTTCACTAGTCCCAGTGCGCCAGCCATGATCCAGGAACTGCTACGACTGACGACCAACGGCGCCTTGGATGCAGTGGCTGGATCAGGTCACCGTTATGCCCTTAATGCCGCTGCAGCGGGTCTTTCCCGTAGTTTCTGGGTTCAAGAGCAACAATCCGGCCTTGCCCAGTTGCAAGCTACAGCTAATCTGCTGCGAGATGCAGAGACCTCGCCAGAACGCCTTGCGGAATTGGTTGATAAGCTTCGCCAGATCCAGTCGTTTGCTATCTCTAGATCCTCTGGTCTCCGTGTTCGGATGGTTTGTGAGCAGAGCAGCGCGAAGCAAAATGAGTCGGTACTACAAAAGTGGCTTACGGGCTTACCACAACTCCGCTCACCGACATCTACACCCAGCATTTCAGCTCTCGGCTTGGGTACCCACAAGGCGTTCTATGACATGCCTTATAAGGTCTACTACTCAGGCTTGGCTATGCAAACCGTCCCTTTCACCAGTTCATCCAGTGCATCTCTTAGCGTCCTTTCTCAGCTTCTTACACATAACTACCTCCACCCAGAGATTCGTGAGAAAGGCGGCGCCTATGGCGCGAGTGCCATGAATGGTCCAGTGAAGGGAATGTTCGCTTTCACTAGTTATCGGGACCCTAATCCTGTTAACACCCTGAAGGTCTTCCAGAACAGTGGTGTCTTCGCCAGGGACCGAGCTTGGTCGGAACGGGAGCTCAACGAGGCGAAATTGGGTATCTTCCAGGGTCTTGATGCCCCAATGAGCGTTGATGAAGAGGGTGCGAGATATTTCATGAGCGGCGTGACCCATGAGATGGATCAGCGCTGGAGAGAGCAGGTCCTTGATGTCACGGCTAAGGATGTCAACGAAGCAGCTGAGTCCTTCTTGGTCCAGGGTTCGCAGCGGTCCGTGTGCCTTCTCGGTGAAAAGAAGGATTGGATTGAATCGGACGGCTGGGATATGAGGAAACTTTCCATGGGAGTCTCTGGTGAAACTGACCAGGCTGCTATGGACGCGCAGGATGCCGCGGCATCCGCTTAGACGCACTACTAGACGTTCCTAATTAGGAACGCGATTGATACCTACGTTGTTGCTTTTCACTGACTTTGAGTTCTTGGTAGAATCGTTGGTGTTGCTTCGACAGGCATGTGTACCATATAACCATGTATTATTATCACGATGTTCTCACGCACGACAAGAACCTGTATATAGATCTTTACATGTACAATACCCCTTCACTCTTCACTCATCCTGGTTGTTGGAAACAACTAGACATTCTGGCCTATCCAATGCACGCGCTCTCAAGAACAGACGAGCTCTATCTCCAGTCTATGCACTATGACCGGTAGATGGCCAGTCCTCCTAACCAAGGAGCAAGCGCAAGATCAACAGGAATGTGAACCCGCAGCAGGCAATGGTCTACTATCATGGTACACTTCTATATTCCCGTTTTCAGACCCGCCCTGATCCTTTTCAGCCTACGCAGGGCGGACTAAAAACGAGGAAACATAATCTCGGCGGTGGACGATATAACTAGAACATGAAATTGCAGTAATCACTCTACATACGCAATGAGGTGAAAACAGGAATAGATCACCAGTGTACTCTGTACTTTGTTTCCCTGAGGGGAAGGGCCATTGTGCCACTTCCATGCGAGTAGTAGTAGGAGTGGACCGGTCTCGGACCAGCTAGATGGGACCAGATCTCGCTGTTATCTCGATTTTCCAATAAGCTCAATCGCCTCTTATCAGAGGCTAAAATAGTCGAAGAAATGGCTCCGACTCACGTGTCGCCCGCCAAAACATGCTATCGACCATAGTACATTCTCTTAAGGCCCTGTGGAAAGATATACCCATTCAAATTGGGTGCCGGAACCTCGACTGAATTATGATTCATCAGGTCTTGCTAAACATCTGTGATTGCAAAAGTCCATCATCACCATGAGGGGGGCTAAAGCGATTACCCTCGGTCCAAAGCCGACTAAAGCATGCGGTAAGCGGCTTCAGTTCTTGGGGGCTTAAGCAAAGCAAAGCTGATCGTCCCATGCAGTCAACTGCCGCAGATTAAAGGTCAGAGACGGTTACTTAGTCTTGCAAGATGTGACTGGCGTGCTGATAGCTGCTAAGATGAAATGTGTCGTGGAGGGAACTCCCCCATGCCGCCGATGCCGACACACAAAGGCTAATTGCGTCTTCAGACCAAGATCGAATGTTAGCACTTTGGTCGACTAAATGTCCATAGATGATGCTTACGGGTTTCAGGCAGCATCGGCAGTTCATGACGTGGTGAGAATACAACAAGACACGCCGGATAGAAACCAAGACATCGATGCGATTCTTGGCCGTCTGGATAGGATTGAGAGTGCCCTAGGCTTTAGTAGAGGAAGCAGCTCCGTGACAGCGGATGTTCTTGACCCAGATCAGGATGAAGGGTCTGGGGAGATGTCTCTGCGCCCTCTTTGGAAGGCCGTAAGGCATCTCAAACTGATCACTCGGCCTGCTCAGGATGATGCTCTCTGGTCACATCCAGTTATCAAGCATCTGTGGTACTCGTACGCAATCATCTCCATTATGAGTTGTTCCTCTAATCTGGGTGGACTAATACCAAAGTAGTTTCCTCAATAATCTACCCCTACTCCATTTTCTGAAAGATCAGAGTGCTTTTGCATCACCATCTCCCCTTCTGCTTGCATCTGTTTTATTCATATCCGCTCTCCATGGTCCGTCCAACGATCTATCGGAGTTTACGAAAGGATACTTTGTCGCCCAGTGTTGCGCGATCGCAGAGCTTGTCAACCCAGTGCCATACGTTTCTCCAGTGGAGATGTTTGGGAACGGCACAGAAGACCCTGATCGATCCTTGGGTACTATGGATGATTCGCTGACCTTTCAGAACATCCTCGGCTTGATTATGGCTAGCTTGGGCTCAGAAGCTTGTGTGCCAACTACTGGCACATGGATAGCCATTGCGTATCGCCTCTTACTCGATCACGCGCCTCGCGAAGTTGAAACCACGACCCACGACTGGGCTGGGCTGTTCTCAGGTCTCCAGGTAATCGATATTGAGCATGCTTCTATGCACATGTGTTGTCCCCTATTACCGGAACAGCCACCCATACCCACTCTTGTCCAATTTAACGCCCGTGAAGGAAATGCTTTTCATGGCCTCATCCAAATGATGCATCAGGGACTCAGCCATTTTGTCGGAAGAGGACTCCCCACCATATGGTCTTTTGTGAGCGCAAAAGACCGCGAGGTCCTCTCGCCAATCCGGACACCCTTCACCAAGGAAGACGCACGAGTTATCCACCATTGGGCCCGGCAATTGGACGATTGGCTAGTCCGATATAATGCAGCACCTCGTGAGATCTCTTAGTGGCTGATTTCAAAGGAGAGGATGCTGACAAAAATGCAACTTCCAGAGCCATCCCCTTCTGATCGTCAGGGCATACTCATCCTTCTACAATACCATCTACACAAACTATACGTCCTATCCATATATCATCCAGCCAGAGGATTTGATCTAGGTTCTACGGATATCTCACCAGCCGAAAGACACGAACTACTAGTCTCAGCCCGCGCAGTTCTGCGGCTTCGTCTAGGTGACGCTAGTATATGGTCTAATTGGGATCTAATAGTAAATGCCCCATCCTCTAGCTCCATTGCACACCTTCACCGCAGCTGACTTTCTTAGATGGTAACGTTTGCAGCCATGCTACTACTCCGAGGAATCGAAGACGGTGTATTACATCAAGACGGTAAGAGATAGTTACTTGACTCAACGTGAACCACATTCATTGCTGACCTGCATGCATCTGTACAGACCTCCACCTGATTGAAAAGCACATCGACAGCTTGAAAAGGAACCATTCATCTGTGCCAAGCATCCATAGCATACTCGCTGATCGACTCGAGTCGGGCCTACAGAGCATGCATACACCGCCTGAAATGGGGCCCGACTTTGCATTTCCCGCTCCAGAAGAGGATTATTCTTGGGCGATCTTTGATCAGGAGATTTTGTCTCTAGCAAATCCGCCGTGGCTATATGAGGGCGTTCTTCCCCTGGAGGAGATGCCAAGGGTAGATGAGAATCAGGGTGGGTTGTCGGCGCGGTTGGAGTATACTGCTTTAGCGCAGGGAGGTGCGGATGCTCTGGGTGGAGGTAATATTGGATATAATTGATGCTGTTCGGTAGGCACAACTAATTAAAAGTACCGGGTGATGGCTGTCTATTGGCGTGGTTGTGAGACGAAGACGCAAGAATTGTCACATCTTCAAGATACGGAATATATTCAAGTTCGTGAATCATCATGCTAATATACAGTTCAGAGGCCGCCATAAGAAGCAGAAGACGGCTGTGTCCTCATATATGAGAGAGATCGCTGAAGGATATGGGAATTTAGATGGTTAGGTTTGGCCTGCAAACCTGAATTAGCGATTAGCCGTGCTTCCTCCATGCAAAGCAACCTGGTGCCCTTCATTTAATCGATAGAGGCATCATCCCTCGGAGCATCTGCTGTATCTTCCTGATCAGATAACTTCGAGGCATTGCTTTGGTCGTGGAAATGGCCAGGATGCGACGCAGGACTAGCATCGCGAAATTCGGGCGTGGATGGAAATGGGGGGAATGGTTCGGTTTGTGAGTCGATTCCGGGGGAACCCGGATTCAGCGAGGACTGAGATTGTACATCCTGACTTTGAGGGACTGTGTGTTCTACAGTGGAGTCTAAAGGAGTATCGGCGGGCTCGTGATGACCGGCGCCCAGCGAAGGGATGTGAAGTTGTGGAGATGGTGAATTTTGTGAAGCCTACGTGATTGTTATGTTAGCCCGTCATCTATTATTCTGGCATGAGACCAACCAATAATGGAGCTACCTACCTCGTCTTTTGCTTGGTGTAAGCCTCGTGTTGAAGCCAGCTGCTGTGCAGCAAGCCGTCTTCGTGCAATCTCTGATTTTTCTTCGAGCGCTGCTTGCTCTTCTTCTTTTTTGAGATCGGCTAATGTAGGGGTGCTAGCTTGACGAGTGACCTCTACATACGACCCCTCCGGAGACCGCAGGCGGCTGCTTCTCTTTTTCTTCTTCTTTCTCTCCTTCGAGGAGGCGGTTGTTCTTAAGCTAAACGTCCCAGACACTGACCTCATACTTGCAGGTTTATCTCCTATCAGATCAATTGAATCGAGTCCAGTACCGCGACGGCTGGCCAGAGCTAGAGCGAACTCATCATCTAGTGGCACTGCATCCTCTTCCTCGTCGCTGGGAATCAAGTCACCCCGCGAGCTCAAGGAATTGGTCGTGTCACGCGATGACTGTGTTGAACTCCGATATCTCCCATTCACTCTTGAGGTTGCTGGGCCCTCGCTTTCCTCAGTTTCTTCTATGAGAGGCTCATCTTCAAGTTCATGCCGTCGCAAGCCCACGGGATGTTCTTGAAGATCTGCTGCGGACGGGCGATATTTCAGCCCCCGAGCGCCGAATCTCCACGGGAAGCGCTCTAGAAACCCCAGGAAGGAGGAACTCGGAATAACAGTTGGGTCATTACGGTCGTCAGACATTATAGCAGTGCTCTTCCGCCTCGTGCGACGAGCACCATAGCTCATTTTCCGCTGCCTTCGAGGCTGTTCGGAACTCCCACGAGCCAAGCCACTTCCAGCCAGCAAGCGATCAAGTTCGTCAGTACCCCATCCTAGCAGACCATCGTTCGGATCCTCATTGTCCCAGTCATCGTAGAAGTCGAAATTAGCCTCTGCGCGGCCGCGTCGGCGGCGTCGAAGCTGATCTTCGCGGCTAGGGAGACAAGGCGCAGTGCACGAGTAGATACAGGTCCCAATCGCTGCAAAACAGGGTACCACGTAATTATGTGAGAAAGTATAAAGACCCTCCTGGGCGGTCTCATTTGCAGACTCGAGATTATGATGAATCTGATTGATTGTCTGGCGGACCCGAGGGTCTCTCGATCGCATCATGTCGGATGACGGTAGGGATGCGACGTTGGCCCAGAGCCACGCCGCGACCGCAGGAGCGATGAGATCACTTCAAAGTAAAATCAGGTATCCCCATGGGATAGCTGTGCTGGGAATGGGGATCTCGGAGTGTTTCGGGGGGTATATTTCGGCAGAAAAGGGAGTTGGTATACGATAACAGCAGCATTGGAGAGGCGGAGATAATAACGAGGGGAGATTCCCCGAGAGGGAGCCTGAGGAAGCAACGTTCCTCTTGGATGGTCGATGTCATCGGCCCGCCCTTAGTCAGCCCACACGTGCCCTGTGCTAGAATCGGGCTCTTTTCAGTGTTATCCATACACTGTCTGCTTCTTCTGCCAATTGCATGGTCTAGTATACTAAGCTCACTTCAGGCGTCCGGTCATTGCCTAGTAATTGCTCATCTTTAGCATGGTTTATTATATTCGTTTTCTCAAGACACCGAGGTTTCAAAAACAGAAACCTGGGTCTATATCCGTCTCCGCTCTAATTTGCATCACTACAGACCTGGGAGACGCTTTTCTCGCACAAGATGTGAACTTGCTTGTAACACTGAGTCTCAATGACTCTGGTAAACTTCTGTATCAGGAACCATTGAGCTGGAAGGCTGGAAGGCGCGAGCTCCCAATAATGCTCGGGCCCTTTTCTGCCAATATATCTCAGCAGACAATTGTTCTAGGCGTGACGGCCACAAGTCCGCAGAAGCGGTCTCCCTCACCAGATCGCTTGCTGGGCAATTCTAGTCTTCCTCTAGTCATGTCGGCCTGGAGCGCACCTTTTGGTGGGTCGCCGTCCTCAGTAGCAGAGAAGCTTGTTGAAAGACGCTTTGGACCCCAGGATCGTCTAGGCTTGAGGATATGGGAAGAGACTGGAACAGTATCGCTCGGCATATCTGGTAAGGCTTTCTTATTGGAAACGAGGCTCTCTTCTTCCTTGTACGAGGCTTACATATCTCCAGGGATGCGGCGGTGGCTTCGGTCGTATACCTTCAGCAGATAGTGGCAGGAGATCCTGCGGTCTCTGTGCCATTATTGCAGGGCCTTCTTCGGGGCGAACGCAACACTCCTCTCCATGTTCTCGAACTAGGATCAGGATGTGGCGTTGTAGGAATTGCTCTTGCTGAGCTTCTCCCTCATTGTTCTGTAGTACTCACAGATCTGCCTGAGGTGGAGGAAATTGTGACACAGAACATAGCTGTTGCGAAGCCGGCCGATTCCTCTGAGCTCGAGTTCAGCACCCTTGACTGGGATGAGGAACTTCCGAGTGACTTGTGTGGTGGTTCGGTAGATCTGGTCCTCGTTTCAGATTGTACTTATAATGCAGACAGCTTGCCTGCGCTAGTCTCAGTACTAAGCCGATTAGTGCAAATGTCGCCTGAGGCTGTCATCTTGGTGGCATTGAAGAGACGTCATGAAAGCGAGTCTATTTTCTTCGATCTGATGCAGTCTGCTGGGCTCCATAATTTGCACCTAGATCGGAAGCAGCTCCCATCGCAACACGGTCAATTTGACGACATTGAATTGCGTTGTTACGGCAGAGAAAGGGGTATATCATCAAGTCAATAGTCGGGTAAGATACATGCTTGGATTATAGCCAGGATTACATAGGTTACTGAACGGCCAGTGGCGGTACATACTCCCTTAAAGTCAAAATCAGCATTTGCTGCAAAGGCAACTGATCACAGCTGCACAGCCCTACCAAGGCTAGGAGCGTTAATCAAGCGCAGATTGGTTCATCATGCTCTTCCATAACCCCCGGCTTCTCGGAAATTTTGCCCCTTGGACCTGTATTGTGGTGGTGCAGAGAGCTAAGAAACCATGGTCGGTCGTGCAAGGTTGCAGCTCTTACACCTGCACCTGATGGCTTAGCAATGCAGCTCTTTAGTGGCATCTAGCTGACTACATGCCGGGATTATAAAGTTTAAGGTCCAGGCTCTCGGATTCTCTTGGTTACATATCCTCAGAAGCCGGCTGCAACAACTATAGCTAAAAGACCCATGACCGTATAAGACTGTACATGCCATTTCACAGCATCATATCAATCAACCCAACAATCTCTCCTCACAAACGTTCTCGCCCTCTCCATCGCCTCCTCCGCCTCCCTCTCAAAACCCAGCACCTTCCCTGCCCAAAAAATATCATGCGGTGCATCCTTCGTCTCACAAAACTCGACAACATTCCCCAACGCCCTCATCTCCTCCACAAACTCCACATGATCCTCAAAAAACACCTCCGACGTTCCCGTGTGCACGAAAATCGGCATTCCTAAAGCCTTAAACCCATTCCCAAGGGGATTCAGAAATCGATGTCCCCTCTCCCAACCCTCAGGCGTTACCCGCCTAATACCCCAATCCAGCAAATCCCCAGAAAGATAATCAACCCATCGACACGGATGCCGATCAACCTTCTGCGCCCCGTTCTCCGATAAATCCAACCACGGACTCCATAACAACGCAGCCGCAGGCAGCGGTAATACTTCCGTCCCTTTCTTCTTCTCCTCGACCCAATACCTAATCATGGAGAGAACCAAATTCCCACCTGCCGAATCACCGGACAGGATTATATTCTGAGGCTCGATCCCCAACACCTCGAGAACATACACATAAGCCGTGATCCCATCCTGCAGGGCGGCAGGAAACGAGGCATTTCTTTCCACGGAGAGGCGATACTGCGGCAGCATGACAGGACAACCCATCACTTTGCTGAGGATGCTAGGGCTCCAGCTGTTGTCTTTGAGGCGGACGCCACCGAGGACGTACGCGCCGCCGTGGAAGTGAAGAATCACTCGAGCTGGTTTTGAGGAGGGAAGGGCAGGGTGCCATACTGCGCCAATGGGGACGGGATGGACAGATGGGATGCTGGTGAGGATGCTGTCGCGGGAGAGATAGAGTGCTAGCTGGTTAGATGTGGTGGTGTCTGGAGGGTTGATGATTATGAAACGATCGCCTTCACGGCCTGGAGTGAGGGTTTTTGGGGTGCGGTATTCCACTGCTGTTTGATCGCTCAGCCATATGTAGAAGAATTTTACGCTGATGGCTTGTCGGTAGGTCCATGCTGGATGGGGCCGCGTGAAGTGGGGGAGGTAGTAGATAAGAGTGCCGAGAATGCGGATGGGGAGAGTGGTGAGGGCGAAGGCGTTGTAGAGGATCGCTCGGATCGATGGCATAGTTGGGGATATGGGGTGTCTAGAGTTGATGAGCGCCATGAGCTCGTTGTTGTGTTTACATATCCATTTGCTACTCATAACGCTGCTCAGGTGAGCAGATGCATGACTCGAGTCAACTGCATAGTACACATGATCAACGATGTTCTGAATATCGACTCTCACGCCGATCCCAACTACTACTGGTTATAAAGCAGGAAAGCGCCTTGCTTCCGACATGATAATTCCATCAACCTCCGCAACTAGTTAGCCAATAACAACATAGTTTCTCCAGCTATTGCTGCATCTTTATACAAGTACCGGAGGGGAGTGGCCACCAAGCAGACGCCGGTCAAGCATGATCCAGACAGATTAACGAAGGACCTTTTCACCTATCGAGCAACTCGAATTGGACTCCTCAGCCTCTGACTTCTCAAAGAAACGCGCCGCTGCAGGTCTGAATGACGCTTTATTGCACCCAACTCTGTCGGTTCCCCAGGGTAACCAGGTGAAGGGGACAATTGATTCTCGGTGTTTCCCATAGCAGGTCTTTTAGATTCGCTCCACAGCTTCCGGATTGACATACGGTTGCCTAAGCGCTGGAGTCGACGACTTCCTCGGTCAGTCAGGTCAGAAAGCACATTCTCCAGAGAAGAGTCTGCTGGCACAAAGTCGACATCGCTGCATTCGGAGATACGGTCAAAAGCATCATATACCACTTCTGGAAATGCAATGTGGCGTCGGTTTCCGCGGGAGATCTGCTTGCCATCGCTGAGACTGGAAGTCCGTGGAGGAGGCATAACCGGCAGCCCATTTCCAGGATACCTGGGTTCCTCTGATTTGTCACGAGCATAAGTGATGCATCTCTGGTTGAAAGCGCTAAAATTTGCGGCCAGCGTCACTGCGCAGAGTGGCAGGAAGGCTAGTCGCATAGGCTCCGTAGTAATGGTCTCACCGAATACTTTCTCCGACTGAGGTGGTGAAGCACCGGCGCAGAGAGCCCATAAATCGGAATACAGCCGGCAGACAACAAGAATATTTCCGCTAACCAGATCGAACTCGTCAGAACATGGTTTATCATGATCGGACAGGGTATATGCAGGATCAACACAGATCACAAGGGACCCTTCGTGAATGGACCGCTTTTCATCCAGACCTAAACGTATGTCCTTGTATGCTTGCAATCGTGCAGGGATGCCTTTCCCTTTGTGGCAGACGGAGCTCTGCAAAAGGACTCGGCTCGGACAATGTTGCACGGAGGCTCGCCGATCCGACAGAATGTATTTCCCCGCTGAACCCAACTGTTGCCATGCCTGCGGTCTGTCACGAGCGGGCCAATCATGCTTGACACAGTTAGTCTATGTACTCATGGTCTGTTCTGTAACTGCTAGACACCCACAAGAATAATGGTCTCCTGGTCAGACTTCGACTGGTTGGTTAATGTGCGAGATACCATGTCTGCTAATGCAGCAGTAGCTTCACAGCCATCAGCTATGCAGGAATATGCATCTTCGAGCATCTCACTATCATTGGCTGCATGGCCACTGCACGTTTCTATTGTACAACTGCTGCTGCTGCTTGCGGAGAGACTCGATGTTCTTGACTGCTGTGGAGGACACCAAACAGGAGGCCGTGGAAAGTATACGGCATGGCGGCGCTTTTTAGTCACTGAGTCTTGGATAGACTCTGCATCAGGCGCACCAAACTCATAGGCGGATTCGTCTGAACTGTCATGATTGGAGAAGGGTACTAGAAAGACGCTTCCCTCATCTTTGAGTCGATCCCTGCTAAGGAGCGAGTCGAAGCTAAGCATGTTGTACATAGCCATCTATCTTGTAAGTATGCAAGCAAGCACTATGCAGTTAGATACAGAAGAGTCAATGCTACGAGCTGGTTGATCTGCCGAAACATCCTAACTACAGGTGGTCGCATCGCGACTGCCCTCCAGGAGGAGAGCTGCCAAGGAAGGCGCGTATAGTCATGTCTGAGCAGAACATGGCAGCAACGTCCCTTCTCAAGTATACACAGAAGAACATCAAATATCATCGTCAACCGGCTATACATGGCAGAGTGAGGGGCATCAGGGATTAGAAATCAGCAGACGAACATCCGAGCACCTCGGCTCGCGATGCTGACTCATCCAGAACAAGGGGTCTACGGACGACTAGATAAACTAGACACTCTTTGTGATAACTTCATCTTTGGTTGTTGGATCACATCACAATTAGCTTTCTTTCGTCATCTCATCTGTTTCAAAACCATGGCTGTGCCGCGTATAAACGTCTACTTGGACGTAGTCAGTCCGTTCGGCTATATCGCCTTCAGTGTACTAAAGGTGCGTCTATCCATCTACCCTACTATCGCTTAAATCATCATCCCGATATTCTAACGTCTAAAAGAACTCTCCTGCTTTTGCCAAATGTAACATCACTTACATCCCTATTTTCCTGGGTGGTATCATGCAAGCATGCGGGAATACTGCCCCTATCAATATCAAGAGTGCGTGTCCCTTCAACACCTAAAACACGCACATAAACACTTCTAATGAATGTATATAGATAAGAATAAGTATATCGAAAAAGAGCGTTGCCGTTGGGCTCACTACTTCAATATCCCAATTGTCCAGACAGCCCCCGAAGGCTTCCCGCCACGGACGCTAAGCACCCAGCGTGCGCTCTGTGCGATCTCCCTAAAGCACCCGGACAAGCTTGTGCCGGCCTTTGAAACGCTCTATCACTTGTTCTGGGTAGAGGGTAATCCCAACATTGCGCAGCCTGAATGCTTCGGTCCGGCTCTTGAAGGGGTACTCGGAAAGGACGTGGCACAGTCGGTATTGGCCGATGTATGCTACCTGCATTGTTTGCTTTTATGTGGAATTTGTGTGCTAACTCAGTATTGTAGATGGATCATGGAGACATCAAGGCAGCCTTGATTGCGAATACAGATCGAGCGTTCAAATCAGGCTCATTTGGCATACCCTGGTTTGAGTGCACCAATGACAAGGGCGAAACTGACACATTCTGGGGAGTGGATCATCTGGGACAGGTTGCGGAGTTTTTGGGACTGAATATCAAGCAAGACAAGGGTTTCAGAGCAGCTCTGTGAGCGTAAGGCTACTGCTTCTGAAACTGCAGGGTTTATTTTTATCTTCAGCAAGCCTGACTGACGTATGCATGAAATTATTCAATTATAACCATATCACATCTTTTGTATTTGATCATATAGCAATTCCGAACGCTATACCTTCTTCCCCCTTCCCGAGTTATTCATACTCATATGCCTCTCCTGCAAGAACTGAATAATCTTCTCCCTTTCCAAGTTCTCAATACACCGAATCTCATCCGGATCCGCCGGACTCGACACCGCCATCTACATCCTCAATCAGCACACAGCCACCAAAACCAACAGGACTCATCATCTCAAAACCAACTAAACAAAACGAGAAAAAATAAGAGAGAATGTCACTCACCCTCCCCATTCCCATGATCCTCCTCACTTCCCCCCACCATCAACGACCTTACATGTTCCCACGTACTATTCAAAAAATCCCCCGGCGCCGGCGCCGATGCCACACCATCAAACACATTCTTCATTTCCTTCACGCCCGATTGTGCCATATCATTAAGTGAGTTATGGGGGTTCATCATCGAGTTCCCGTTCGAGCTATCGGTCGTGGATGCGGGCTCTCTGTAGCCCATCTCTCGGGCGGTTTCGCGGGCGGTGTCATCGACGGTTTTCATTGTAGACACACTGGGTATGTAGTGTATTAATTAGATATGTAGGTAAGTCCCAGTAGGGAGAGTTTATGTGTATAGTAGAAGTAGTAGTGGTATTATCTTGCTGTAAATGAATGATTGATTGGAGGGTTTCAATTATGTAGTTTATCTATGTGGCCGATGACATCAAGTTAGTGCGGGTGGATCATGATATCATCGTCGTCAGCCTTGTGGATCCTCGGGGCTTTCGGGTGTGGCAGGTTGGCTGGCGGTCTTGGTTGGGGAGGGTTTCTAGGGGCTGTAGGTAGGAATGGTTCAGCCTTATAGGGTGGTCGGAGTTAATTCTACTGTAGTGTCGTTTTAAATGAGTATCGTGTTCCTTGTTTTGGTCATCTGAATTTTAAACGATTTCCGTGTGGTAGTCCATGGGAGTATCTAGCTACTTAGTCCCTATAGTCTTCACTGCGATGAGAATGACGCATGAATTTGATGAATATGATTATTCCTGATTACTTTTTATTTTCCTCTGTGTGTGTGTGCTAGAATCATCATACTCCATTCCTAAAATCTCTAGTAAATCACGAATAGCGAGAAAGCATCAGGTAGTATTAAGTGAGACAATCAAGCCATAGATATCTACCACTAATCCAATGACGATTTGTAATAAGCGTAAAATGATTTTTACCGTATTCTGCAAAGATGCACAGCTAACCAAGCATCAATGCGAGTATCCATCCGTCAAGAAAGGACTCCGAAGTAACTTTTCTGCCTGTAATCGGTCGCGAGGGTCTTTCTGCAACATAAGGGAAAGGAACGATGTGAGAGTCTCTATATTCTCAGCACCAAATTTCTCCGGTAGCCTATCTCTCAGGTATAATTTGAAGTCCCCATTCTTCTGGTTGTTCGAACCGAGTCTTTGCTCAATAAAAGAAGAATGGTCATTGTCTATCTCCTCTCGTGTGAGGCCGAATGTATCCAGAGGGAACAATGGCTCGTTCGTTGCAAGTTCGAATATCTTCGCAGAAGAATTAGAACGAAAGTCTGAGTTTCCACGGGGAGGAGTTTCATAACATGCCAAGCAACCTAAGGTCCAGATATCTATGGCAATGTCAACGGCAATACCATCGGTATGTCGTTGCATCAGCTCAGGTGCACGCAACCCCAGAGGTGTTATTGGTTTTTGGTCCCAGTGTTGGACATATTGAGCTGATATTGCCCGTGACGACTTAGCAAATCTGGCTAGACAAGATATAGTACGAATAGGTGTATCTTACCTCCGCCCAGATCCCCGATCCTAACCTCAAGCGTTGAGAAATGCGCCTTACTCAATTGTCCCCGGCGCCTTTGGGTGGGCATTAAATATTTGGGGGCACTGTTATCTTCGCTCATCCCTTCTCGCCACTTAACTGAGCTGAACTCGGGGGGCTGTAACAAGGCCTCCATATCCATAGTTCCAGCAACTGAGAACAGAATGTTTGCCGGTTGGAGATCTGTTTTAAGCCTATTAGAATGTTGCTTACACAACCGAAGAGCCTCGACATACCACAATGAACGATGCCTGACTGGTGAAGAAAGTCAAGACCCAGCAAAAGTTGGCGAGAGATAGCCCGAAGATATCCTGCTTCTTGCGGGTTCCCGCTGATTGTCATTGCTTCCCCATCGGATGTCATCAGCGGGAAAACAAGGCACAAGTGGTTTCCATTTGGTCCTGTATGATAAAAATAGTCTAGAAGTTCAACCACATGTCTCTTTCCCGCGTGTTCCACGTCGGAATCTGACAGGGTCAGAAGGATAGAAAGCTCCCTATTGTGGTCGGAATTTTCTGCCTTTAGTATCTTCAATACGACCTGTTGCGAGTCTATTCGAGGTATTACCAGCCTGTTAGTTTTATTTTCGATGTCATGGTTCGCAAGAATGTACTCACATCTTTTGATCCTTTGCGAGCCATACCGTTGAGTATTGGCCAAAAGCTAGCTTCCCAATGATTTTGTAGCGTTGGTAAAATACATCGTGAAGGTGCACAGGATGATACCCCCCATGACGATACTCTTCAACAGGCTCTACCACATCGTAGATTCTTTCGAAGCGGCGCATTTTATGTCGTACCCAGGAAGTGAGTTAAGGGATATAGAGAGACTTTCTCGGAAACATCCAGGATGAACACGAAGTATTGATTGAATCTGATGATTTGACGCCAAAATCGTGCCATTGGCCACGCAATATATCAAAGAACGGTCTATATGGTGATGGACATGAGAGCAGAAAATAGTAGATCTACAAGTAACGAGACACCCATGTCGATGTCTGAGGCATCCACAACCCCACTCCAGATCTTAAAGATTACCTGATGAGGATTAGCGTGCCCCTCCACCCCCCTCCGAATCTTTACTCCGGCTTCAACTTCAACAATCAATCGCACTTCCTCCACATCGTTCTTTTCCGTCCTTCTTTTTCTCACGTATTTTAGATATAGAGATAGACTTCTATCACTTACCATTATATATACAAACCAACGCCCCCACAAAACCACCAACGAAGAAACAAAATGGCCCCCATCCCCATAACAATCCTAACAGGCTTCCTGGGCAGCGGCAAAACTACCCTCCTTTTAAATCTCATTCCTCAACTCCCTTCAACTTACCGACTCGCACTCCTCAAGAACGAATTCGGCGATGTAGCAATCGACTCCCAACTCGCATCTACCTCCTCAATCAGCGGTGTCCGCGAACTCCTCAACGGCTGCATCTGCTGCAACCTCGTCGGCCAGCTCAGCGACGCGCTCTTCCAGCTCCTCAACGAAGTCAACCCCGACCGCATTGTGATCGAGACATCTGGGTCTGCGTTCCCGGCCACCCTAGCAATGGAAGTCAATCGGCTTGCGCGCGAACACCCAGGAACATTCAGCTTGGATGGAGTGATTAGCGTGATTGATGTGGAGAATTGGGAGGGGTATGAGGATACGAGTTATACGGCGAAACTGCAGGCGCGGTATACGGATCTGATTGTGTTTAATAAGTGGGAGGCGGCGGGGGAGATGAAGTTCGAGATTTGTTTAGACCGAGTAGGTGATTTGGAGGTTGAGACTCCGTGGGTGAAGAGTGAGAAGGGACGGGTGGATAAGGATGTGTTGTTGGGGATCGATGGGGCGTTGTTCGGAGAGGAGGGGGTGGATGGGCATGAGCATGGGCATGAGCATAACCATGGGGAGGGGCATAAGCATGAACATGGACATCAGTCCGAGGTGGAGGTGCTGTCGGTTACATTGAAGGCGAAGCAGGATGGGGCTGTTGTGGATACCCAGGCATTGGTGGAGAAGTTGTTGCGCGCGGCGAACAAGGAAGAGGTATATCGGATCAAGGGCGTCATGCGGTGCTCGACTGCTGCGCCGCCGGCCGCGTCGGAGGAAGAGGATGCGCAGCAGGCGGGCCAATCGGTGGCTGTGGATGCGGATGGCCCGGCAGCAAGACACTATATCCTGAACTGGGCGTTTGGGCGCTGGACGTTCACGCCGTCTGATATGGTGGCCGAGACGGCCGATCCTGCGGTGGCGGCTAGAATTACTTTCATTCTGGCCCGGTATGAGTCGGGCAAGTGGAAGAAGAGGCTGGAGGCCGGTGGATTGGTTCAGGTTGCGGAGGGGAGTACTAGTGAGGGGGCGGAGTTGGTGGTTGAAAGACTAGTCTAGATGGGTCTGTTTGAACATTTTCTGCCAGGTCTAGAATTGGGCATGATGCTGGAGCTGGCTCTGCATCGGATGACCTGCTGATTGCGGGGTTGGGTTATGTATGCATGAATATATACGATGACAGTGTGGGGTGATAGATATCAGATAGACTAGATTTAAACACGAAACGTTGTGCAATGAAGATAAGGGGAGCCCCTTTTAAATGAAACAGGCATATATGACCAAACAGACTTCTGTAAATACACACTGTATTCGACCCGAAATCTACTCTAGAAGCACACAAACACATTTATTAACAAAGCAGGTCAACGAGCGACCTGCTAAGTAGAGCAACATATAAGTACCAAACGGAAGCCAAAAAATATCAAACAATAGTGAGTCTAGTACTCGAGGAGCGCAGAAGCCCCGGCTTCGCTGGAGATGTAGATCACCTCGTGGTTGTCCGAAAAGCCGTTAAAGCGGGTCGCGCTACACTTGGTGTAGGCTCCCATCTCCTCGAAGTAAAGCCAATCTCCAACTTCCAGCAGAGCTGGCAGCGCAATGCGCTTGGAGATAACATCAATGCCGTCACAGGTCGGCCCCCAGATGGAGTACGTGACACCCCCCGAAGTCGCAGCATAAGGGGAGTTAGCGGCCGACGCACAGGTCAGGACCTGGGCCACGGGGTGCTGGTGGTCAAAGATGATGTTGGAGAAGTTTCCATACACCCCGTCGTTGAGATACAGCATGTAGGCGTCGTTGGCCGGGTCCTCCGGGTCGCGCACCTCACGGCGAGCAATGATGTTGGCCGCCAGAGTGAACGCATTGGCAACATAGTAGCGACCCGGTTCGGCAATGACCCGGATGTTGGGCGGGAAATAGGTCTCCAACGCCTCGCTCAGGACGCCGGCGAATTTCTCAAAAGTGTCCTGGGAGAAACCTCCGCCGACATCCAAAGTGTGCAGTTCGTGGCCAATCTCTGCGGCTTGATCAAACACAAGGCGCGCGTCCTGCACGGCTTTCAGGAAAGCCTTAGGATCCTCAGCGCCTGATCCGACGTGAAAACTCACGCCGACCACCTTCAGCTCGAGCTGGTGCGCCAATTCGAGGAGCTGGCGAGCAACGTCCAAGGAAGCTCCGAATTTCATGCTGAACTGGCACAAGCTGTTCGAATCATCCGTGAGGATGCGCAGATAAAGCTCGGCGTCCGGGTAGTTGGCCTTGATCTTGTACAGCTCGTCGGCGTTGTCAAAGGTCATCTGCTTGACGCCCACCTGGGCGGCGTAGCGCAGATAGGACTTGGTCTTGCAGGGCTGCGCGTAGATGATGCGGCTTGGGTCGACGCCGGTCTCGAGGGCCATATCGATCTCGGCCTTGGACGCACAATCAAAACCGTTTCCGAGTTTAGCCATGAGGCGAAGGATCTCCGGGTCGGGGTTGCACTTGACCGCTATTGACTCACTGTTAGCCGCTGTCATGAAAATCCCAGTTGTGCATTCATATCCTTACCGTAGAAAGGCCGAACACGGCTCAAGTTCATTTTCCAGCGCAGATGCTGGCGGTAGACCTCCCCCCATATCTGCCACGTAAAACGGGTCCTCCTCTCCTGGCGCGCAGCTGTCCACATTGACCTCAGCTGCGCGCTTCTTCAGGATGTCCAAGACTAGTTCCTTGGCAGCCAACCTAGATTGCGATAAATCGTCCCCTCCATGATTGCTGAATTGACCATGATCCCAATTGAGATTATAGTCGTGTTTCTCCTGGTAGTATTTAGGAGTGCATACTTCAGCAGGTACACAAGCAGTCGGTGCCATAACCATGCGCGCTGCGACGGAGCACGGAATAGGTCTTTTAAAAAAGTAAAGTAGTAAAAAAAAAGTTGAGTGTCTTTAACGCGACTGCGTGTTAGGGAGGGCGAAAAGATTCGCAACCGAAGTTGACTGGACCAAGCCTCCTAGACCCTTCCTCCTTGAGAGGAAGAACCTTCAGAGAAGTCCTATGCGGCAGCTCAAGAAAAGAGGGGATGAGCTGAGTGGGCGTCAGGAGGTTAAAAGGAGGAGCACCGGACGTAAACACGGGAGTCGACACCAGCAGGAGGGGGAATGTTGTTAAGAGTGTCGCGGGGACGTCTCGGAGATACAATGTGACGAAGAACGAAATGGGAGGCTACGAGAGCCGTGGTGAGCTTGGAGCCTTTGGAACTGGTGGATTCCAAAGGCCTAGAAAATGCGACGTGGAAGGATGAGTGAGAGATTTGGAGAGGGAAAAAAACAAGGTTTTTTTCCCAATTAGAAGAAATCTGACGCGACCAGCCACTGATCAGCAAGCTTGTATGACAGCTCCGATGAGAACTGAAAGGGGTTGCGAGATTTAATTTCTGGGTCCGGGGGGAGGAGGGGGGAAGGGCAGGAGGTGAGAGGTGCGTGCAGAGTTTTAACGACTTGGACGCGGAGGTTAGGGCAAAGGGCACGGCGTCAGGCAGACACCCGGGGGGGAAGGAAACGATCTCGATGAGTCGATAATACGAGGAAGGCCGAGCGCTGCAGGACACCCAGCAAGGAACGAGAGAATGGATGAGGACTTACCGCAATGGCTCGATGTAAATGGGGGTGCGCAACAAAGGGACGATGCAGACGAAGTCGAAGAGAGAAAAAGCAGCGACAGAATAGAGGGATGAGAGAGTGGTTCTCGTGGGGGGGGGGAGATTACGGCATCTCCCGAATGGCCGTGCCCCTCTCCCGTCACCGCTCGGTACGGTTCTGTATAGTATGTATAGTATGTATAGTATGTATCTTACCTCCGCCTCTACTTCGCCCTTCCATCATTATTTCCCTCACCTTCAACGTACCCCGGAGTGGATCACTGCCCTTCACACAGTATGGTTACTTTTTCTCTCATCCCGCCAGTAATGGTTGATGTGGTCTCAATCTTGCTGCCTGTCTCCTGTTCCATGGGAACCTGGCAGATCCCCTTGCTCACTGATTCGGCCTGACGCCCTCCCGATTTTCCCTCAACTTTCCAATAGATCAGTCCCTGAAGATCCGTCGTCTGAATCCTGGGCCTACGGACAGTTTACTAGTGTACCAGACAATTTGAGTCACTTTCTCTCTCGAACCACATGCTTCTGCTTATCACCTTAGGATGGTTTGTCTCTCGGCACCTGCCCACCGGGATGCGTCATCCGGACCATCTAGATATGATGAGTACTACTCCGTACTTCCCGCGCAACTGGCAAGGGAGACAGATAAGTGGTCCCTCAGTTCTGAAGAAAGAGGACCGGGCAAGTACTTCCCGCGAGCTAGAATTTGAACCGGCCTCACCAGGTCGTACATGGTAGTATAGGCCCGGAACAGACTGTTCCTGGTTTCGCCACTTCAGCCTGTTTCTTGGAAAGTGCGGCATGGCGCGCTGCCGTCCGTCTTTTTTGATGCCTTCTTATTAGCCGCCTGTCCATTGGTTCAAAAAGCTTGACCGCCGTGGCTCGTTGGTCGGCAGTATTTCAATCGCTCCACCCGGGCGGTGACAGACCCTGATCTACAGTTATGTGGCACGTGATGGGTATCCTATTTGCACCACCCATCAAAAATTGATGCGACGTCCTGAATTGTCCAAAGATAATAATAGGTCTTCGTGTTAACTTATTATTGTATTACCTCCAAGTATTCCATATCCATCAATATTGTACCATTTTGAGTCATGAGTGGAAAACTAACTACATGATACTTAGTAGTACTACTAGTAGTAATCGGTCCGTCCTACTGTACTAAATATATCTCAACTGAGAAGGCACGGGTCATGGGATACGACGAGCAATGATCTTACGGCATCATGTGGCAGGGCACTGCCTACTACCGGCATACTTTAGTATTAAGGCTTAAGATCTATCGAATGAATCTGACCGACTGCAGATTTTAGTGGATTGACGATTGCAAAAAGCAGAAAATAGAGATATCAATAGGTTCAACATCCCTCTAGCAATAGGCCAAAGAATAAGACATTGTCACTATCACCGTTGTACATCACAGAAAACCCAACAATGAATATGCACCAAGTCCAAGACCACCATCTCATCAAGACAACCAAAACAACCACGCGGCATAATCACATAACTCATATACTCATACATTCATAGCGTACACCACAAGCGCTGCAATTCAATCCAACCCAATAACCCAAATAAGCTTAGATAATTAACCAATCCAAACGGAACCAGCCGTTCATCCCCGACATCCACCCAGAATCAACGCCTCACCCCAATCAAAGGCCACCGGACCTTGCTCGGATCAGTCTCAATCTTCCCACGCTCACGAGTCGGGCCAGCTAACTGAGCACTACTACTAGCACTTGCAGGGTTGAGACTACTACTCTTCGAAGTCGTTATCGTCGTTGTCGAACAAACACCACCAGATTTTGTTGACCATGCATTCATATTCGCAGGGCGCTTCCCCTTGTCCTTGTTTCGAGTCGTTTCCGCACCGGAACGGATAGTAAGTTGGTTTAGAGTATCCTGTCTGAATTCTTGTTTCTTCCAGCTATTTGACGACTGGTCAAATGTCAGTGCCTGTGCAGGGTCGAACATCAGTGGGACCAGATCTTCGCGTTTACGGTGCTGTGCGTTTGAACGTCTAAGCCCTCCACTCACCGCGGGATTTGCCTTGTTGGCATTGAGGTTGAATTTGCGTTGTGACGGTAGGGACATCTTCGTAGGGGGCTGATAAAGAGGTTTGTGGTTATTATTCTTTGTTGGTGAGGTTGTTGAGTTGGTGAGAGGGATGTAGAGACTTGGTAGGTAGTGATAGTAGATGGAGAATATAGAGGGGAAGATGGGGCCAGAGGGAATCGAGGGAAAGTTGTGATAATGATGATGATGGTGGGATTTGAAATAAGTGCCAATAATCCAAGAGATGTATTATGCTAATTCGAGGTTGAGGCTGGAGGGTTTCCAACTGTTTATATGTTGTGAAGCTAGGAATATTGGATAAGAGCAGAGACTTGTTTGGAGTTCTCCTTATGTCAAAACAAAGAGTAGGCTTACGCTTAATGTTTCAGTTTGTTGCGGCTGCTTCTTTTGTTTGAACCGGGGTCTTGTGCATGGGGACGGCATGCTGGGACCGATTAAGAAACAATGTGAGGACAGTGGCCGGACGAGAATGCTATATATGAGTGTTTGATATTCTATCGTCGTCACGACGATGACCGCGGACTGGTGAAGAAATCCCAGTTCTCAATGAAAATAAGTGAGTTTCAGTTAGACAGCGTCACCTGATCCGCAGTCTGGAAGCACTACTTTGTATATCGGCAATCGTCTGCTGTTCGATATAATATTCTTTATTCTCAGCAATTCTTGTCCTTTCAAATGCTAAAAGGACTGTTCTGGCCATACTCTGTTCGAGGGGATACAATGACTGTGTTTACGGCAATACCATGGGTAACTAGCTATCTTCGCCTCAAGTTTCACGAAGACGAAATAAAAGTTATTACCAAGAAGAAAAAAGGTATTATAATACAAGAATCGTGAGACGGAATATCTGTGGAAAAGGAAAGGAAACAAGCGCTAGGAACGTGTCGAATCCGAAAGGGTATAATAACGAAGAAATAACAGTCTTTCTTCTCGATTTGTCTCATTCACAACCACAAGACCCATCTGACACCTGAAAGAACACCCCTAAAAACCCCTCGCAAGATCTTGAAAGCCATTACAATCAGCCAAACCCACCAGAGCATGCCAACCAGTGCCCATTCAAGCATCACGAACCCGGTGCGCCGAACCCAGCGCAACCGGCGATGACGCCGCCTGACTCCTTTGTCGAGTGTATCGCTCAGCTGCTTGACAGCAAGCGTACTAGTCGTGTTGAGTTGGACGCTCAAATCCTCTGCGTCCTGTGTGGCTGCCTGGACACGCGGCGAGATGGTATCATTGACAATGTCCTCGAGCTTGTTCAGTTGCGACCTTAAAGGAGATGAGACCGAACCAGAGAAATTGTCTATGGATTGTTGGAACGAGCGATGTGTTTTCTCGAACCTTCTGAGCAGACCCTGTGCAGCTACATCGTACTCATAGAGCCGAGTTACTTGCGGTACGGATGCTTCCGTACCAAATGTGCGTCGAAGGAAATCTGGTGGTGGCTGCCGCACACACTCTGCTCGCCGGGTGATCTCTCGGGCTTTAATCCCCGAAGAAAGAAGAAGGGCCCGCGTCCGCTCGATTTCGCGCTTCCCAGGAACACCAACAACAAGCGAGCTAGATATGCTGCGATTAGATATACTCCAGCTTCTTGACTCAGTTGCCAGTCTTGGGCGTTTCTCCTGGGACGATGAAGTAGTGTCTGCTCTCGCTTGAGCAAGACCTGTGACAGGAGGCCTCGTCAAACTGAAGGGAACATTGACATCTCTGATGTTACCCTTTTTGTATTGTTCCTGCACTGTATGGATATCAGTGCTAAATCGTAATTTCTCATGTTTTGTTGCTGGCGTATGGAGAGATGTAGAAAACCCGCCCACTTCTCTCTGTGAATCCGTCGTATCGATGTCAGCACCGTTCTTAGGAGGACTGCCGTAGACAGACGGTTGATATTCTCCTAAACGGTCTTGCCGAGCCGTGGAGGCAAAGGGAGACGGAGGAGGCACATTGGTCTTCGCATTGATCTTCTCAATGTTCTTGCGTGAAGTTCGGTTGGGATCGTCGGAGAACGTAGGGAACCGGCGCAAAAGAGACTTAGCGCCAGACATCCTATCCCCTCTAGCTTCTTCCGGATCATCGGGAGGATCGGAAACAGAAGTATCCGTGCTTGAAACGGAAGATCTACGTGACTGGGCAACGTTATCCTTTTTGAGTATTAGATCCCCTACTTTTGACATTTCGTTGCCCACTTTCTCTGCGATCTTCCCAGGGCCCTTGAATATTCCACGCAGCTTGGATTCGCCCTGTACTGCGTCTTTGCGGTTCTGTGAGTTGACCTTTGATGGGTCTTCTTGAAATGCCGAAGAGATTCGATCGGGAAGCGGGCTTGGTTCCAGCCTTCCACCCGGGGAAATGACCTCAGGATGCCCAGCTGAAGTATCCTTGCGCACAGCCGNCGAATCCAGGGAGCTATTATCCGCGTTATCTTTTGCCCGAATATTGCTCTTGCTCCGCTCATGTCGAGCACCAATAGCACGTGAGAAGCGGCCCTTTGTAGGCGACGGTGAACGGCTTGCCGGTGGGGATAGATTGGACGCAATACTCGGAAACATGCCGACCTGTGCATGGAGCTCGGGAGACCTGCTTTCTGCAGTCGATAAGGTCGTCAGGGGGTCGTAGCGATCATCGACGCTCGGGATAGAGGATATAGAACTTCGCTTTCCCTCTGACCGGGCCCAAGTAGGAGATCTTCCGGTCACATAACGGGGAAATGTATCATGGGTTGGCGTCAGTCTGGTATCCATAGCGGTGTCATACTCTGAGAGCGCCTCAGAGGCTCGAAGTCGTGAGGCGCCGGGCAGTGGGGACACATCCCTCTCAGAGGACAACGTATTATCCATAGGTGATTCCCGGTACAAACGCCCCTCAGCACTAGAGATGCTTGAAGAGCTACTTGATAATAGTCCCAGTTTATGTCTCTTAGAGCCTGTAACTTTCCCTGATGCTTCGATTCCATATCCACTACGGCCAGAGCCGTGGAACCTGTGCCGACGCCGTCCACGCCCGACTCTATTGAATTCTGTTGCTAGAACAGAGCGTGAATCAGACAAGGAGGTACGAGAAGTGGGGTGCTCCGAGTCTAGCGATTGCCGGTTATTCTGTAGCTGCTCCGTTGGTTCAATGGGCGTCTGATTATCATCAGGAGTAATAAGGATCGAGGGATCTGGGTAGAGATTATTTCCATCCCTATCAACGATCTTACTCTTGTTCTGCCTTTCCTCGACCCACGCGGCATCGGAAAGGAACTCTGCTGGGTCGATGACCCAGTCTAATCTTGGCCTGCGTGCTTTGACGCTACTAGCACGGCTGGCACGCCTTAGACTTGAAGGAGGAGAGACAGCAAGATGATCAGGTTCTTCCACCTCTGCACGCGGCATAGCATCCTTGCAATTGTGAAAAGCTGGAAGCCGCAGACATTCAAGAGGACCATGCGGTTGCTGGCCGTATTCAGCTTGCACCGAATCGACCCATTGATGTACTTTCTCCGTATCGTACCATCCGGCTGCCTCCGTGTCTATTGCACAGCGCTCACGAAATCTCACTTTGCGATTGCGAATGCACTGGAGAGGATTGTAGACCCGGTGTGATGGAAAGCCACTGCTATTTACAGATGTTGAATCGGCATTTTGATCGTCAAATGGTTGCAGAGGAGGAAGGGAAGGAAGTAGTCGTAGATATTCCGAAAATAGCTCAAAATGGCGACGAGCTTTTTCAGCTCGAGCGAGTGTGCTTTCTGAGAAGCCCTGCGGCAAGGGTTCCGATCCAGCGGAATGTGGAAGTAGACTTGCCACTGAAGATGGCGCATGGGTCGACAGTCCACCTGGTTGAATGGAGCCAACTGTTCTAGTATGATCTTCACCCGGTGCTTGTGTGACCCTTTGACCATGTTGAGAGCCATGTCCCAGGTCGGTTACTGGAACTGAAGCATGTCTACCAGTGTATGGAGCGGATGGCTGACCACCTGCCAGAGCCCATCTACCTCCTGAAAGACGATTTGAAGCAGAGCGACCTAGGCTATTTCTTTTTCTTGACTCGCTCAGATTCAAGGCAAGATTCACTATCTGGAGCGAATCCCTATCAAGGCCTACGGCGGCCTGATTGTCCGTCTGCTTGGAATGCGACTCCTGAGAGGCCGCCTCCTGCTCCAGATGAGAAGAAGCAGGAGTCTCTTCCGCTGCTGTGGGTTCCGTATGCTCCGTATGATTGGTATGCTCCGCCTGTTCTACTTGCGATACTTTCTGCTCTTTATGCCGAATCCAAGGGAATCGCGAGCGCTTCTTCGGAACCACCAGGTCCGGTTCGGGTGCTTCACACTTCTCCTTACGGCTGGATTCTGAGCGGCGAGGAAGGTATTGGCTTGCACGCAAGCTCTTCGACCTGGGTAGAAAAGATGAATCCACTAGGAACCCGCCAGAGCTGGCCGTTCGGCGTTGGGCCCGGCCTCCTTTATCGCCATCCCGAGAGCTGCTACCGAGAGTGCTGCCCTCTAGCTCTCCGCTCGCTCGTCCCTCGTTCATATGCGCACCCTTTCGCCGGTCGGAATTATCATTAGACGTATTGTATCGTATATGGAGCCCTGGCTGTGTCTCATCGGTTTCAGGCATAGGAGGTGTAGGTGGATGCGATTCATTGGTCTTCGGCGACATCAAAGCTATGGTGACGAAGTGGTCCGTCCCGCGGGATAGGAAAGGGGGCAACGTCCACGAGTAACGGCCGACATGGGGATATGCGAGAAATTGCTAGAATTCAGTCATGGCTTCTGGAGGAAAAACAGGGATCTAGGGAGATCAATCTGGACACCCCCTCGTCCTCGTTGTCCAGATGTGGTCTGACGATCGCTACTTCATCAGTAGGCAGCAGATGCATGATGCGCCGCGGCCCACGTGGAGCTGCAAACACGGCAAACAATCCCCCTCAATATTAAACATTCCCCAGACTCGATTACCAACGTATCAGATAGCTGACAAGTGATGCTCCACACATACATTGTGAAGCAGTGGGATATTCGAATAGTGCTTGAAGCTTTCAACTAGTATACAGTATACAAAGGAGAATATCTAGCATTGACTCTAACAACGCAGGCGGACAACTAGAGGTACAAGTCCTGTAGATAGGAGGCATGAGGTACAAGAAAGCTAAAATGATATCGAGGTTATTCTCTACTCGACCCTCAAACATTGTAGACGCGCCTCAGTTTCAATCACCTATAGATAGAATATGTCAGTTCAGTTCATCCAGAAAGACAGAAATTTTTGGGCGGAATCCTTACCTCCAGAGCTTGCTTAACTTCCAACACTCTGCGAACATCCACAAGCCAGTCCTTGCTCAGAATCTTGGCCCATCCCGACAAACTGTTCATCTCACGAGCTGCAGCATCGAGGTTACCTTCTTCCAGGAGGCTCTCGGTCCGGTACAGCACACTCTCCACATCGTCGCTACCGGCAACAGCATCCTTCTTGAACATGACCTTGCTCAGGACGACACTGGCAGCGTGGCTAGCGATACCTGCATCTTCGGGCAGAAGGCTAGCCTTGCGCACCTCATCAGCGACGCGACGGAAGCGCTCGATGATCTGAGAGGTCGAAGGAATTCCACGCTGGTAAGCAGCAGGGTTGATGGAAGAGATAGCAGCCTCAACAACGGGGTCCTCAGCGGCCAATTCCTTCACAGCGACAAGCTCGCGGACGAAGGGGCGAGGAACTGCAGAGCGATCAACAACGGAGCGCACGGCATCAACAGCCACCTGGAGTTGTTGGGTCCTGAGGTTGCTGTCAATGACCTCTCTCCAGCCAGAGGTAAGCTTCTCCAGCTCGCTGACGTTGGCGGTGAGTTCGTTCAATTTGCTGAGACGACCCTCGCGCTCCCGCTCCACGAGCTCCTTGACTTCGTGCAGGTACTTGCGGTTAAGCTCAATGGCTTGCTCAACCAGCTCGTTCTTGAGGCGCTGTTCGGCCACCTCCTGAGCTCTCTGCAACTCCGTTCTGATCTTCTCCTGGTAGGCATGAGCCAACTTTTCACGCTCAGCCTCGAATTCCTCGCGGTACTGGGCGGCATCGGCCGCACGCATTTCGTCAAAACGACGGATAAGCTCGCGAGCAGACTCATCGAAAGTAGCATGGGCCTGTTGGATCTCCTCCTGCGCAGCACGGCGGGCCTCCTCGCGAACAGCGATGATCTTCTCTCCAACCTTCTGGAGTTCCTCCTTGGCCTTGGCCACGGGCTGAGAGTACTTGCCGGAGTTCTCATCAGCGCTGATGACGGTGATCATGTCGTTGAACGTCTTCACCAACTCCTGGACGATTGCTTCATCTCCCTCGTTGACCTGAGCAAATTCGAGAGGAGTGACAGCAGGAATGGCCGGCTGTCTGGGCTCCTCCTTCTTCTCAGCCTCCTTGGCGGCCTTATCCTCCTTAGCCTTCACAACAGCAGTGGTCTTGTCCTCGGGCTTAGCGGCGGCGGGCTTGGTTTGCGCTTCGGAGCTCTTCTGAGCTGGAGTGGCACTCATGTGGGGGCCTTTCTGGGAGACATCTGCTCCCGAAATCTCCTCTTCGGCGACCTTTGAGGTGAGTCCGCTCTTGCTTGGGATGGTGATCTTGTTTCCTTCATCCCTTGGGGTCGGGTTAAGGCGGTTCTGGTTTCTCAAAGTATTCGGGAATCGACGGTAGAAGTCACGCTCTTCGAAATAAAGGACACTCTCCTCACCATAGGGAATGTATTCGGTAAAGAAATCGTGGAAGTTATCGAATTTCAAAGCCAGGAAAACGCCGCCACCGTATGCGAATCCGGAGGTAAGCAGCAGGTAGAGAAGGAATCTGCGGAAGCGTCCACCCTTGGGAGCTGGGGTAGGAGGAGTAGAGGGAGGGAGAGTGGACTCTGTCATACATCAGCACTGGGGAAGCTTGCGACTCAACTGATCAGAGCATTCGTACCTTGTCCGGCGGGCGATGGCTTAGGGACGGTCTCTGGGGGAACAGCAGACTCGGAGGACGGAGTAGCGGGCGTAGGAGCAGCGGTGGTAGGGGGCTTAATATCGGCGAAGAACCTCTGCAGAGAATTGATACGAAATTAGTTGGGATGTTTGTGACTCAACTGCGGATGCCGTCACCGTACCTGACCTGAAAGCCGGCTGCTTGCTCCGGCTCTGGACAGCCATTGAGATGCGGTCCGCTGACGAGCGGAGGACAGCAGCAACTGCCGTCCCGGTGCAACAGAAGAGCGCAGCATCATGGGCCGCACTACCATGGAGATGAGCGCTGAGAGCTGGCTTAGTTGAGGGGTTGGTGTTGATGGGAGTGAAAACGCGGACCGGAATTGGGATAGGTGCTTTTACGATCCGCTCCGATCCTGCACCGCCAAAGAGTGGCTCAGCTCGGGTCACCTCGCACCGCCCGCGCCGGCTGTCCGGATAGACCGAGCTAGCTGCCTTATAGTGCTGCAGGACATTATTCTGTCCACAAATAAGCGCTTAATATCAGTGGCAATAACTAGTTATTGTATAGAATATAGTTGTTTATCTATTATTTGCATCTACAAGACTCACTTCACCTTGCTCCAAACACCTACTATGCGTATGTCACTGGAATTAATAGATGGCTAGTTCAGATCCGATGACTGAAGGTGGAGTATTATATAGGCATAGCATACTGAGAGTCTCAGGAAGAACGACAAAGAAAAGTAAGAAAGTAACATGAATTCAACCCATCAGAAGGATACAGACGCCAGCAGAAGAGGAAGCAGAGACAGATAGAACAACGCGGAACAAAGAAATCATAGGTTCATCCCTGTCGCATAATGTCTAGACAGTCAAATCCAACCGTGCCAGTACAGTATAAAGCTCTCTCCCCACATCCAATGACGGTATTTGAAAAGTTTCGTCTTGTCAGATCAAGTCCAGTGAGAAAGACTGATTAAGATTGAACGGATCATCAAGTTCAAATCCGTAGGGATAACCGAATCCCCTGGGAAGCAAGAGACACCTATACGACGCCGATCGGCCAAAGTTGCAGTAATCACGGCACCATTAGAAAGCCATAAAACAGTCTTGTTCGAAGTCGCTGACGGGTTGCACACTGTTTGCCCAGCGTGCCGGTTCACATTCAAGCTAGAAGACACACGTCTCCTGCATCTAACAACAGACCATGCGAAAGGAGGAAAGGAAGAAAGGGGGATTAGATCGAAGAATCGACACACAACAGTTAGTACACGCCACTTGGAAAGCCTAGCAGTTGCAGGAACCGGCACCTTGGGTACCGGGTGCTTCTGGCCGCAGGTCAACACCAGGACGGGGAGTTGTGCGCAGGTTTCGAGGACCCGCCTGATCAAGAGGGAGTTTCTTCGCGATTGCTGTGAATAGTTCCTTAACGTTGGAGGAGGTCTTTGCAGATGTCTCAAAGAACAGAAGACCAGCTTCACGTGCATAGGCTTCGGCGTCAGCCGTAGGAATGGCTCTCTTGTCCGGGCTCTCCGTCACCAGATCGAGCTTGTTTCCTGCAAGGGCGATGACGATGTTCTCATTTGCCTGACGCTGCAATTCCTTCACCCACGACTTGGCCTTGTCCAGTGATGACTGCTCAACGTTACGACCAATTAGTTACTGTAGGAAAGGAATAGGTCGAGCCGGGAATCATACAGCCTGAGTGATATCGTACACAACGACCGCGCAGTTGGCGTTTCTGTAATACATGGGGGCCAGAGACTTGTATCTCTCCTGGCCGGCTGTATCCCATATCTCGAACTTAACCGTCGTGCTTTCGTCCAGGGAGATGGTTTGTGTGAGGAAGGCGGCGCCAATGGTCGACTCGCGGTAATCATCAAATTGATCCTTATGCAGTGTTAGTCCCAGTAAGTCAACCAAAAAAAACCGTCCTTTCGTAAGAAAAATTTCCGGAAATATCGACGAATTATCCCACCTTGACGAATCTCAGTACTAGCGAACTCTGTGGAGCCAGAAAGTCAGCGACCGCTATTTAGAACCCTGAAGATCACAAAATCCCAACCTTTCCGACCGCGGACTCTCCTAGAAAGGGCGAACGAAAACAACATGTCAGTACTTTTGTCGCACACTATAGTGGGGCCAATAACAGGGGGATACCAACCCAGCAATACAAGCTTGAACTGAGCGAACCTGGCCCCGGGACGGGCGCCTGCTGCGGCTCTGGAGGCCATAGTCGATGTGGTTTAAGGAGCAACTTTCACGAGGAAAAAAAGTCAAGAGAGAATGGCGCCCACGATACAAGCACAAAAGGGGGGGCTGGATGAGGTGGATAGCTCGAGATGGAGGGAGGAAACAAGTATTGGAGGCGGACTCGGGATGCTGGGAGGTTTGATGGCGGCCTGTCGGTGGTAGATGACGAAGGGATTCATTCAGCCACACCTGGCCCAAGCCGACTGGCCGCTCTGCGGGGCGGTGTGGCGCCCTGGCCGATTCCGTCCGCGCCAGCCTTGCTTATCACCACCAGCACATGCTGGCACAACGAGGTGCTGTGAGGTACCTCCGTCTCTCTTGCTCCCGAGCCTCCCTGGAGATCATCCCGGGGTTCCCTGAAATTACGTCTCTGCCTGTTGTTCATTCGTGCCTCTCACCTTCCGTTCCCTTTCACTTTCCCCCCCATCCTTCTTGCGCAATATGCGCTGAATTTTTTCTTACCACACTCTTTGACCCTCCCCTGAACTATACCTTGTTCTAGTATCTCTCCCTTCTTCCTTTTTAAGCTTCTTCGTCCCACATCGTGGGTAAACGCCCAACAATGGCTGCCTCCGTTCTTCCGTTTCGCGACATCAATTTGCACGCTGCCTCCTCTCATTATGCCTTCACTTCACCATCGTCCCCTAATGCCCCGACCCTTGTTGTCGAGCGTCCGACCGGCGACTTGCGGCTCAGTAACGGCACCCTCTCCGGAGCTAAGCGCATCTCCAGTATTGCAGGCATTCTGGGTATTATCAAACTGAAGCTCGGTGAGTCCCTGCAAATATACTGTCCTGTCCGTCATTATACTAATCTGTTTAGATAAATATATCATAGTTATCACCAAGGCCCTGCCCGTGGGGCGCCTACGCGGCCACATGGTCTATAAGGTTGCGGCGACCGAGTTCTTGCCCCTGCGTGAGCGCTCCCTGCACGACTATGATGAAGATACATATCTGGCACTGTTGAAGGAGCTGCTTCGTACAGGCCCAATGTACTTTTCCTACGCTCTGGATATCACCAATAGCTTCCAACGTCAGTCGCAAACCGACCCCAACCTTCCTATGTGGAAACGAGCCGACGATCGATTTTTCTGGAACCGTTTCATCCAGTCGGACTTGATAGACTTCAGCCTGGGAGAACATGATGTTACCGGGGTGCGCTACGGACCACAACCTGGAGTTGACCCATATATTCTGCCTGTTATGTTCGGAATGCTTCGTATCACGCCCGCGAAAGTCAAATCCACCTCTTTCACATTTGCTCTTATCACCAGGAGATCTAGGTACCGTGGTGGGACGAGGTATTTCTCCCGCGGTATCGACGATCAAGGCCACGTGTCCAACTACAATGAGACTGAGCAGATTGTTATCCTCAATGATGCGACGGGGGGTCTCTCTGGATTCTCTGGAGGCCAGTCTCTAGCAAAGGACAAATTGGATGGCTCAGCGCAGGACCTTCAGGTCATGGCGTTCGTGCAGACCAGAGGAAGCGTGCCCGTATACTGGGCCGAAGTCAACAACCTAAAGTACACACCGAAGCTGCAGGTCCGTGGGGTTGAAACCGCCGTGGATGCTGCTCGTAAGCATTTCGCTGAGCAGATTCGTGTCTATGGCGAAAATTACTTGGTCAACCTTGTGAACCAGAAAGGCAGGGAAGAGCGTGTCAAGACTGCCTACGAACAGCTGGTTCGCATTCTAGTGTCGTCCTCTACCGATAGCACCGAAGCGGATGAAATATCATCAGAGAAGGTGCACGCGGTGGAGCCCGGACTGAGGCAGAGGGAATTGGACCGACTCCACTACGTATATTTCGACTTCCACAATGAGACAAAGGGACTCAAGTGGCACCGTGCGGAGTTGCTGCTGGAACGGCTCATGGACGGTCTGACACGAGGTGGATATTTCCGTGGAGTAGAAAATCCGGGTGCTCCTGGTGGTCAATTGGATACACGCTCCGCGCAGTCCAGCGTCGTCCGGACGAATTGCATGGATTGTTTGGATCGTACGAACGTCGTTCAAAGTATGCTGGGACGTTGGGCTATAACACGCCAACTCGTTGATGCAGGGGTCTTACAACCTGGAGAAGCAGCGAACGACGACCGCGACTTTGAAAACCTATTCCGTAACATCTGGGCGGACAATGCAGATGTTGTGTCTAAGGCCTATTCCGGCACTGGAGCACTGAAGACCGATTTCACCCGGACTGGCGAGCGCACTCGCGCTGGTATGCTGCAAGACTTGAATAACTCCATCACACGATATGTACGGAACAACTTCATGGACGGCCCTCGCCAAGATGGGTTTGATGTCTTCCTGGGCACCTATCTTCCCCCCAACTCCACCCTGGGGAACATCCAGCTCTTCCTGGATCGTCGACCACTCATCATCCAGTCTGTTCCGTATATCTTTGCTGCCGGAGTCTTCTTGATCGCGGTAGCCGCTTGCACAAAACGCTTACCCGACTCCACCGTGTGGCCCCTGCGCTTATTTGTTCTTTTCTGGTTCATCGTCAGCGCCTGGTGTGCACGGTTTATCCTTGCTCATGGAATGCTCTATGTAAGACCTCCTATTGTCCTCCTCATTATGTCCACATACTGACCCGATGAAACAGGTAAATTGGCCGAAATTGAACACACCTACAGCTGGCTCTGAGGGGTATCAAGATGCGCTCATAAAGGCTCGCTCTGATCCTATAGTTGGCCAACTACTCCCTGCGAGGAGGCACCAGAGAGGCTATAGCAATGCCCGGCTGGTCTTCCTCGAGGAGGGCAAAACGAGGATCGAGTAATCTGTCTCGCCGTACTTTTTCATCCACTTCTTCAATAAAACTAAGCATGTTACATGGCCACTATGTGTTTCTGTACATTTAGTGTTACTTGTTCATTTGGCTTTAGATCCGTTTATGTTCTTGCTTCTTTCCCTCTTTCCTTTTACTATTATTTCATTTCTGTTTTGAAGCTCTACTCGGCCTCCATTTCTTATTATTACTCTTTATAGAAGTCGGTCGACCTTAATGTGATTAACACGCTGATGGTCGCACCATCGGCTGTTCAGGCCTTTTCACCCCCGCAAATTAAGTAGAGACCTAATAATCCAAACCAAGTTGACTCATTCCTAAGTATCTGCGGGCTACAAGTCAATCTGGGTTTCCGCTTCCGGCTTACACATCACATGATGGAGGGGTGGCTTCTTGCTCCCAGCTGTTAGCGGTAACCGGCCCATCCGTGCAGCTGTGCTGATGAAAATGGCAATAATGACCATTGACAATGACTTAACTATCAAAAATAATAGCGGGACGGCCCACAAAGAACCAGATCGGCCAAGTTGATTTGCCGGATAACTGGGTCGTTTTAAGGTAATCGGGCTTAGCGTCAGTACTGCCGGCAGAACAGCTGGAACTCCATAAGCCCAATTTGATCGGAGCAGAAGGTCTCTCACTCTATTCATTGGTACCGGTGTGGTAATCGACCTGCAACCCCTCAGTCTTTAGCAAGGCACGTGAGCGGGTTCTTACTCGACCCTCATGAGGGGCATACGAACATTTTCTCCCTTCTATAGGTCTTGCCAGCTGCGTCGACACTTCTCTTGTGCCACAGTCATGTCCCGCAATTATGAGGTACGCGCACCTCCGATCGGATGCCGATGACTCAATGACTGGAATACCATTCTAACAAAATAACGCAGGCTGCGATTGCGGCCCTCAATTCGCTGCAAACCAATTTTGCGGTGGTTGAGGAATTGAGGAAGTCGGTGTCTAGGAAAGATATGAACCTACGCTCCCTTCCAGAGACCGTAGAGTGGCTCCGACGCATTGGTTACCAGGTGGGTACCACCTTCCACAGCAGATTCATGAAGCCGTGAAGTCCTGTCTGTCATGACTAATATAGGATTCTCTTTTATAGCCTTCGGACCTGAACCAAATAAATCCTATCCACGTTGCCGGGACGAAGGGCAAAGGCTCGACATCGTCCTTCATCTCCTCCATTCTGTCCCAGTATACTCCGTCTGGATCCGCGGATGCCCCCTCGCGCAAGCTCAACAAGGTCGGACTTTACACCTCACCTCACCTGCGATTCGCCCGAGAACGTATCAAGATCGACAATGAGCCACTCTCCGAAGAGAAATTCGCCAAGTACTTCTTTGAGGTATGGGATAGACTCGAAGAGGCTGCCCAGAAGGCGGGCGAAGACCCGACAAGCCTACGAACCAAGCCGCAGTACTTCCGATACTTGACTTTAATGGCTTTCCACACCTACATTAGCGAAGGAGTAGATGCTGCGGTTATAGAGTGCGGTATTGGTGGGGAGTACGACTGCACAAATGTGATCGAAAAGCCAGCTGCGACTGCGATCACTAGTTTAGGCATTGACCACACTGCCATGCTCGGAAACACCATTGAAGAGATTGCTTGGCACAAAGGCGGCATTATAAAGCCTGGTACTAAAGGGTTCAGTGCGCCGCAGCCTCCAACCGCGGAGAAGGTTCTGTACGATCGTGCAGCGGAGAAAGGCACTCAGCTTGAGATAGTAAGAGGTCACCCCGAGCTTAGCACTACCGGAGACGTAAAGCTTGGTTTGGCTGGTGATTTCCAATATACAAATGCCGCTGTCGCCGTTGCCGCAGCTGCCGAATTCCTCAGGAAGGTCGGGGTCGAAGATGTTCCTTCCGACATCCTCTCGAAGCCTTTGCCGCTAACGTTCCGCAAAGGGCTGGAGTCTGCCCGGCTTGGAGGTCGCTGCGAAACGCGACATGAGAAAGATGTCACCTGGTACCTTGATGGAGGCCATACATTGGAAAGTATCAGGCTCGCTGGCCAGTGGTTCGCTTCCCAGGTGCAAGCCAACTCTTCATCTACTGCAGCCGCGAACAAGAAGCTGCGCGTTTTGATCTTCAACCAGCAGACTCGCGATAGCAATGCTCTCGCCGAGGCTTTACATGAGACCTTATCTGCAGCCTTGGGCGCGGAGCAGCCTTTCACTCATGCTCTCTTTTGCACCAATGTCACCTACAAGGATGCAGGCTATCGTCCTGACCTGGTTAGTATGAACACAAATGCGGATGACGTGCAGAGGCTACAGGTCCAGAAAAGTCTTGCTGAAAAGTGGCATTCGATTGATCCCCGCGCCGAGGTCAAGGTGTATGGTACTATCGAGGAAGCTGTAGACTTCGCTCGGGAACTGGCGACGAGAGAGAGGGGCCTTGTAGGGCAAGATGAGGCTCCTGTCATGACTTTTGTCACAGGTAGCTTACTCCTTGTGGGTGGGTTCTTGGATGTGATCGAGACGAAGCCCAGCCAGTACAACTGAGTGTGCTTCCCAATTCCTTCTACATTGTATTTGCAAGTGAAGTGATGATTTCTGCCTCACCATGAGGTTTCAACAACAATTCTGGTGATACCCACAAACCAAGGCTAGTGCCTTATTTGCATGACACTAGCCTTATTTGCATGATTAATGGTCCGATGATGTCGAGATAGCATTAGAAGGGGCGTCTGATCTCTTTCAACAAAGCTCTTATTATCTTGTGTATATACTAGTATCGATAAAAATCGCGAGACGGTGTTGTGGATCCAAACGAAGCTTCACTGTAGTGTTAGGGTGGCTGCCATTACCGCGGCAGTGCGAGTAAGCTCCCCTCCCCGCGCAGGAACGGCGGCAACGTGGGGCTGCTTAGAAAACCTTCCCGTGTCCACTTTGGTCCGAACCCCTCGAACTTCGATTCATTATTCCCGCTGCTACAAGCTGTGATGTCGGACCCTAAGGATAACAAGGGCAAGGCCCCTGAGGCGCCCAAAGCTGAAGTGAGTAGCTTCCGATTTGTTGACCTGAACTTCTCATGCCCCTCAATGTTTGGAGATCGTCTAACAAGCAGCTACTCTAGGATGCGCCAGGTAACAAGCTGTCCACCAAGGCAGTGGAGGCTCTGCTGGAGAGCAATGCCGCCCTGAAGAATGAGCTGGCCGGAATGGACAAGGACAAGGCTGCGGAGGCTCTACGGAAGATGGATATTGCTGAGCTGTTGACGGGTCTCGCTGTGGGTGGAAAGAACCAGAAGGACATGGCTTCGTACAAGTTCTGGCAGACACAGCCGGTGCCTCGTTTCGATGAGGCGGCCAACGATGCTGGTGGTCCCATCAAGATCATCGATCCTGAGAAGGTGTCCAAGACCCCCGATGCGCTGATCGAAGGTTTCGAGTGGGCAACATTGGACCTTACCAACGACGACGAACTCCAGGAACTGTGGGATTTGTTGACATACCATTATGTTGAGGACGACAATGCCATGTTCCGGTTCAGATATTCGAAGTCATTTTTGCACTGGTTGGTTTACGCGATCATGTTGTCGGCGCATGTTACTGACTGCAATGGGTTCCAGGGCTTTGATGTCTCCGGGCTGGAAGAAGGAATGGCACGTCGGTGTCCGCGCCAGCAAGTCAAAGAAATTGGTTGCTTCAATCTGCGGTGTCCCCACGGAGGTTCGCGTTCGTGATCAGAAGATCAAGGTGACGGAGATCAACTTCCTGTGCATCCACAAGAAGTTGCGCTCCAAGCGTTTGACTCCCGTCCTAATTAAAGAGATCACCCGTCGCTGCTATCTTAGCGGTATCTATCAAGCCGTTTACACTGCGGGTGTTGTTTTGCCGACACCTGTTAGCTCTTGCCGGTATTACCACCGCCCATTGGACTGGCTGAAGCTCTACGAAATTGGTTTCTCGCATCTCCCCCGTGGCTCCACCAAAGCACGCCAGATCACCAGGAACCACCTTCCTAGCACGACATCAACCCCTGGATTGCGCGTTATGGAGGCCAAGGATGTTGACGCCGTTCAGGATTTGCTGGAGCGGTATTCCAAGCGGTTCGCCTTGAACCAGGCCTTCACCCGCGAGGAAGTCGAGCATTGGTTGTTGCACAAGGAAGAGGCTGGAAAGGAGCAGGTGGTATGGTCTTATGTGGTCGAAGATGCCGAAACCCACAAAATCACCGACTTTGTCTCCTTCTACAACCTCGAGTCGACTGTGATTCAGCACCCCAAGCACGACAACGTCCGTGCCGCTTACCTATACTACTATGGCACGGAGACTGCCTTCACCCAGGATCAGAAGGCTCTTAAGGAGAGACTGCTCATGCTGATGAATGATGCTCTGGTTCTTGCGAAGAAGGTATGATCTATATCAGTTTCCCTTCGAGTGAGCTTTGACTTTGGTCCATACTGATTAATTCTTAGGCTAAATTCGATGTTTTCAACGCACTAACCCTGCACGACAACCCTCTGTTCTTGGAGCAGCTCAAATTCGGTGCAGGTGACGGTCAGCTTCACTACTACCTGTACAATTATCGGACGGCTCCGGTCCCTGGAGGTGTCAACGATAAGAACCTCCCTGATGAAAAGAAGATGGGTGGTGTTGGTATCGTCATGCTGTAGGGTCTGGCACTCTGTTGCAATCTTGACACATGTGAAACGTTCTTCTGCAGTATTTGTTCGCAATTAAGGGCGGCATTTGAGGGAGGAACTGTGGATACTTCTATCATGAATATAAATGATGTTAAAAGCTCCGTACCTCCCTAGCGATACTAGCAGCAGATGGGTGCCTGGATCTGCACCGAAAGTAGATTAGCTGTCTGACCCACTTGTGTCATGCCTCAGGTGCCAAGGCTGCCGGGCTGCCGCATGCGGGACTCGCCATCCCGTCATTAACCAAGCATCCCCCCCGACTTGTCCCTCTCCTGAAAATCAACAAGTCGTGTACCTTATTTCTTGCTTTCTCGGTGTTGATTAATTATTACAGTCCTTCTTGCCATTCCGGCCCATCTTGTTCCTCTGCGTGTCGGGGTTCCTTTCAGTAGTTGATGCACATTGATCGTCAGTCGTATACCTGAAGTGGGTTTACGTCGTCATCACTACGCGGCAACCAGCCTCAAGAATGATTGTACTGATTAAGCTAGACGAACGTGTCCTTTATTCTCCACGACTACTCTGCTGATTGGTAGCTAAATATCGGATCGCACATGGCACCATCTTGCTCAGGCTTTACCCGATAATCTTCTCAGCTCTTAGAACAGTATACGGCAAGATGGGACTGAGCCAGTCGACTGAGTATGGGGGCCAGACGTCCTCTTCAGGTTAGTAGTCGTTGCCGTCTTTCGTAATGGAGCCATAATATCCCATCACAATGATAAAGATGGCTCTTCAGAGAAAAGCAACCCTGTCTCTGACAAGACCTTAGAGGAGCTGAGCTACGTGCTTGCTGAACGGTTTGCAACTAAATGCTTCACTCCCTTGGAGTTGACTCATCTCAAAGACAACTTCTTTTCGCGTGCCATTGACCAAGGCGGCTTGAAGTACTGGAATGAGAAGACACTCTCGGATTTTCTAGGGATTCCGGATAGCAGTGAATCCCACTGTCCTCTGGATGCGGGCCCGGTGATCTTCCGTATGGTCTCGTACCTTGGGGCATTTCCCTTCCAGAACACGCTAGCTCCGAGTGTTCTAACGTTCGAAGCTATGGTGAAAGTCGTTGTTTTGCTGACTGAGCGATACGGGAAAGTCCTAAGACGAGCGCGCAGGGATAGGATACGGCTTCTTTTCGGAAGCCTTGCTGATGTTGGAAGGAAGAGTGTTGAACAGCACACTAATGGCGATGAAGTGAGCGAGGATGCTGATGCACCTGCGCCGAACTCTCATGTCCCAGGCTTTGCCATCGATGAGCCGGCCAACGATGATTATGAGGACGAGGAGGACGATGATCTAGCATTAGCTGCTTTGGAATCCTTGGATGCCATTGAGGTCTTCAAGCACGATTCACGTATGGACAGGGCTGTCTACGAAGCTCGGATATCTGCCGATACGCTCCGTCGACTCTTGATGCTTCTAATAGTCATCTCGCCCTTAAAGCCCCTTGAGCCCGTAAAAATTTACACATCCGATTTAACTGAAGAGCGCATGAAAGCAGTCCGGTCAGAAGCTGATGACATCATGGCAGCATTCAACCGTGAGCCTTCTGGTGGGATAAGCTATAAGGAATTTGCTCGGATTGTGACATCTTCGTTTCCGTATCTTTTCGATCCTCTGACACCGCTGTTCGAACATCTCCTCTTCAGCAGAAATCTGAACCTATCCCAAAAACGCAACAGGGCTGATTCTACGGCATCGGAGCCTGTCGAAGAAGAAGCCCCAGAAGATGATCTACCTTCACCTCCAACGATTACGCTTCCGGGTAGCTTTGAATCAGTGATACTTAACTCGAGCGTCATATCGCATCTGTCCTTCTTCCTTCCGTCATCCTCGGAAAGCCTAAACTTCCTCCGCGGCAATGTGCGCCTGCATCCAGTCTTCTCAACAGTCGCGCATGGCTCCTCTTTGACCTCCTTCTCGCACCACGTGCTCACCTGGTCCTCAGGCACTCTACTCGTGCTCGAGGGAACTGACCCAACCGGCGAAATGTTAACCATCGGCGCCTACCTACCACAACCATGGAAATCACCAAATTCCACCCAGTCCAGCTCCAAATTCTCCAATTCCGTTCTCCCATGTCTCTTCCAGCTCTCACCGAAACACCTACTCCTTCAAGGGAACCCCTCCTCAACCATCCAACAACAATCAAACATCCCGGCCGCATACTTCTCCACCAGCTCGGGAATCTCAATAGGTTGCCAGATTCCCCCTTCATCGCGCAGCAATCAAAAGCCCCCCACTCCGCACGGCGCAGGCAGCTTGACCATCGACGTTAGCCTCGAGACTGCCCAATTCCACGTCTCCCCCGTCGTCCGCAACGGCGTCTTCCTGCCCCCACCCCCAGGCTCTACTCCAGACACTACCGTCAAAACCACCATCGAGATTTATAACTTAGAAGTATGGGGTCTCGTTCCCGACCCTACAACCACGTCCGCAGAGGGCGGCAAAAGTGCCGTTGAACTTCAACAGGCGAAATGGGACTTTGAAGCTCAGGAGGCTGAACGGAGACGCAGTGTGAATCTGAAGACTGGAGGCAGTGCCGCGGAGGAAAGCGCCAGATGGTTATTGGAAACCGCCGGGTTGATCGGGGATGGTGCAGGGCGACGTGCCGGCGGGAGTGTCTGATTATAGAAACGGATAAAAAAAATTGGGTCTGAGAATATGATAGTATTGTTTCCTAATGAGACTCTGTTGTTGTGCGTTACACTTCTAATTCATTGATATGTGTAGTCGTTTCAAATATCCCAAATGTAGCGATACTGTATGCGAGGTATGAGGATGAGACAGTATCTATTAAAGAAACATGTTCTGACGAGTTCCTGCTCTTGAAATCTATACTTCTAAAGTATCATTTTGGCTCGTGACACTTTGTAGCTGATTCAATTCCATTCTATACCCTCATTTTTACACCCGCCTGCGTACTTCCCCTACATCTATCCAAATCTGATTTCAAACCAGATCAGTCATCTCGTTACTTCCCACCTTTCCCCCCATCTCCCATCCCAGCATCATGATGGAAACCCCTCACACAAAACTCGCAACCCAAACATCCATACTCCTAACCCCCTTCCTCCCCCCCTCCACACCCTTCAAACTCGTCTCACACGCATCCCTCGCAGCCAACACCACCGCCCTCTCCCTCTCATCCCCCACAACCCTCCTCACCTCCTCCTCAAACTCCCCATCAAGACAAGCCGCCACCTCCCAGCTCCCATCCAACAACCCCTCCCCAGCCTCCACATACTCCTCCCTCTCCACCTTCCACCCCGCCTCCACCGCCAACTCCGTTAGCCTCTTCGGCCCCAACACCGTCCGCACATTCGAGTCGCTACTATCCCCGGGCTTCCGACATTCCAGCGCCGCCTGCGCAAGCGCAGCTAGCACGTGAGGCTGCGCGGACGGGTGCGTAGCTACTAATGCCCACTCGGCTAGAAGGAGCCGTTTACTGTGCTGCCTCACGGCACGGAACGTGGAGAGAATGAGGGACGGGGCGGAGAAATACCAGAGGCTGTGGACGAGGATTGTAGCGTCGAATGTCATACTGGATGATGGGGGTAGGGAAGTGAGGTAGGTTAGTGGGGATTGTTGGATCCAGCTGATGCGGCTGCCCAGGGGGGATTGGGAAATGTGGGATTGGGCCTGGGCGAGAGTGTAAGGGGATCCTGGGAGATAAGAGATAGATGTTAGTTTGTAGGGTAGAGTGAGGAGGAGGAGGGGATAGGCTCACCGTAGTCAAGATCTGCTGGGTCGACTGCTACTACGCTCCCCTGATCGCCTACGGCGGAGGCGAGGACGGTTGTGCAGTCACCTTGGCCGCATCCTAATTCTAGGACTTCGGAGCCGGTGGGGATGGTCCAGTGTTGAAGCAGGGTTAGGCGGTGGAGGGTTTGCGAGTGTTGGATGTTGAAGTTAATGGGATCGTGGAGGGAGATGCGCGCGATAGAGGCGGCGGAGGCGGCGAGTTGGGTGGACATGTTGTTGTTTTCAATTTGCTCAATCAGTGTGCTGGTGGCTTGGTGGAGTTGGGCGTAGCTAGGCGATGGGATTTGAGACTATTATAGTCTTTATCATATGATACGAGTTAGCTACTGGGGAGCTGCGGATGGTGACATCTTATCCGAGGATTAGCATGGGAGTAAGCTGACACACAATCATCCCCACATTTTATATTGCTTGACTCATAAAGCCGGCTTGATCTTTGAAATCAGACATGTCCTTATCGTACTGATTGGTGCTGCCTGGAAATGAGTCAACGTGTAGGTCTAATTGCATGTGCGAAGAATCATTAGCGCAGTTGATAGTCAGAGTATGGGTAGGCTTGGTACTTTGATAGTGAAGTAGGAAGGAGAGTGATGTTCGCAGCTGATAGCAGTGCTAGAGCGAAGAAATACTATCATGATATTCAAGCATACACAGAATGCATTACTCATACATATTCTAGGTACTCAAACCTATGTACTGTAAACCTATCTATCAAGCATCACGCCCCCATAGGTGGAAGTCCCGTAGGCGGACCATAGAAATCCTTGAGTTCCTCTTCCTCCTCCTCTTCCACAGGTTTCTCGATATTCTCATCCCCTGATTCCTCGTCCACCGTCTTACTCCGAGACTGCAGCCTCCCACGCGCAGCTGGGACCGGAGTCCCGGTTTTCTTGCCACTATCTTCTAACTCAGGGGCGGGCTTGTTATCGTCTGGCTCTTCCCGGGGCAGACGGTATGCCAGAAATCCCTCAGGGGCGCGTTCCGCTCGGTCCATGATCTCATTCATGTATTTGCGTACTTCGTCGGGGGGTTTCACGACACGGCCTAGAGGTTCGAGGACTTTGGGGTTGTTGGTGAAGATGCGGAATGTTACAGGTTGGTAGTATTCCTTTAGATTGGAGTCTTTGGCCTTCTCTTTCTCCTTGTTCTCCTTCTCTTTGTCATTGTCCTTGTCCTTGTCTTTGGTGTCTGCCTTCTTGTCGTTCGAGCCGTCTTTATCGGCGGAGGGCTTATTAGGTGTTCCGGATGCTTCAGCCTTCTGATCAGCTTGGGTGTTGCTGGCTGGTGTCTTAGAGCCGTCCGGCTTAGGTTCGGTAGCCGAAGGCTCAGGTTTATCATTGGACTTCTCCTGCGGCTTGTCTTTTTCTTTATCGTCTGCTTTCCCCTTATCCTTGTCGGCCTCGCTGACTTTCTCCTTGTTCTTGTCCGCTTTCTTCGACTTGGACTTGGATGCCTTGCCTTTAGCCCTTGGGTTGGCCGTCTCAGTAGCTGACTCTAAGGGAAACGTTGCGTTTGGATCTACCTTCCTCACGAGCAGGAATGAGGCAAGCACAGTATTTCCTCCAGGGAGCCATTCCAAGATTGTGTACTCAGGAAATAGGTATCGGTCACCAGAGCCTGCATGTCCAGATGTGCTGCTTCCATATGGGGTCAGCGGTGATGTAAATTCAAAGACCACAGACTTGTAGTTCTGTCTCGGAGGGGGCGGTGGCGGAGCTGGGCGATAATATGGTGCTGGCGACCCGTACTGCGGAGGTCGGGATTGTATAGCAGGTGGATGGCTTTGATACGGAGGCTGCTGATACTGTGGATGTGGAGGCCCTGGCCGCGGCGTGGCTGCTGCTGGGGGGGTGGCATGGGTCGTACAGCTGGGCTTGCCTGTTTTTGCGGATCCGGGGTAGAAATTGGAGCCGGCGCCACACTGGGACTCGATACCGGCTGAGACGGGGGCTGGCCTGCCGCCGCCACGCCAGGTTCTTGTTTGATGACAACCTGAGGGGCTGGCTTAGGTGCCTGTGGAGTAGGGGTCTGTGGCGGCTGTGGGGCGTTCGAGTTGGGGGGAGGGTGGGTAGGGGCGGCAGACGGTGATGGTTTGGGGACTTGCACCTCGACACGCGGCGTGGACTGTGGTTGCGCCTGCCCTTGCGGGGTCTGCTGAGGGGTTTGTTGACCTGACTGCGGGGGAGGCTTTTGTGCAGAGGGAGGTTGTTGCGGAGGTTGCGAAGGTTGCGGCGTTTGCTGAGGCTGAGGCTGGGGCTGTTGTGATGGGTGTTGTGATGGGGGTTGTGACGGACGAGGGTGAGGATGAGAGGGGGTGGAAGGCTGAACTTGTCGCTGCTGTTGCTGCTGTTGCTGCTGCTGCTGTAGCCGTTGTTGCTGTTGTTCCCTTGCGCGAATGATGGCGTTCAGTTCGTCAATATGCGCCTGGAAAGCGCGGAGTTGCTCTTGGGATGCTTTGCTCGAAGCCACGACACGCATCAACGCTTTGAGCTCGGGATCGGACGCAGCTCGTGTTGCAAGCATCTGAATGACAGGGTCTGGGCTAGGCTTCGGCGGTTGGGCAGTCTGGGGGTGCTGAGAAGGCGATGGTCTTTGCGCAGACTGAGGGCCCGGGGGACGATGGGGTGGCTGACTTGGAGTCCGAGCAGGATGTGAAGGGGGTGGGTGGCTTCCAGGAGTGTAGCCTGGTTGAGGTGTTCCTGGGGTCGCCGGAGAGCCTTGAGGAGGGTGTTGCCGTGCATGCTGGGGCGGGGCAGGGGAGTGAGGATAGGGGTGGTATTGTTGGAAGTTGTTCGGATGTCCATAATGGACCATCGGGCGTTGAGGGGTGGTGTATTGGATCGGCGGCGGCGCGTTGGGATCTTTGACAGTGTACAGCATCGCGTCGAACAGATGAGGTCCGACAACGATGTTGCAAGCTCCAACCTTTGACATGGTCTCCTTGGGCGGATTCTTCCCTTCAATCTGTTCCCTCTTGGTCTTCTTGGGTTTGGTCCAGTATCTCTCCAAGATGCCGTCGCTTAGCCATTTCTTCTTCGATCGTTCCAGGGATGCTAGCAGAATCGCACTGTTGCTGATCAGCAACTGACTTTCTAAGTATAGACGAGGATACACCCTCTGCGCATAGAATTAGGAGGGCACGCGTACCTTTCCGCATACGACTGATACTCTTTCTCCGCAAGATTGGTCGGTTGCGGCGTGGCCGTAGTCGGAAGAGGCTCTCCATCCTTTATCTTTGTAGGCAAAGGGGGTTCGGTAGGTTCCGGTGGTGGCGGTGGAGGAGGAGGCGAAGGAGCGACGACCGGTGTAGACCCCTTCTTCTTCGAAGACTGAGGTTGAGGAGATGGTCGAGACGGAGCTTCGGAGGCTCGTCGCTTCGCCGCGGGTTCGCGACGTTCGCGGGCGGGGAGTTTGCGTTTTTCGGCCATGCTGGGTTGGAAAGAATTATTGACGAGCAGTTACACGCCAATCAGTAAGCCAACTGATTGAGTCAGCGGACATTTCGCAGCCTCCGGACCAGACTGGATGATGGAAAGGGATGAGAGTTGCGGAGGAGGAAAAAAGGCGGCGGAGAAAGTGAAGTTGGAGGCAGAAGCTGGATCGGGCAATTCCACCGCCGAGCCTCAGCATCCCCGGCCTTAATCCTCCGCATCTTTTAGTTATTCACCGTTCCTGCCTCTAGCCAGGTCGCATTGGTAGCATCCAGGTGTGAATAATCTGATTTATTCGCGTTTTCGCTATGAAATATTGTTGAACAGTCGCAACCCCAGGTTTACTTATAGCAATTGGTATACGGAGCATACGGCGGCTCTTCAAAGTAAGGGTTCCCGAGACATCTCGACTTGCAGTTCGCTTTTATTTCTACCTTCATAATGGCTAAACTATGTACTGCTTACTGTAGGCCCATAGCCGCCATGGTTGAGCTTCAACCCATCTTCAAGAAGGCCTACTGGGCCCTGGCAGCCGGTGGGATCTTCTATGCGATATTCGTCTGTGCCATGACGTACCCCGTAGTCCAAAGATTGTACGTTGGCTCAGTTAAAAGCTCGGATCGATGTTTGAAACGAGGACAATGGTTAACATGCTGCCTGCTCGTATCAGTGCCCTCTATGTGAATAAGATCAATCCCACTGCGTGGCAGGATGTGAACCTGGTTGAATCATTCGGCTTTCTTAGTATGTTAGACTATCTCAGTCCACCAACCTAATCATGCTCGAAGGACAAGCTCATTAACTGCAACCAAAGAAACACAGGTGCAGCCATTCAAACTCGTAACTCCCGATAACGAGACACTCTATGGATGGCATCTCCTGCCCCTGCAGCTCTGCCACGAGCATGAAGAGGAGCTAAATGCAAACGAACCAGACGGACCAGCAGACGATTACACCAAAACCACTGCATTCAAGCTACTCAAAAATGACCCGAATGCCAGGGTGGTAGTTAGCTGTAAGTAAACTCGCCGCACATGAAGTATAGCGACACACGACACCATTTACTGAGATCCAACACCAGTCCACGGCAACGCCGCCCATCTCGCATCCGCCCAGCGACCAGACATCTATCGGCAAGTCCTGGGACTCTCAACCCCCCAGAACCCCGTCCATGTCTTTGCCATTGACTACCGCGGATTCGGTCTCTCAACTGGCTCTCCTACAGAAGAGGGCCTAATCACGGACGGAGTATCGCTGCTCAACTACCTCACCTCCAACCCACTGAACATCTCACCATCACGCATCGTAATCATGGGTCAGAGCCTAGGAACCGCCGTAAGCGCAGCAGTCGCAGAGCGCTTCGCATTCGGGTCCCCAGACCCCACTGCTATCCAGCCAGCACTAAAGAACCCGGAGCCCTTCGCTGGTGTTATCCTGCTTGCATCCTTCAGCAACGTCCCAAGCTTGATCGATTCCTACAGTTTGAAAGGAATCACACCTCCGATGCTCTCCTTGCTAGCTAACTACCCACGGGTACACAACTGGGCCAAGAGCCACATCGTTGATCGCTGGGATACCGCCGGTAGAGTCGCACGTCTGTCCGGCGTGAACACTACTATAGTCAAAGACGACCCTAACCCCGCTTACGCAAATAAAGGTCTCGACCTCTTCATCATCCATGCAGCAAACGACGTCGAGATACCCTGGCAGGAGGGCCGGCGCGTCTGGGTCGCCGCCACGGGCGAGGACATCCCCGGTGCCCCTGGCAGGATAGTCCACGAACGGAAGGACTCTAACGGACCAAACGAAGTGCAGATCTGGGAGAATCAATCGACGAAGGACAATGCAGTTGTTAAGCGTGTTAGATGGGAACGCGTTAGCCATGGTGGTATGTCGATAGAACCCCTACCACATCCAACCCAGCAAGTAATACTTGACCAAAGAGGCTAACGATGAATTACAAGGCCACAACCGCGTCGCAACCTTCTCCGTCGCCGCTCTTTCAGTGATGAGGGCCTTTGAGAAGTAAATGCCAGGCCACCACATCTTGTCAGCAACGTCACCTAGACTAGACTATTATTAGACACTACAGGCTAAATGCAAACTGGGCCTTCCACATGGCTTGTAGCCTCAAATTCGGGTAGCCAATAGAAACCTCGAAAAGAGCGAGATGTCAAAGGAATCGCGAAAATCCACTTATAAGGCAGGCCAATCAAGAGGGAGTCTGGGGACGCGTCGACGCGGCTGAAGAGTCTGTATTCACTGTAAGTTGTTCTAGAGCTTGTGGTTGTGTTCTATAGAGGTACTGTGTGAGTCGTTTGCATGTGAATGTGGGTTCCATGTTTTGTATGAATCGGTATATTAGTGCTTGGTTTGGGGTTATATACCGCTATGATTGCCTGCGGTTGAATGAAGGTCGCACATGAGTACTAGTACGAGCAGGGTATGGAGGATCCAATTCCAGTGGTTCAATATTATGAAATGTTTTGGACGCTTGTGCTCTTGTCAGAGAGGACCAAAGAAGCGCAGTGATTGTGAGATATCAAAATAAAGACCATCAGTTTAACTGTATGGAGTACTAATGGGTCACCCGAACGTGAGTTAGTTGAACCCCGTTCATTTCATGCTCCAGGAGATTCTCTATAGCCCAATATATGCTTATGATTTGAATATATGAGAGGAGATAACGACCATCAGGTCAAATATGTACAGTCTGAACGAGATGAGCTGTCTCGAGATGGACGACCGGGTATCCCACCAACCCAGCCACATGGTACTGACTGAAAACTTTCCGACGCCCACAGGGCCCGTCTAGATTGCTTGATAAATAATACATGGCGCCAAATTATCTAAACATAATGAGAACATCGTCTTCGTAGTGAAATACACGCCGAGAAGGTAAGAGGTAGGAGGGAGGATAGAGCGCGGGTGGGATATTGCAGGTTCAAGGGCCCCGAAAGGAGACGTAATGGGCATGCTCTTGAATTGCATCATTGGCGTGGGGTAGCTTCAAGAGGTGGGTCTACCTCCGTGAAGCTTTTCCAAGCATCGAGCCACAGGGTTGCAACAGGCTTATTTCTTGTGTCTGTCGGCCTGGGCCTTCTGGTACTTGGCGATGAGGTCCTTCCTGTAAGTGGATTCTTATTAGTATCGGCTTCATGAAATGCGCGGGGACAAGGCGACTTACTGGAGGTGAGGAGGCGCCCTCTCGTAGTGGCTGAACTCCATGGTGTATTCACCCTTACCCTGGGTAGCCGCACGCAGGTGGGAACTGATACCGAACATGCCGTTCAGACTGCAGTCGGCATACACGGTGAACTCATCAACACCGACCTCAGAGTCGTTGATCGTGGCATTACGCTTGTTCAAGAGAGCGATAACGTCACCCTGGAACTCAGACGGGGCCGTCACGACAGTCTTCATGATAGGCTCGAGGACAGCAGGGTTACTCTCCTTGAAAGCCTTGCGGAACGCCTGCTGGGTGGCGTTCTTGAAGGCCATTTCGGACGAATCAGTCATGTGAGTAGCACCATCATTGATGACCATCTTGGTACCAAGGACCTTGTGTCCAATGAGAGGACCCTTGTCACAAGACAAGTGGAATCCCTTCTCACAAGCGAAGAGGAACTTCTCGGAAATACTTCCACCAACAATCTGTTCCTCGAACACGTTCTCGCCCAGGTTGCCCGTCGGTTCCATCCAACCAACGACACGGGCATAGTCACCAGGACCACCAGATTGCTTCTTCAGCAGGTGGTCGAACTCGACACGCTCACCAAGGGTCTCACGGTAGGCGACCTGAGGCGGGCCAGTCTCGCAATCGACGCGGTATTCACGGCGCATACGCTCGAGATAAATTTCGAGGTGCAGTTCACCCATACCAGAAATGAGAGTTTGTTCACTCTCCGCATCAAACGTGACACGGAAAGTCGGGTCTTCTCTCTGGAAACGGGCCATGGCCTTGGAGAAGTTGGCACCATCCTTGTTGTTCTTGGGCTTGATAGACAGGGAGATGACGGGTTCAGGAACGAACATGGAGGACATGGTGTAGCCCAGCTGTCCATCAGTGAAGGTGTCACCGGAGGCACACTCAACACCGAAGACGGCACAGATCTCACCAGCTCCGACCTCAGTAACATCCTCCATCTCGTTAGAGTGCATGCGAACAATGCGAGGGATTTTGACCTTCTTGTCGTTGCGTGCATTGTAGACGAAAGAACCCTTACGGAGAGTACCTTGGTACACTCGGATATAGGTCAACTGACCGAAGTTGCTCTCTTCCAGCTTGAAAGCAAGACCGACCATGGGCAGAGAGTTGTAGGGGACGAGCTTCACAGAAGCCTCGTTGCGCTTCTTGTCAAGAGCAAGGTTCTGCACTTCGGACGGGTTGGGAAGATAGTCAATGACACCATCCAGCATCGGCTGCACGGACTTGTTCGCCAGTGCAGATCCCATGAAGACAGGGGTGAACTTCAGGTTGATGGTTGCCCGACGGATGGCTTGTCTAATTTGGTCCTCGGTAGGCACTTCCTCCATGAGGAAGATTTCGGCAATCTCGTCATCAACGTCGGCAAGGGTCTCGATAAGCATCTGCCTCCGTTCTTCCGCCAGAGCCTTAACCTTCTCAGGGATCTCATCGGTCTCGAAAAGCTCCTCACCACTGGGCCCACGGTTGTAAATCGCCTTCATGCGAAGCAAATCGACAACGCCCTCGAACTCGTCCTCAGCACCAATGGGCACTTGGACAGCGGCAGCGGGGATCTTGAGCTTCTTGTTGATCTGATCAACAGCCTTGAAGGGGTTGGCACCCATACGGTCCATCTTGTTGACGAAGGAAATTCTGGGAACGTTGTACCGTCTCATCTGGCGGTCAACGGTGATGGTCTGAGATTGGACACCGGAAACAGCACACAAGATCATGACAGCACCATCCAAAACGCGCAGCGCTCTCTCAACTTCGATGGTGAAGTCAATGTGACCCGGAGTATCAATCAAGTTGAGGTGGTACTTCTGTTCCTTGCCCTCGGCGTCCTTCTTCACCCAGTCACAGAAAGTTGCGGCAGACTGGATGGTGATACCCTTTTCACGCTCGAGATCCATGGAGTCCATCTTCGCACCAACGGCATCACGGCCACGGACTTCGTGAATAGCCTTGATACGTCCAGTGTAGAAAAGGACACGCTCGGTACATGTGGTCTTACCACTGTCGATGTGTGCCTAGAATGACTATTAGATGCGGATATTCCAAGCACGTCCTTTTCGCAATGTCCTTACAGCAATACCAATGTTCCGAACACGGGACAGACGGGCTGCTTCGACGGGGTCAAGGTTTTCGATAATGGCCTCTTGCGATAGGGTGTCGGGGTTGGCAGCGGCAGCCTCAAGCCTATGTTTATTGAAAACAACAATCAGTAATTGGCCAAATCAAAGTGCTTGGGACTTCAGAAGGGCAGCTATTGTTATAGACAGAAAGTAGTAGATGCTTACACAGCAGCAGCAGTAGAAGAAGCGTTCCTCCTCTGCTGGAAGTGCTTGCTCAGGGCAGACTGATAAGCCGGAGCCAGAGTAGGTGAACGGAGAACAGCCGTCGAAGCGCATCGCCGAGTCAGGAAGTTCTGGGACTGAAGACGGGCAGAAGATCTGGTCAAACCAGAAACAGCGCGGCATGGCAGCCGCGCAAGAGTAGGAGTCCTCATGATGATCCCCGTGCACACCGAATCTCAATCAAACGTTGGCGCTCTTTGAGTCCCCAAGCGTCTCGATCTTTTCTGCGGCTCCGAAAAAAAGTTCGGGGAAGCCAGGCACGCAGTCACGTGAGTTATACTAGGATTGATTGGCCTCCGCTTCCCCGGGTGCCATTGCAGCCAATGATCTTTGGCTTGATTCTCATCATATTCAAATTTGAGAAGTCTAAAGGGATGTTGTATTGGAAGGTGCTACAATTGTACATGATTCCCGATAAGCTATGTCTATCACCCGAAAAGTGCACCGAAGGGGTGTCTCCTCCGGCGTCGGACCCATCCAGTTTGGTGAAGCCGTGCTCTAGACCTTCAGGTACAGAAACAGCAAAATTGGGTAACTGAATTACCGTCGGTGCCGAAATATTTCATACCAGTACAGCATGGCAGAATCAGTCACCGCCTTATCCTCCGCCACCATCAGTTAATCATCAATCATAGATGCCATCATAAATCATTCATTTCCAGCAATTCCTATAAAAAGTGTACGGCATTAATACTTCTAAGCTACCCGTTTCGGCGACTAGAGGAGCAAATTATATATTTCCCGTCTAGATGCGATCGTCTCTGGGACTTCTGGCTTCTGTATCCCGCAGCCAGCCCTCGAAGCTCAGGAAGCCAACCATTAGCCTTGATCATGTATGTAACCATCGCTAGTCGAGTTGTTCATGCGCTGATATGATCGGTAGTTCATCCAAAGGCAGCGAGTTATCTCTCTATGGCGTGAGATTGTGCGAGCGCTCAATAGTCAGTTCCCATCTATACGATTTCTAACAATCATGTACCATGCTGATGAGGTTGCAGAAATACCCAGCTCGTCCACCAAGGATGAACTGCACAGATATGCTCGTGGGGAGTTTGAGCGCAATAGAAACATTACAGACTTGGTATGCCTTCCTTGGTATTCTAGTACAGTATCAGACTGATGAGTACGGACAGCAACACATACGATATCTTATCTCGGTAAGCATCCTGTTTGTTGTTCTATGGACAAGCAGCCTAACTATACATAGACCGGAAAGTCCGAATTTGATATGATGAGGCGGTATATTGACGAGCAAGTTGCAGGCTAAGGAGGGAGATTTCGCCAGGACCAAGCACTAATTAAGATACAGACTGGGGTCCAAAACATGAGCTCGAGGGTTAAGAGATGGAGAGTGATATTTTTTAACAAAAATCGAATGCGTATATGTACAATATCATAGATACCCAGACCAACGTGAGAATCAACTAAGAAACTCAATACCACTTATTTTTGCCGACCTCACTGCCTCGACAACAACTCCTTCACAGCAATTAGTACCCCGATTGACTTCTGTTCGGAAGGCTCAATAGCAGAGCGAGCAGCATCCTGCTCAGGGAACGATTTCTTAGCATTCGCGGCCTCGTTCGCCGCGGCTTCAATAGCCGCGTGACGCTCCCGCCAGCCCCTGTCTTCCTTGTCACGAATCTCCAACTCCCGCAGCCAGGCGTCCCGCTTTTCCTGGCTCTTGCGTGCCTCCACCATCTGCTCGAACTCCCTTCGTTGCTTCCGCTCGCTACCGTAATACATGCCTCCGGCGACCACGGCGATAAGGGTGAAAAACTGGGCGTAGATACGAGCACGGAACATCTTATTCATCTCGACGGAGTCGCCAGCCTTCATCGACCGGTAGGCCCGGTAAAGTGCGTAGGAAGTGGCAGCACATCCTGGCGTTATAGTAAGTTAGCTAAGTTCAAGATATGTGGCGTCCGAGCTTCAATGGCCTGCCTACCTAGCGGGATCAGAGGCTCTTCCTTGAGACGTCTGCGGAACTTTTGGAGCGAAGTCTCCTCTTGGAACTGACTGGAAGAACAAAGATGTTAGGATTAGTTGAACTTCCCGTGTAGGAATTGTATTAGCAAGGAGAGCCCGAATACGTACGGATGTTCTTCGAAAGACGATGGGAGAGGCTCGCTCATCTTGCTAATACAATTACTGTCACCTGCGATCAAGTGTGGCGATCGGCGAGGGGGCTTGGAGGGGCTGGGGCCGCTGGAGCTAGAAGTTGATCAAATCTGCAAGTCGTTAGCCAAAAGTTGCTAGAACTAAGGAGGCAGCCAAAGCTGCACATAAAGGCCGACCTTGATTGAGAAGTAGCTCCCTGTTCGGAGAGAAAAGTAATGCGTTGCGCGTGCACCCGGGCAACATGACGTCGGAAGGAACAAGCGTACAGAGGAGATAATTTTCGTATTATTGAATACAGTATGTTACGCAAAGGCACTGTAAAGCCTTATACCTTCCGTTACTGCTCTATCAGGCCACACTGCGGACAGAGGATCGGATTTGGGTTATGCCTCGAGTCTTCTACACTGTATACCAGGTGCTTCTTTTCTGGGGAAAATAACTCCATGGAACTGAAAGTTTGATTCGCAGATCCTTCAGAAATGGACATGATAATGTAGCTTCGTGAGACACCTGGTCTTGAACATACTATTACCGAGTCAAGTTATCACCGATGATCTTGAATGAATGAAGTCAAAGCATGGATTTCGATGGCAAATCATGTGAATAGTTTCTCCTTTTGCCTATTCCTTCTTTAGGCAAGGTTTTGGGAAAAGCGCACCGGACTTTTATTAACCTTGACAGATGGTTGATCAAGCTTGTGAGACTTGAAGCCTGCCATAGGATAGAATCTGAGCTCATTGGCTGGGAAGAAGCATGTACGTAAAGACTTTCCTATGTTTTCTGGCGGTCGTGCATGGATTCCTTCAGGCCCACTTCAACCATAGATAGCATTACGGGGTAAGTATATGAAGACCGCAATGTCTGAGAAAATATTGAGTTGGCAATTTGTTGCCGCTCCCGCGGAATACTCATGGGAAAATAATGCGAGAATGCCACCTCGATAATAGTTTTGTGAGCCTGCAATGCCCAGATTTAGTCTTGGGTCCTTTGCATGTCATTTTCTTCTTCCTCAACGTAAACCATTTCTCAGTTATTCCCGTCCTGCAGCTTAGGGCTGGAATTGAGGGTTGATGACATAAAACTTTTCCGCTCCGATCACGGAATTCCCCACGGAATACGCTGATTGACTCGGATCTAGTGCCACCGCCGGACTTTTCGTTTGGTTGACTCAGAGGATTTCCGCCGGACTCTGGACTTTGTCTTTGTTCTTATCACATTCAATTCTCTCACATATACCCACAAAGACGCCATAATGCCGGGCGAAGCAACTGAGAACGGCGTTCCGTACCCCGTTTCAACCAAGTTGGACAACCTGACCCTGAACGAGCGTTCGGCTGCTCCGTCTCCCACTTCGGACAAGGTGGATGGTCAAGAGCGATCAACAGTCGATTATGGCATTCCTGACGCCTTCCTGCTTCCCAATGGAACGCCTGACGTGAGTCTATACTGTATCTTTACGCCCTCTATCCAATTACTGATGTGATGCTTCTTTATAGTATCTCCGGTTGATCCTGACGTCCCGTGTCTACGACATTATCGAGGAAACCCCGCTTCACCATGCGGTCAACATCAGCAATCGCCTGGAGTGCCGTGTGCTCCTGAAGAGAGAGGATCTTCTCCCCGTGTTCAGTTTCAAGCTCCGTGGAGCCTACAACAAAATGGCGCACTTGACCCCCGAGCAACGGTGGAAGGGAGTCATTGCGTGCTCAGCAGGTGGGTGGCGTCGGTGTGAAGTAGTCACGGTAACACTAGTCGACTGACATAAACAAAAAGGAAACCATGCGCAGGGCGTCGCTTACTCGGCTCGGAAACTGAAGATCCCCGCCACTATCGTTATGCCATCGGGCACCCCCGCTATCAAGCATCTGAATGTCGCCCGCCTGGGTGGTAGCGTGGTCCTCCACGGGGACGACTTCGACGCAGCTAAGCAAGAAGCATACCGGTTGCAGGAGCAACACGGACTTACCATGATCCCTCCCTTCGATGACCCCTACGTGATCGCTGGCCAAGGAACCATTGGCATGGAGATATTGCGCCAGGCCAATTTGCAGAAGCTAGAAGCTGTCTTCTGTGCCGTCGGTGGAGGAGGTCTGATTGCTGGCATTGGCGTCTACCTTAAGCGCATCGCACCACACGTGAAGATCATTGGCGTTGAGGCCCGCGATGCCAATGCCATGGCACAGTCCCTCGAATCGGGTTCTCGAGTGTTTCTGAAGGATGTGGGCCTGTTCGCAGACGGTGCTGCTGTCAAGTCTGTTGGAGAGGAGAACTATCGCCTTGCACGTGAAGTCATCGATGAGGTCGTTCAGGTCACAACCGATGAGACATGCGCCGCCATCAAGGATGCGTTTGAGGACACACGGTCTATCATTGAACCAGCAGGTGCCCTGGCTCTGGCCGGTCTCAAGAAGTACGCCGTAATGAACCCCAGCCCCGACACGAGCAGGGAGTTGTGCGCTATCGCCTCCGGAGCTAACATGGACTTCGACCGCCTGCGCTTCGTTGCTGAGCGTGCGGCTCTGGGAGAGCGGAAGGAGGCGCTCCTGAGCGTCAGGATCCCCGAGAAGCCAGGCGCTTTCGCAAAGCTTGTCGAGGTTGTTCTTCCTCATGCAGTCACGGCGTTCAGCTACCGTTACGCCCGTGAATCGTCTGCCGATGTTCTGATGGGCATCTCTTTGTCCGCTGCTACTGGTCGGGACGATTTGGCCAAGATTATCAGCCAATTGGTACGAGGTGGCATGGATACGAAGGATCTTAGTGATGACGAGCTGGCGAAGAGACACTTGCGCTTCCTGGTTGGTGGTCGCAGTGAGGTCGCGGATGAACGGTTGTTCATGTTCGAGTTCCCCGAACGTCCGGGTGCTCTTGCTAAGTTCTTGACGACCCTTCGTCCCAACCAGAATATCTCCCTGTTCCACTACCGTAACTATGGTGGTGATGTTGGCAAGGTGCTTGCGGGTATCCAGTGCCCTGAGAACGAGAAGGCCGAGCTGGAGGCTTTCCTCAGCGATCTGGCTTATCCCTTCACTGAACATACCGATTCCCCGACCTACAAGACCTTCCTGAGGTAGAGGAATGACCGACTGTCTTTGCTTTTTCTTTATCAAATTAGATTTCTAGAAAACACAGTGTGGGCCATTGATGGATTTTGCTTGAAATGTTTAGGCGTTCTGTTGGGCATGGGGAAGATAGAATTGTGTACCTAAGTTTGGGGTTTCCTTCGTATATACTCTAATGAAGCATGATACTGACACCATAAATGATTGATATTAGCTATTCCGAACTAATCATCGTCTGGCTGTAGTTTATAGTAGATGCTTCGGAATAGTCGCAGTCTAACATGATTGGTCGGACATCGGATCTCGGCGGTACAGTAACTCCGGCCAGCATTTGCTCCGAAGGGATTCCGAACATTCGAGGAAGAGAGGTGCCAATTTAGCTGTCTCGAGTCTAGATTCCCTCGAGATCCTCCATTCTCTCGCAGATTTTCGGCGGCTATAGAATTACCATCTATCCGCCAACCGACACCATGCTGTCTTTCCGTTCCGTCTTCGGGGCTTCGACCGGTGCCCTCCGTCAAATTCTCCCCTCCTTCTCTCGCCGGTCCGCCGCTCTTGTTTCGCGCCCTTTTTCGCAAATCGCACGCCTTTCCCTTGGCAATGGCCTTCGCCTTTTGCGCTCTGGAAAGCAGACCAACAATGTCGGAGTTGCTAGTGTGGGGTCAACATTGAGACAGGTTGAGCAGGTTCGGGGAATGAAGACTCGCTCATCGGTGAAGCGGTTGTGTGATGGCTGCAAGGTATGCCATGATCTAGTTGGATTGGATTTATTCTCTTTTGTTGGAGAAGTTAGCTTTAGCAGGAGTTTGCGTTTTATCTGTCGGAACGATGCTAATACAGTGAAAATGCAGCCTGTGCGGAGAAAGAACCGCGTCTACATTATCTGGTAAGATCACATCGATGCAAGCTGCAAGTGCACTATAGCATGATCGCTGACATCTTCGTTCTGCAAAATAGCTCCAAGAACCCGAAGCACAAGCAGCGCCAAGGGAAATAGATTGGTGGAAACGATTGTGAGAGCATGAGAGAATGAGCGTACCTTCGAACGAGATTTGCTTGCATTGAACATCAACTGAAGCCGATGGAAGAGCTAGCATTACTTGCATGACCTCTGCCTGATACTGCGACGGCGGTAGTCAAATCGTGGATAGATGTATTGTGGGTATACGGCTACTACTACTGGGTCTCGACATTGGGAAAGCCGCGCATTTGCTATGGGATACGACCAACTCCTTGGTTAGGCGCTTTGTTGCATTGTTTGTACATTAATTGTGTCTATATATTGAAATTCTCTTTCTTCGAATCATTCTTCCCGGGTGAATTGATATCTTGGTGGTTGTTTGAGGGGTCAATTGTACCTCGGATGCGCGGAATTCTCACGCGACACTGCCTGATCCCACGGTTCCATGATCTGCTTGTCTTGCATCCTCGCCTCCTCGACATATGCGGGGTATTCCTCTTCATGATCAGGTTGGAAGCCGTGCTTAAGTCACTGAGCGATCGACTCCGCACAATTTGCATTTCTTCCCGAGGCAGCATGCAAGGGGTGCTCCTAGACTCGTCCATATTCGAATGATGTCAAAGATAGCATTCCACTGATCGTCTAATCGCCATCAGACCCCCTTTAACCACCTGCATCAGCATACCTGAATGAAGTCATTTTCAACGAATCTCAAGCTCTGGAATGTGCAGGCACATGGATGTCGAAACCTGAATAAGTAAACTACGAGCTACACCCTTACTCTAGTGCTCCCAGTCATCGTCATGGTACAGCTCTGGGCAGGAATCGTCTGTCTAGGGTCCATCCCAGCAGCCACTGCGCTGACCGGCTCGTCCGTTTTTTCACACTCACTCATCTCCCAGCAAGTCTTTGACGGCGATAACTTCCTCGAATATGACGGCGTTCGTGGTCCCTACGTGGACCGCATATCATACGGGATTAGTCGGGACCCTCCAGCACAATGCTCCGTTGACCAAGTTATCATGATAAAAAGACATGGTGAACGATATCCCACAACAGGAGAAGGGACTTCCATCGAACAGACCCTGAAGAAAATCAACGACTCCCTTGCAGGCAACTACAGCAGCGGCGATCTAGCATTCCTGGGTAACTGGACCTACTTCGTCCCATCCGACTGCTACGAGGCGGAGACCTCGACAGGGCCCTATGCAGGACTAAATGACGCATACAATCATGGCAAGGCGTACCGCCAACGCTACGGAAACCTCTATAACGAGTCATCCATTCTCCCATTATTCACTGCGGACTTTCAACGAGTCATCAGCACAGCGCAGAAGTTCGGACAAGGATTCCTCGGAAACGAGACCTACGCGACCAAGGCAGCGCTCAATATCATCTCCGAATCCACTGATCAGGGCGCAGATAGTCTGACACCAACATGTCATAAACAGGACGATGATGCACAAAGCATCTGTGGCGATATGCCGTACTATCTGCCTCAGTTCGATGTCGCTGCGGACAGACTGAACGCCCAGTATCAGGGTCTCAACCTAAACTGGACAGATGTATACTCACTTATACGTATATACCCCCACCTTATCTACACTCATTTAAGCCATCCAATCACTGATAATGAACAGTAATGACCGCTTACGAGCTCAACACTCGCTCCTCATCACCCTGGATCGACGTCTTCACCACAGACGAATGGATCAGTTTCGCCCACCTGTGGAACGTCAACTTCTACTACTGTTCAGGGTACGTCTCCCCCCTTCCCCAGCTCCAGCCACACCCTCACAACATCAACACCCAATTACTAACGACAATGATAACGACACCAACAGCCCTGGCAACAAATACACCAGCGCCCTCGGCGCCCTCTACCTAAACGCAACCCTCACCCTCCTCCAACAAGGCCCCTCATCATCCGGCCCTCTCTTCTTCAACTTGTACTACAGTCCCTCTTTCCCCCAGTTCCCCCTTCCCCCTTCCATCCCTCTCCACTAACATATCATAATGAAAAGTGCCCACGACAGCAACATTTCCCCTATAATAACCGCCCTCGGCATCGCCACGCCCGCCACTCCTCTCAATAAAACCCGCATCCCCTTTCCCCCATCCGCCTGGACCGTCCAAAACATAGTCCCGATGGGCGGCCGTCTCATAATAGAGCGAATGAACTGCACTGATTCCGCTCTCGCGCCGGGTGGGGTCTTCGTCCGGTTGGTCCTCAATGAGGCTGTGGTGCCGTTGGAGGAGTGTCAGAGTGGGCCGGGGTTTTCGTGCCCGTTGCAGGAGTATTCGAGTTTCGTGGGACAGTTGCCGAGTTATGTGAGTGAGTGCGAAGTTCCTGAGGATGAGAGCCAGTATTTGGGGTTTTGGTGGGGGTGGAATACTTCCACGGCGGAGAATTTTAGGAAAGGGGCAAGGTGTGGGGGGTTGGCTTAGTTCAGAGTACTACTAGTAGGACTTTTCGTGATGATTGATGTAGAGGGTATGAAGGAGGAGATACTTCAACGTAGTGGTTTGTGTGTGTGTGTGTGTGTGTGTGTGTGTGTGCTACTATGCGTGTGAATGAAAGTTGAAATGATACATTCCGTCATGGCTCCATAATATATATAAAGTACTAGTGCATAAATTGAAGAAACCCCATTCCCAGAAATCCATGAACCAACCAATCTAATACCCCAATTTATTTACCCATGGCCTACTGAAGAGGCTCAATTCCTCCAAAAGTAACACTCTTGACCACCAAGAATTCATCAATACCGTACTTGCTGCCCTCGCGGCCAAAGCCGCTCTGCTTGACACCACCGAACCTATTCAACCAAACAGTTAGCAACATTCAACAACGACAATCTAAGGAACAAACAAAACAAGGGTATACTCACGGCGAAGCAACATCACTAATAAGCCCCGTGTTAACACCCACCATACCGACCTCCAACGCCTCCGCAACACGGAAGATGCGCTTAACATTACTGCTGAAGAAGTAGCCCGCCAGACCAACCTCAGCCTTGTTAGCCAGGTCGACAACTTCTTGTTCCGTCTCGAAGGGGAAAAGTCCCGCGACAGGGCCGAATGTCTCCTCTGAAGCGACAAGCATATCCTTGTTCATCTCCGTGAGGACAGTCAAATCGTAGAAGTTAGGACCAAGGTGAGCGGCCTTCTGACCACCCGTCAGGACCTGCGCGCCCTTGGATACAGCGTCGCGGACGTGTTCGTCGACCTTGTTGACGGCGCGGTCGTGAATAACAGGACCGTGGGTAACGCCTTCTTCGAAGCCAGCACCCAGCTTGAAGCCCTTGACCTTCTCTGCGAAGCGCTTGGCAAATTCATCGTAGATGCCGCGCTGCACGTAGATCCGGTTTGCACAGACGCAGGTCTGTCCAGAGCTACGGAATTTGGAGGCCACAGCGCCGGCGACAGCAGCGTCGAGGTCCTCGACGTCGTCGAAGACGATGAAGGGGGCGTTGCCGCCTAGTTCCCAGGACACCTTTTTGATGGTCGACGAGGATTGCTTCATGAGGAGCTTACCGACGTTGGTGGAGCCGGTGAAGGAGACCTTGCGGACCTCGGGGTGGGTGGTGATGGTTTCGCCGACCTCGGGCGTGTTTTGGGATGCGGTGACGATGTTGACGACGCCCTTGGGGATGCCGGCGCGGTGGGCCAGCTCGGCGAGGGCGTTGGCTGTGAAGGGAGTTTCACCGGGGGTCTTTGCGACGACGGTGCAGCCGGCTGCGAGGGCAGGACCAATCTTCCTGGTGATCATGGCGGCGGGGAAGTTCCAGGGTGTGATGAGACCACAGACGCCGACGGGTTGCTTCAGGGTCATGACCCGGTTGCCGGGGACGGAGGATGGGATGGTGTCACCGTAGATGCGGGGAGCTTCTTCGCTGAACCATTCGAAGAAGCTGGCCGCGTAGTTCACCTCGCCTTTGGCGTCGGTGAGCGGCTTTCCGTTTTCCCAGGTTATCAGGGTGGCTAGGTCGTCGGCATTGTCGATCATGAGCTGGTACCATCTGCGCAGCATGCGGGCGCGCTCGCGGGACAGGGTTGTGCGGAATTTGGGGAAGGCTTCTTTGGCGGCTTGGATGGCCTTCTCGGTGTCTGCGGCGGAGAATTCGGGACATGTTCCGATGAGTTTTCCGGAGGCAGGGTCTGAAAGTAGTCCTGTGATGAGTATAGCTGGTCACTCGGTTTGGTTGTGGAAGGTGGTGCATGGCCTACCGTGGACTTCGAAGGTCTGTCCGGACTGAGCATCTACCCACTCGCCATTGACGTATGCCTTTTGAATGAAGAGGGATTGGTCTTTGAGCTATATAATAGCCAGGACATTAGCAATAATTCTCATGAATGAGAAATGAAAGGCAGAAGCACGAACCGGAGGGACAGTGTAACCCATGGTGGAAACTAGGCGTTTAGTGTGGATAGGAGCAGGAATGGCAAAGGGATAACGAAGGCGCGGTCTCAAGAGCTGCCGGGAAACTGGACGAATAAATCTCTCCATGATTGATGCACTGTAATCTATCACACCCAGCGAGCGGGTCGTGTGGACGAGCAGATCTCCAGCTGCTCTCTCTCGCTCTTCGTTCCGAAGTTCGGTGCGGGGAGACCTCGGTTTGTCTGGGAGGGAATCGTGTTTTTGGATCGGTGTACCACCACTTTCAGCAGTTTGCTATTCAACAGGACTCTAGAGAGATTTCCAATCAATTCCGGACAAGGCCAGCTATTTATTCTCGGAACTAGCAGTGGATTCTAGTGATGGCAATGCGGCGTGAATCTTACCGGCGCCCTTCAAGCGGGGGACCTGCCGGTCACGTGGGTAGACGTCATCCGGAGCTTTCGGTTGCGCCGCCACGGCACTACAGGGTTGCTGTCTGGTGCAAGGGGATTGATGCGTTACCTGGCTATTAATCTATAGTTCTGAGAAAAATTGAGGATGAATTGAAGGCTTTTCAGGCCTTGGGTAACTTTTGCTGCTCTTGTATCTTCATATATTACATTAACGTAAGTAGGATACCATATCGATATGCTATCCCTGGCTTCGGTGACAGTAGCCAATAACCGAATTGCTACACGGCAGCTCCGGAGCACGCACCAATGGGAGAACACTAGACTTCCGAACCTGTAACTGTAATACCCATATATTACGATATCTACAATGCGTATTATCGATCTATACAGCGCCAGTTGGGAGTCATTATTCCCAAGAAATATACACATAAGCCATTTGGCCATATCTGATTAGTCTACCACCATTTCACTCATTATCAACGTCATTCTCACCGCGCGTGCCAGTCGACGATCTGCCATCGCTTCTGGAACGGTAATTCGGATGCATGCGCTTCATATGCAGATTGAGATTCCATGTCCGCGAGAAGCCCTTGCTATGCCTGGAACACGCCCGGATAGGACAGACCAAATCCTGCTTGCGATGTTCTCCTTTGCCTTTTGGTCGGGACCCATCCCCGGCGTCCTCAGGCGCCGTACTGTTGGCTCGCGATGTCGAGCCTCCCTTGGTGGAAGCGGCACGAGAGCGTGGTCGTCTGCTCTGAGAACGGGAGGGTTGTGAAATTTCCGCCTCGGCCTCAGATTCAGGCTCAAGATCAGTCTGAACTTCAAGTTCTGATTCGCTTTCTTCGTATTTCCATATCTTGGTATCGTCGTCTCCTATATCTTGCTTGACCTTCCCTTCTTTGAGGACCTGGAACGTCATATCTTCGCCAAACAAGGCTGCGCATCTCTGTGCTGTTCGCATCACCACGGCTGGCGGCCATCCTATCATGGAGGCGACTCCCAACACCTCACTCCAATCCCGTATCCCGAGGCGAACACGACTGGCGGACCGTCGACGATCACTACCGACGGATCGGCCTCGTGAGCGGGAAGAATGTTGTGACTGTGATCTGTATCTTGAGGTTGCTTGAGAGGAGCTGTGTACGCTTGACTCCGGCCCGCTTGATACATGTGTACTACGAGAACGAGCGTCACTCGATCCGCTCTTAAAGGATGACCGTCGGGTCCGTTTTCTTCCTCTCGATTGACTTCTCGCTCTTTGAGAATTGACTTTTCTCTTCCGAGGTGATGAGCCAGAGATCACACTTTCAGTATCGGTCTGCCAGTCACTTGCGGAGCTGTCATCCGCTGCCACTCCGCCCTTCCGGGCACGATGAAGTCCCATGAGAAGCTCGTCAAACTGCGAGAGTATGTTCCGAGTGAGTGGGCGTAGTTGTCGTCTTGATTTATCGTCATCTGTCTGGACAGCTGGGCGTAATGGAACGCCATCCGCACCTTCGCGCTCGCTTTCCCATGCGGTACTTTCATCCTGCGTCTCGTGTTGAGACGCTGATCTTTTTCTTCGATGGGATGTAAATGGCTTCGACTGATAATCCCATTCCCTGGCCATGAACCTCTCCTTTGCCGTCCGTAACATGAACGCCATGACAGATTCCTCTAGTTCGGCACTTGGTCGAGGATCTGGCTGCATTCTCAGTGTCCAAGCATCGTCGAGACTTTTCCGCACTTCCTCATCCGGTCTAGGCACCTCAGTCGAAGGTAGAGGCCACGCGGTCCAACGCTTCGGAGGAGCAAATGTATCCATCTCATCCAGCAGTTGCTCATTTGTCTCCGTCGCTCGTCTCGCTATCTCTCGCGCCCGGACTCGGAGCGCATAAGCATTGTACAAATGTGCAGCTAGATCTCGGGCTCGAACATCTTCCAGAGCTTGAGCATTCTGTCTATCTTCGGCAGTCAATCTTCTCCACGTAGATTCAGGCCCGCGGAATCTGTTAGGACGGTACGAATGTGCCGAACGGGTCTCTGAATCACGCTGGCGGTCACGCTCAGTCACTTTTTGGAGCATCTGCTGCTGCTGCTGCTGCTGCTTTTTAGGTGACTGAGGAACAGATGCATAGCTGTCCGCATCTGAACCAGATTGCTCATCGTCATTGCTCTCAACGTAAGTAGCGTCCGAGTGATCGTTCTCAATCGGCTCCTCTTCCATGATCACGTCAAGGTCTTCCTGGCTATCTCCGGCCCCAGTTTGGGTTTCTGGGTAGGGTACCAGATCGGCAACATCTTGGCTACTCGGACCTCCGAAAATGGACCTGTATGGTTGCGCTGACTGCGGCGGGCTAAAGCGCGCGCCTGAAAGTGAGGACATGCCTCAGTATTGGTGCTTATAGAGAAGTTGGCTTGATTTTCTGTACATAGGTTGATAGATTAGGGGCCCATGAGGTTCAGGCCCATATGCAGCAAATCCCGCTAGATAGCGACTATCTAGATGGTCGTTCGGTTGATGATCATCAAGACTGGCGGTGTGGCTGCGAGCTTATCTTCGGAAAATAGAGACGCCAATCTATTGCATTTGAGTTTTCATACAGCCAGTAGAATCAGACTTGAACTGTGGACTTCCAAGAAGAGAAATCGGTACTGTTGATGGAAGATTTAATGAATGGTGCGGATCAAGAGGAAAAAGTCGAAAGCACGTGACTTGATACATGTCTACTGGGCATCGCGACAGGCCCACTACTTTCTTTTTACTAACCCCCTGAATCATAACTAGCCATAAGTTGAGCATGAAATAAATAAGATAGAATGCATGTAGTCGATGTGTAATGGTGGTTAGTCTGATCTTGGTACTATGTGAACCGATATCCAATCTTATCCCCATCCAAATCCTCAAAGATTAAACCCATATCGAACCTGAAATGGCTCTTCATTCTACTAGAACCTAGCAGGAATCTTACAGCAGACAGATTTTGGATCAAACGGTAGACGTGTATACTTATTAGACAACACTCTAACTGAATGCTATGGTAAATACAAGATTCAAGACGCCAATATAGGAATGCTTCCAAATCCCAGCAGGATATCATTCTATTGTCACAGAAAAGCCAACTTTTATGTGCCTAACTTCATTTCTGGCCCTCCTTCTCAAGCTTTCTCCTCTTGGACCGCAGCTTGGCAGCCTCCTCAGACTTCTGCTTGTTCGAGTACATCATCTTTTCGAGGAGCTTGCGCTTCTTCCGGCTCATCATCATCTTCTGTCTCTCCAGCTCTTCCTCCTCCTTGCGCTTCTTGGAGGCGATCTTCTTAGCCTGAGCGGACTTCTTCTTGGCTGCTTCGCCAGCACCGCCACCAGACGAGAAGGGAAGACCAGCAGCCTCAGCCTCCAG